>NC_084488.1:90160401-90475389 GCF_030035675.1 Rhineura floridana
GACGCACAGCTCTCCATCCTCCTCCTGGGCAAGCAATATACATTATCACAGTTCAAGGACACATGGCAACCAAGAAAAAGCAAAGGGGACAGAGCAGGGCCAGTTGAGGGATATGAAATGGGGAGAGGTAGTGTGGCCTGAGGAGGGACATAGCCTACAGAGAATCCCAAGGACCAAATAAAGAGTCTTGGAGGTCCACATCTGGCCCCTAAGCCTGAGGTTTCCCACCCCTACCTTAGGACTTCCCTGGAAATCTCATTGCTCCAGTAAAGGCGATGCTGAAAGATGTCAGAGACCAGAAATAATATTTGATCTTCACAACTCCCTTCATCCTTGGCTATTGGCCATGCTGGCTGGGCTGATGGGAATTCAATACAGGTTTCACATCCCCACTTTAGTATATCCATGGGTCTGGACATGCCCAATGTTTACTTTCAAAGGCTTGACTTCGGAGTTTTCAAACATGAGATTTCTTTGTTGGAAGGATCTACACAATGCAGTTCTAGTCAGCACTTGGTTAATAAAGATGGACAGTTTGCTTTCCAAAACATCAGACCACGGGGGGAGAGGGGTGTTCAGGGACAGAGCTGGGTCCCTCTTATGGAATAAAGATGACTTTCAAAGCATCTGTTTCAGATGGGTGATCCCATGCTAACACAAGTCAGCTTTTTACATCGAAAATTCAAAGTCTACCACTTGCTCTGAGAACATAAAAAGATATGATGAGCTCTGGTGGATCAGACCAAATAGTTTGGCATCCTGTCTCTCACAGTGGCCAACCTGATGCCTTTGTGAAGCCCACAAGCAGAACATGAGGGCAATGAGCCCTTTCTCCCACACCCATATCCCCCCTGAATTTGTCTCATTCTCTTTTAAATCTGTTCAATATAGTGGGCATCACCATATCTTGTGGCAGCAAACTCTATAAATGAATTATGCATTGTGAGATTTGATACTTTCTTTTATCTGTACTAAATGAGAAAGAGAGAATGCCTTTGTCAGCCCAAAACCAAATCCATTTACACCAGGCTTTCTTTGTGCCAGGCCTAAACAAATATGACTGAGATCTAAATAAATTCTTTAGGTTAGGGATGGGGAATCTGTGGCCCTCCAAACATTGTGGGTCTCTAACACTTATCAGTCCCAGCCAGCATGGCCAATAATCAGGGATTATGGGTGTTGAAGTCCAGCCACAACTGGAGGACCGTTTCTCATGCTTGCTATTATAGACTACCAATAGCAGTCTCAAATGCTTCTTCAGCAATGGACTAGTTTTCTTTGATGCTTAAACAGCAGCTCAGTCTAGATAGTTAGCTCCATCCCCACTGAGGAAAGCCTCCTGTAATTAATGAGGCAAGTGTTGGCTCTGGAGGCATTGAGGAGAACTGGACTCTATTGCAGCTTCCATAGACTCTAAAGACAAAGTTAGTGCCATCTCTTAGGCCACTGGGGTGTCTTTCAGCTTGGCTCCTGGAGTTCCACTTGCACTGGGGCTTCTGGGAGAGTGGGGTTACTTAGGTGTTGTGCTGATAGCAGTTGCCTCCCCTTCATAGCCACCAAACTCATCTCCTGAATGTGGAGAGTCTGACCCTAGGGTCATAACATCCCCAAACCATATGCTGGTACTTCATATACATAGGAAGTGAGCAGGGGCCTGCATCTCATTCTCCTCTTTAATGCACAGTTCAAAGTTTCTGAGTTGCATAAGTCCGCTGACTTGTGCAGATTGAATTATTTACTGTCCACCCTGAAAAGAGTTTGTATGCCAACAATGGCTTCTTCCTGCAAGCGATATCAGTTCTTTAAGCTTATATTCACAAAACCAATCACATGGGTTTCCTAAACTCAGCTCTGGGATGAGTTGGAATATCGCCTTTCTTTTACTGCCACAACGTTCTTCTCCAGTGTATTATGCCTTGTTTTATATACAGGAGATTTTTGACAGATTTTCTTCAGACAATATTGAGGAATATGTCAAACAAGAGAGTCTTTGGGTTTGGAAAGTTTTCATATATATCACTTTTTGCGCACAGATTCATAGTTAGAAAGACAAGCACCAGGTCTTTCACAGCTAAATATTTTTTTCAACAAGAGGAGGGACCAAAAAGAAAGAAAGATGTTGAAATATTGAAATTCAAGCTAGTCCAATATTCAAGACTGAGTGCTAAGGCTTCAAACCTTAGACTAAGCTGATGTTAAAGAAAGTATTTTAATAAAGAATAAGAATGAATTGGAATTTCAAAAAGAAAATGATCTTAGATAACTAATGATCTGCAATTGAATGGAATTGAATCTGCCCAAACTGAGAAAATAACTCACTGGCAAATTATTCAGTATTAATCCACTTGCATATCCTGATGTTCCAGAAAGAGGCAGAATTGATGTATTGGGGGGAGGGGACTTGGGATTGTGACTCCTCATTTTGTCCTTATCTCCACAAAACACAGAGCCAAACACAATTCGTGAACATGTTGAATTTGTATGCCCATATGTTCTGTAGGAGCAGTCTTAATCACTGCAAAATCATCCAAAGGTGCAAATGTTTGATGTAGTTACATGAAGTGGAGGAATGTTTGCTAACTGGACTAAAGTTATGATTTGTGAAAAAATTACAAATCTAGTTATATCTAACAATTACAAATCTAAATATAACTGGACATTGTTAGAATTTGTGGGGAAAAGTAGAAAGGAAGCATGCTTGAACTTGGGTGTAAAATGTTTCATCCCTAAAAGCTTAGAACTGTTTCATTCGAAGGTTTGGTTCATAATAACCCTTGTGTTGTTTATGCAAAGTCATGAGATTTACATCCCAATATTATTCAAATGCCCCACGAGTTCTCCTTCCTCCTTGATCCTCATTAGAATTTCCATTTTCCTCTGAGTAACTGGGTCCTTTGACAGCCTGAAACAGCTTCTTTAAATGATCAGTACTTGTTAACTGGCCTCACATATCAGTAACAGGATCGGCATTGGGAGTTAGCATTGTTGGGTTCTTGCTGAGGCCCACACTCTGGCAGTGAGTCCACTGCCAATTCCTAGAGCAGAGATGGGCAATCTTTTTCAGCCCGAGGGCCACAGTCCCTCATGGGCAACCTTCCAGGGGCTGCATACCAGTGATTCAAGCCATGCAAAATTCAGAGGTTTCTACACACATACGTCTCCATCCAAGCAAGTATGAGGGATTATCATAGTTCAAGCCAGCACATTCCAGCCAGCAAACAATACCCAAGGAGGGTGTGGAGCAGGGCCAGTGCAGAGTGTAGCACAGGGAGTGCATGGGGGAGAGGCTGGGTAGAGAACTTAAGAGAACAAGGAGATCCTGCTGGATCAGGCCAATGACCAACCAGATGCCTAGGGGAAGCCCACAAGCAGGACCTGAGCACAAGAGCACTCTCCCCTCCTGCTGTTCCCAACAGCTGGTATTCAGAAGCATACTGCCTCTAACAGTGGAGATATATATCATTGTGGCTAGTAGCCATTGATAGCCTCATCCTCCATGAATTTGTCTAACCCTCTTTTAAAGCCATCCAACTTGGGGGGCATCACTAACTTTTGTGGGAGCAAATTCCATTGTTTTAACTATGCACTTTCTTTTATCTGTCCTGAATCGTGCAACATTCAGCTTCATTGGACATCCATGAGTTCTAGCGTACTAAGAGTGTGAGAGGCCTTTGGCCCTAAGGCTTGAGTTTCCCAATCTCTGCCCTAGAGTTTCCTGCTTCTGCTCTTGCTCCTCTATCTCTGCTCCCTCTCTTTGCTTCCTCTGCCTATTCATCTTTCCTTTTTCAAGCAGTGGCAAAAGTGAGGAGTTAGAGCAGCAGCATTTGCGTGCTTTGTCGCCTCTATCTCAGGTCTGCTCATCAGTAATGCATCTTTACCTGCCCCACATCTGATGTCACATATGGCATCAGGAGTAGAGCAGGGGGCTGTGGCTTGACCAAAATAGTTTTCCAGGCCAAGTAGGGAGGCCTGGCCAGCCTAATTGGTCCCGTCCCTGATCTAGATAGTTGTATAAATGAGCCCAGGGTAGAGAGGAGGCAAATGGGAAATGGCGATAGTAGCGAATGGGAAATGGTGACCGTGCTGAGATAGGAGGTGTCATTGAGGACACCTTTCCCAAGTGTACCCAAAACCTGAAGCTGGTACCGGTCACTAACCATAGAAATGTATACACTTTTTCCTCTGCAAAGCTGTCATATCAAAGGGAAAACATCTCTCAAGATGCCTCTATGGGTAGCATGGGAGCATCCAGAAATTGAATGCCATCCTGGCTCCTGCTGGGAGGAAGGGCGGGATATAATCAAATAATAAATAAATAAATTGTGAAGAGAGACATTTTGTCCATGAAAGACTGCATGAGCAGGATTCTGCTCATGATACTCTGAGTCCTGGGAACATAAGAAATCATAAGGCAAAAAGTATATTTTTGTGTATCTTCATGAGAAACAGCAAACATATCACTATGTTTGTGGTGTCATGTTTACACTACTTGTCTAATAGACAGAGGCCAGGGCAGGAATCAGCACATAAATCCCCCAAACAGGGCTTCATTCTCAGCATTCCGTTAGTCATGGAACAGAGGATAGTTCATCTTTAAGATTTTAGCAGTTGTTCTACTTGGAACATAATTCAGGTAATATGGCAAAAGATCACTTGTGTAGTGAGGTTTCTCATAATTGATGCAACAGAAGCCTGTTTTAAGCATTTTAAAAGTATAATGAGTTTTGATAAATCGGCTATAGTTTCAGGATAAATGAAATGAAATAGTAATTCACATAAGCAACTAATGGGGTTCTGAGCTTCAGGGCCACATCCGGCTACCCACTAGAGACCATTGCTGGACCAGATGGTATTTTAATCTGATTCAGAAAGTTGTTATGATGGTGTAAAATGGTTTGGGTAGTTTTGGTGTTGAATTATTGTGAACATCTGAGTCTGATCTGGACTTTTATTATATAGGAATTTACAGACAACTCTTTGGAAATGTCACTGATCTGTAAAACAGGTATTTATTTTCCTGTCAAACTGTAAATAAATATTAATATATTTTAATACTTTTTAATCACTCACAGAAAATGCCCATAATCAAGTATTTCCCTAGCCTATCGTCATTCTGACAGGCATTAATCATATGGATCATTTATCAAATTTACTAACTTGCAGAGGAAACCAAGCTATAGGAAGTTGGTATAATTCATACCAGGGTAAATTATGCCATTATACTGATGCCTTTAAGGATCTTATGGATTTGTCTCTCTATATATATATTGTATGTTTTTGTATTTTTAAATTTCTGTATGGTTTTATGTATGGTTTATGTTTTTAAATCTAAGTAATCCGCCTTAGGACCTGCATTATGGCTGACAGGAAGATAACAAAATTTATTTATTTATTACCCCATTCTAAACTCTGTACAGGAGCAGGCTACTGCCAGGTAAGCTGACCTGAGCCTGGTAAAGAGAAAGTAAATATTTAAAATAGAGTTTGACTTACACCACCTTTTTTGCCAGTGTAACTTCTGTTTGACCAAGCTGAACAGAATTTGGAATAGATGAAGTCTCCCCCTGCCTTGTTCTACCCCCACCACTCCCGAATCACCCCTTTTTCATGACTTATCCTGGCCTTGGTTCAGCTGGTTTGGGCTGAGCCCTGGCTGAGCTGGGATGGAGGACAACTAGGATATCTCCAGCTGAGCCAGGATGAAGGACTTCAGTTGGCAGTTGAGCCAGCTCAGCAGAGATCTGCCTTTTCCAAATTCTGCTCATCCTGGCAGATCTTGGGCTTGGATTGAAAATGAAACAAGTTGATCACGACTTATGACTACCCTATGAATAGGGTTTTCATGGTAAGCAGTATTCAGAGGGGGTTTACCATTGCCTCCTTCTGAGGCTAGTCCTCCCCAGCTGGCTAGGGCCTGCTCAGCTTGCCACAGCTGCACAAGCCAGCCCCTTCCTTGTCTGCAACTGGCCGCTGGGGGGCAACTGGCCTGCTTGGGACTATGCAGCTTGCCCACGGCTGCACAGGTGGCAGGGCATGTAACCCCTGAGCCACTCACTGTGGGGGTGATGTTTAGCTGGCCCTTGAGACCCAGGAGATGCGAGCGGGGATTTGAACTCACAGACTCTGGACTCCCAGCCAGGCTCTCCTCCCCACTGTGCTATACCAGCTGTGTAGAAGGCAATGGTTTTATCAGGGACTTTGGGCAACAGGCCTTTGATTGTGTATTCCCAAATTCCATTATTGACAAGATTATCGATTAGTCCCGTACAAAAGCATTTTAAGGGCTTATCCATATGGCCAAGAGGTGACAGCATTAAATTCAAATCAGATGGAGACTGCTCAGCATGGGAAACATGCTGTGAATAGCTGTGCAATATATGGTACCTCCAGTTTTTAGCAGATGATCACAAATCTTGCCTCTTGTAGATGCCATGTTGAAAAACTGGGGTCCTACATAATTAGTTATGGAATACTTTAAAGAATTGGGGGTGCTACAGCATCTGATTGTCCTGATGTGCAACCTATACTCTGGACAAGAGGCTACTGTAAGGACATAATATAGAGAAACTGATTGGTTTCCAATTGGAACGGGTGTGAGACTGGTGTATTTGATCACCCTATTTGTTTAATCTATACACAGAACATATCATACGAAAAGCGGGATTGGACCAAGATGAAGGAGGTGTGAAAACTGGAGGGAGAAATATCAATAATTTAAGATACGCAGACGATACCATACTACTAGCAGAAACCAGTCATGATTTGAAACGAATGCTGATGAAAGTTAAAGAGGAAAGCATAAAAGCAGGACTACAGCTGAATGTCAAGAATACTAAAGTAATGACAACAGAAGATTTATGTAACTTTAAAGTGGACAATGAGGATACTGAACTTGTCAAGGATTATCAATACCTTGGCACAGTCCTTAACCAAAATGGAGACAATAGTCAAGAAATCAGAAGAAGGCTAGGCCTGGGGAGGGCAGCTATGAGAGAACTAGAAAAGTTCCTCAAATGCAAAGATGTATCACTGAACACTAAAGTCAGGATCATTCAGACCAGGGTATTCCCGATCTCTATGAATGGATATGAAAGTTGGAAAGTGAAAAAAGCAGATAAGAGAAAAATCAGCTCATTTGAAATGTGGTGTTGGAGGAGAGGTTTGCACATACCATGGACTGCAAAAAAGACAAATAATTGGGTGTTAGAACAAATTAAACCAGAATTATCACTAGAAGCTAAAATGATGAAAATGAGGTTATCATACTTTGGACACATCATGAGAAGACAGGATTCACTAGAAAAGACAATAATGCTGGGAAAAACAGAAGGGAGTAGAAAAAAAGGAAGGCCAAACAAGATATGAATTGATTCCATAAAGGAAGCCACAGACCTGAACTTACAAGATCTGAACAGGGTGGTTCATGACAGATGCTCTTGGAGGTCACTGATTCATAGGGTCGCCATAAGTCGTAATTGACTGGAAAGCACATAACAACAACAACAACAACAAACAACATAGTTAGTGGCTACAAATGAATGGGTTCCTGCACAGAGCACCTTCTAAAATTAAACTGGCTGCCATGTATTCCTTGTTCATGTAAACTGACTCTTTGTTATGAATCCCTAGACAGAATTTGTACTTGCTAATATGCCACCAACACCATAGCTATTTGATATTCTCAAGAGGGTTGTCAAAGTAGGATGGAATCCCATTCCAAGACCTTTCAGACAGACCTTAAATGCAGCCCACTTATTTTGAATAGATGTAATTTGTAATGAAACCATTCTGTTCTCTCCCCCCAACTGCAGGCATTGCTTAAGATCATTTGTAATAATGGTGGAGTCAAAGCTAACCTGAATTTTCATTTTGGTGGCATATGGGATGTTGAAACTGTTCTTCTGAAAATGCTGGCATGCATACAGTTTTTCAGATCCTAGAAACATATTTAAAAGCAGATTGAACAAGGGTGTTTTCACAATGGTAGTCTGGGCATGCATCAGGGCATTCATAAGGTGACATGAAGATCTGAAGAAGAAGAAAAACCCAAGCCAGCATGGTCTGACTTAGTGTGTACAATCTGGGTGCATGTGTCACACATTTTCATCAACTGCCAGCAGCACCATCAGTCCAGGACTTTTGGATAGACATTCAGAGCCTCACTCAGTAGAATGAGCAAGAGGGTTCCCACATGCAGAGAGCTAGTTTAAAAACAAGTGATTCCCCCTCTCCCATTTTTCTTATACTATCATTTGTTTACTACACGATAGTAAACTTGTAGAGTCTCCCTGAAAATGCTACGTTTGCCATAATCTTCTGCAGCTAGAGCCATTGATTTAGAATGCAGAGGAACTCAACTATCTGATGTATTAAATACATTTAGTTTCATTACGTCTGTAACAACTATAATTAAAGAGCCACCCGAAAGGTTAATTGGTACAAATCAGTGGTCATTCTTGTAAATGAAAAATCTAGGAACACGAGGAGTAGTTTGTGCATGTCTTTCAGCTTATGCTAAAAAAAAAAATCAATTTCCTGCTATAATAAATCAGGGATTCTTGGGTATAAAGCATACTCCTGGGTATTCTTCAGCTTGTGTGTTCATCTGTCTCTATTGGCTGTGTAGAGTAAGACTTAGGAGTTCACATCCTGGCTGACAAACAAATAAGAAACATAATGTAGCAACTGATTACTCCTGTTTACTGTCTTGCTGTGCTGATTGGGCTTTGGACTGGTTATTTTACTGAGACACAGGAAAAGCTTACTCATCTCAGCATAACTTTGCATGTATAAAGGTCAGGTGGGCAGCATGTCTGATGTAAAAGGAAAGGGACAGTTTCAAAGGTAAGCAATGAACAGTCTAAAAATAATCCTTCCTAGCCTAATGCATAACTCACTTGAGCTTAAGTACTACGACTTGAACCAATTTATTTCTTATTGAATTCCATAAATCTTGCAGCCCAATCCTATGAGCCGGCATGCTAAGGCAACAGCACAATAGGATCGAATTTAAATAATCTTTTGTGGATAGTGTGAAGAGACAACTATCCAATTACATTGTGCCATGATCTGTCTCTGTCCCCTGCAGTGCCCACCATTTAGCTCACAGGAGTCAACAAAACTGATTTCAAAACCAGTAACTGCTAGTGTAATTTCTAGTGAAGGAGAGAACTGCGGACTATCATTAGAACAAGCAAGGATGTGCCTTAGCTTTCTGGAACATTTGATCCAGAGCTTAAATCCAGGCAGCGAAACCAGCTGCAAGAAAGCATGAACATATAACATCATTTCTGGCCCAGCTCTACTGGCTGTCAATTTGTTTCTGGGCCCAATTCAAAGTACTGGTTTTGACCTTACAAACCTTTAATGGCTCGGGACCCTTATACCATCCTTTCCCATTTGAACCTACTTGAACCCTGAAATCATCATCTGAGGCCCTCCTCTGTGTGCCACGTCTAGGAGAGGTCTGGATGATGGTGATAAGCAAACCGGATTTTTCTGTACTAGCTCCCCATTTATGGAATGCTGTACTTTGGGAGACTCGCCTGGCACCAACTTTGTCCTTGTTTCGGTACCAGTCCACAATTTTTCCCCTGAGCATTTGAGCAGCATCAATGACTGGATGTTTTTACTCTGATTATGTTTTTAATTATGCTTGTGTATTTTTATTACTGGTTAAATGCACACAGGAGAGAACCTTTTCAGCCATTGCCCCCAAGCTTTGGAATACCCTACCCCAAGAAGCCCATTCTGCTCTCTCCCTGAAGGTGTTTTAGAGACTTCTGAAAACCATCTTGTTCCGGAGAGCCTTTGGGAGGAACTGAAACTGATTATATTTTTTCTCCTTTCCAGTTTTACCTCTTTAGTCCCCTTTTAATATCACTCTCCTAGGATTGTTAACTATATTTTATGTATATTTATGTTTTTTATGTTTTTACTTACTATGTATGATGGCATTGTGAGCTGCCCTGAGTGCCCCATTGTAGGGTAGATGGGTGGGACAGAAATATTTTAAGTAAATAAATAAATAAAATGTTATTCTCGTTGCTAATCCCTTTAGAACTTTATTTGGTGGGAAGCAGTTTATAAATTCAACAAGCCTAGCCTAGCCCAGCCTAACCTAACCTAAAGTAATATTTATTTATTATTCTTACTGATGAAATAATATCCTGCAGACCATGCCAGATGAGGGGAACACGGGATAGATGTGTAATACCCATCCCATGTTCCGGGTCTGTTCAGAACCAGACGACAACTGGGGGATGCAGGATTCCTACCGACCTTCGATTGTTGTTGTGTAATGCCAGGTCTGTAGTACAAAAAACATCGCATATCCATAATATAATCTTGGATGGGCAAGCAGACCTGGCATGTATTATGGAGACCTGGCTGGTGATGGAGTGGAATGAGGGGATCACTGGGGCTCTGGACCGCGTGGCGCCGAAACGTCCTCTCCCCCTGAACAGAACTCAGTTAGCACCTTGGTATACTCCACGGTTGCAAAATCTGAGACAGGAGGTGAGACGACTAGAACGCCGGTGGTGGAAATCCCGTTCCGAAGATGTCCGGACACAGGTTAGAGCAGCAGTAACTGCCTACCAAGTGGCAATAAAGGCAGAAAAGAAGAGGTTCTTTGCTGCCTCTATTGCGTCCACAGAGTGCTGTCCCAGGAGGTTGTTCCAAGTGGTCCGAAGCCTGGTCGGTCCAGTTGCTCAGGAACCCTTGGAACAGTCTAAGGCCTCCTGTGACAAATTAGCAAAGCACTTTGCCGACAAAATCGAACATTTACGGAGCTCATTTCCGTACGCCGTGGACACAGTAAATGAAACAGAGTTGGCCAGTTGCAATCCGGTCAAATGGGATCGGTTTCGACCTCTTCCTTCTGAGGATGTGGACAAGGTGCTCTCGACTGTGAAGCCTACCACCTGTCTAACTGATCCTTGCCCATCGTGGCTCCTTGTGAGCTGCAAAGACAAATTGGGCGAGGGGATTAAGGCGGTGGTCAATGCATCCTTGGAGGAGGGTGTAATGCCATTAGCACTCAAGGAGGCAATTGTAAAGCCCATCTTAAAGAAGTCCTCCTTGGATCCCCAAGTTTTCAATAACTTTCGCCCAATTTCGAACCTACCATTCCTGGGCAAGATCATTGAGCGAGTGGTGGCTAATCAGTTGTCGACACACTTGGATGAAACGGATTATTTGGATCCATACCAATTGGGTTTCAGGACTGGACATGGAACTGAAACAGCATTGGTCGCTCTAGTTGATGATATGAGGAGGGCATTAGATAGGGGAGAATTCACCTTTCTTGTCCTCCTCGATCTCTCAGCGGCTTTTGATACTGTCGACCACAGTATCCTTTTACATCGCCTGGAGGAATCGGGAATAGGAGGCACTGTACTACGGTGGTTCCATTCCTTTCTTTCCGACAGGCATCAACAGGTAGCATTGGGGGAGGAGGTTTCAGACCCTTGGCCTCTCAATTGTGGTGTGCCACAGGGCTCTATCCTCTCTCCCATGCTATTTAATATCTATATGAAGCCGCTGGGGACAATCATCAGGAGATTTGGGCTGCAGTGTCACCAATATGCGGATGACACTCAGGTCTATCTCTCGTTTAAATCTTCACCAGAGTCTGCTGTGGAGACCATGTCCAAGTGCCTGGAATCCGTGAGTGGATGGATGGGAAGGAACAGGCTGAAGTTGAAACCTGATAAGACTGAGGTGCTACTCGTGGGAGACAAGGGAAGGCTGGGAGATGTTGACCTGGTGTTCGACGGGGTGAAATTGCCCCTGAAGGACCAGGTCCGCAGCCTTGGGGTTGTTCTTGATTCCAAGCCGTCCATGGAGGCTCAGATTTCGGCAGTGAGCCGGGCAGCTTGGTATCAATTACACCTCATTCGTAGACTGCAGCCCTACCTTCCTGCTCATCAGCTCCCACTGGTGGTACATGCCCTGGTCACCTCTCAGTTGGATTACTGTAATGCGCTGTACATGGGGTTACCCTTGAAAACGGTCCGGAAATTACAACTTATACAAAATGCTGCGGCTCGACTACTTACAAACTGTCGCCGCCGGGAACACATCACCCCAGTGTTGTTCGACCTACACTGGCTCCCAGTTATTTTCCGGGCCCAATTCAAGGTGTTGGTATTAACCTTTAAATCCCTATACAGTCTCGGCCCAGTTTATCTGATGAAGCGCCTCCAGCGCCACCAACCATGCCGCCCAACAAGATCAGCCACACAGGACCTTCTCTCAATCCCGCCAACTAAAACAGCTAGGTTGGTGGGGACAAGAGAGAGGGTATTTTCAGTGGCGGCCCCTACTCTCTGGAACTCCCTCCCGTATGACCTTCGACATGCCCCTTCCCTGAATGTATTCCGCCAAGCTTTGAAGACCTGGCTCTTCAGACAGGCCTTTGGGACTTAAGGGGAGGGTTAAATTTTTACGACCAATAGCCTACTACTCTGTACTGGAACTGTTTTATTGTTATATTGTATTTTATGATGTATTTTATTATGATGTAATGTATTGTTGTTAAATTGTACGTCGCCTAGAGTGGCCATTGGCCAGATAGGCGACCCACAAATTAAATTATTATTATTATTATTATTATAAATAAAACCATATATTGGGGCAGCTTACAGAATATTCATATTGGAAGAACACCCTAAAATACCATAGCATACAAGAAGAATAAAGCAGCAAAATAAAATCAAACTCCATTTGGATAGAGAAGGTTCTATTTAAAAGCCTGAGAAAATGGGGGGAGGATTGAATAGAAAGCAACAGGCGGAGCAGATGTGCCTCCCTGGGGAGAGCATTCCACATGTGGACTCCACCACTAAAAGGCTCCCCAACCAGTTGCCACCTGTCACACCTCATCCAGCAGGAGCCCCTGGAGAAAGTCCTTCAAACAATGGCCAGAGTGTACCGGGAGACTGATGCATGCCAATAGCAATGTGCACAGTCTAGGGTTGCCAGGCTCAGAGCCTGAGAATGAGTCTGTATCTTTAGGAGAAGAGAAAATTCAGCCAAGTGCAGGTTTTCTTGCAACACTATAATGGGAAAAACCACAAGGTGAAATTCTCCTTTCCCCCTGCACAACTTTTAAAGATACAGAAGACCTCTTGGTTGCCAGGCCCAGCCTCTAAGAGGTCTTCTCTATCTTTAAAAGTTGTGCAAGGGGAAGGGAGAATTCCACCTTGTGGTTTTTCCCATCACAGTGTTGGAAAAAAACCTGCACTTGGCTGAATTTTCTCTTCTCGTAAAGATACAGAATCATTTTCAGGCCCTGAGCCTGTCAAGCCCAGTCTGATGATCAAAGCAGCTACTTTTGAAATTAGAAAAATCCATTTCCAGTTACTGCTATATAAGAACCTAGGAAGCTTCCTTAAACTGAGTCAGACCATTAGTCCTTCCAGCTCAGTATTGTCTATGCTAACTGGCAGCAGCTCTGTAGGATTCCAGAGTATGTATACTCCCAGTCCTATCCGGAGATGCCAAGAGTTGTACCTGGACCTTCTGCATGCAAGGCAGATGCTCTACCACTGACCTTGGATCCTATTTCAAATCTTGCACAACTAATATTTCTTTTTGTGACAATCCGATCCTTCATTCAGAATATTTTTGAATTCATCTAAACTGGGTGGTAGTCCCAGAAGACAATGTGAACTTTTTAAAAACTACATTCCTATCTAAATCTTCTTAAATGTTCCCATGCATTCAATGGGTTTCCAGTACGCACAGCAGCCGAGGATTGGTAGGCGGGGAGGGGGTGTGGCAGTCATCTATCGGGGATCTCTGGTTTTCGCCAGACCTCCTCTCCATGAGAGCAAGTTTGTTGATTGCATGTACTGGAGGTTGGGCCCAACAGGCAGTTTAGGGATTCTGCTTGTGTACCGCCCACCCCACTGCACAGCAGACTCCCTGACTGAGGTGCTTGAGGTGGTCTCGGACGTGCGGTTACATTCCCCCAACCTTTTGGTTGTGGGGGATTTTAACGTACACACCAAGTCTATCCTCATGGGAGCCCCTCGGGATTTCATTGAAACCATGACTTCTTGGGATCTGCACCTCAGTAATACAGGGCCCACCCATGTAGCCGGTCATGCTATTGACCTTGTGTTTGTCTTGGGAGGGGAGGGAAGTGTTCTGAAAGGGAGGGTTGTTTCTTCTAACCCTGTGTCTTGGTCAGATCACTACCTGGTGAATATAGACCTCTCGATGCCACACACCCTCCATAGGGGACAAGGACCTATTAAGATGGTCCGCCCCAGACGCCTGATGGAACCTCAGGGATTCCTGAATGCGCTGGGTGATTTGGAGCTGACTGAAGGTTGCCCGGTCGAAGCCCTGGTGATGAAGTGGAATCGGGAGATCACTGGGGCTTTGGATCGGGTGGCCCTGAAACGTCCTCTCCCCCTGAATAGAACTCAGACAGTGCCCTGGTATACACCACGGTTGCGGGGTCTGAGACAGGAGGTGAGACGACTTGAGTGCCGGTGGCGGAAATCTCACACTGAAGACGATCGGACACTGGTTAGAGCAGCAATAACTGCCTACCAAGTGGCAATAAAGACAACAAAGAGGGAGTTCTTTGCTGCCTCTATTGCGTCAGCAGAGTGTTGTCCCAGGAGATTGTTCCAAGTGGTCCGAAGCCTGGTCGGTCCAGTTGCTCAGGAACCCATGGAGCAATCTAGAATCTCCTGTGACATTCTTGCTAAACACACTGATAAAGTCGAGCGCCTGAAGAGCACGATTCCGCTCGCCGTGGATACAGGTAGTGGGCCAGGGTCGGCCACTTGCATTCCAGTCCGGTGGGATCGGTTTCAGCCTCTTCTCTCTGAGGAAGTGGACAAGGTGCTCGGTACCGTGAAGCCAACCACCTGTCTGTTTGATCCTTGCCCTTTGTGGCTTGTTATGAGCTGCAAGGAGAGACTGAGCGAAGGGATCAAGGCAATGGTAAATGCATCCTTGAAAGAGGGTGCAATGCCATTAGCCCTCAAGGAAGCGGTGATAAAGCCCATCTTAAAAAAACCCTCCTTGGATCCCCGAGAACTGAATAACTTCCGCCCAGTATCTAACTTACCATTCTTGGGCAAGGTGATTGAGCGAGTGGTGGCCAAACAGTTACAGACACACTTGGAGGAAATGGATTATTTAGATCCATTCCAATTGGGTTTCAGGACTGGGCATGGAACTGAAACAGCCTTGGTCGCTCTGGTGGATGATATGAGGAGGGCACTGGATAGGGGGGAGTATACCTTCCTCGTCCTCCTAGGTCTCTCAGCGGCTTTCGATACCGTTGACCACGGTATCCTTTTGGATCGCCTTGAGGGATTGGGAATGGAGGGCACTGTTTTACAGTGGTTCCATTCCTATCTCTCAAATAGGCACCAGAGGGTAGCTTTGGGAGATGAGGTTTCAGACCCTTGGTCTCTTAATTGTGGAGTACCACAGGGCTCTATCCTCTCTCCCATGCTGTTTAACATCTATGTGAAACTGCTGGGGGCCATCATCAGGAGTTTTGGGCTGAAGTGTCACCAATATGCGGATGACACTCAGCTGTATCTCTCATTTAAGTCCTCACCAGAGTTGGCTGTAGATACCATGTCCAAGTGCCTGGAATCCATAAGTGGATGGATGGGAGAGAACAGGCTGAAGCTGAATCCTGACAAGACCGAGGTGTTGCTTGCGGGAGACAAAGGGAGGCTGGGTATTACAGACCTGATGCTTAATGGGGTGAGATTACCCCTGAAAGACCAGGTCCGCAGCCTTGGGGTCATTCTTGACTCCCAGCTGTCCATGGAGGCTCAGGTGTCAGCAGTGAGTCGGACAGCTTGGTATCAATTACGTCTGATACAAAGGCTGCATCCCTACCTTCCTGTTCATCTGCTCCCACAAGTGATACATGCCCTGGTCTCCTCTCGCTTGGACTACTGTAATGCGCTCTACGTGGGGTTACCCTTGAAAACGGTCCGGAAGTTACAGCTGGTACAGAATGCGGCGGCACACTTGATCAAGCACAGCCGTTGCCGTGATCACATCACTCCAGTGTGAATGGATCTTCACTGGCTACCAGTTGTCTACCGGGCCCAATTCAAGGTGTTGGTATTGACCTTTAAAACCCTAAACGGTTTCGGCCCAGTTTATCTGAAGGAGCGCCTCCAGAGTCACCAATTATGCCGCCTGACAAGATCAGCCTCACAAGACCTTCTCTCGGTCCCACTGGTTAAAATAGCTAGGCTGGTGCAGACCAGAGAGAGGGCTTTCTCGATTGTGGCCCCCACCCTCTGGAACTCCCTTCCTCTTGATCTTCGACATACTCCCTCCCTGACAGGTTTTCGCCGAGCCTTAAAAACCTGGCTATTCAGGCAGGCCTATGGGATTGGGGAGGGTTAATTTCATGATGTTTTAATTGGAAACTGATTTTAAATTGACTATGACTGTGTTTTATTTTGTATATTGTATATGATGTATTGTTTTTTATTGTAAGTCGCCTATAGTGTCCATTAACCTGGACAGATAGGCGACCAATAAATAAAATTATTATTATTTTTTATTATTAATATACCAAATCATGCCTTGAACATGAGAGGAAAGGTCACAATCCTTCATTTTTGCTCTGCCCCAAGGATATTTGCAATTATTATGAGATCAGTTGCTCACCTTATGCAACCTTTGGGAGTAAAACAGTCTACTAGTTATACCATTTCTTGATTGCAGCTGAGTCAAAAGTGTCACTAAACTGAGGCACAGTAAACACAAAAACTTACCACTGCCTTTTATCCTGTTTGAGATTTTCTGGATTCACTGTGTGGCATGGCAGCAATATCTCTCATAGCAGTAAAATTGACTTCACTTTCCCTGTCACCGGGCTAGGCTACTTAAAATCCAGCAGAATCACAGCCCACCGAGTGTGGGTGTCATCAGTTCTGAATGTCTGATTCCACTGTGATAACAGTGTGGACCTTAGAAGAGTAGTATCCAACATCATGGCACTGACACGGTCATATTTTCAGCTCCAAGGTAAGATGTTTCTCTACTCTCAGGCAGCCACCCAATTTTGTATTTATATTTTATATTTCACCCTTCACTAATTGGTTATCTCTGGGTTTTTTCAATAAAAATCTGTGGAGTGGGGTAGTTTTATTATATTATGGAACATAGAAAGCTGCCTTATACCATTACTCCATCTAGCTAAGTATTTTCTACATGGCTGGCAATGACTCTCTGGGGTTTCAGGCAAGTCTCTCCCAGCCAAACCTGGACTTGCTGGGATTAAAGCTGGGTCCTTCTGCATGCAAAGCAGATGCTCTGCCCCTGAGCTACAGCCCTTCACCTTAATTATTATGGACAGTGGCTGGATTGTTTCTGTATTGTATTGCTCTGTTTTTAAACTTTTGTATATGTTAGCTGTTATAAGAAGTTTTGAGTCATCTTTTAGAAAAAGACATCTGAGACATTTAATAAACCACACTAAGCGGATGGCCAGATCTTTGGTAGATTTCAGGTATTATCTATTTTATTACATCTTAACCTACCATAAAAAATGACCAAGATGGACAGCAGGAAAACCCAAAATAAAAAGGATAACAATATAAAAACATCTAAAAGTCAAATAAGAGCATATGAAAAGAGCAGCCCGTTAATCATTAAATTAAAATACAGGTTAAAACACAGAGCAGAAGTGGAAACAAATCAGCTGTTTAGGTCAAACACCTGTTTAAATCACCAATTATAATGTGTCTAGATGAGCCTTCCTTAGTGGGAAGTCCCAAAGTTTGGGTGTAGGCACTGACAAGGCCCTGCTTCAAGTTTCTTTCAAACACACATCAGATGTTGGCAGAACAGAGATAAGTGTCTCTCACTGAGATCAGAGAGACACTTATCTCTGTTCTGCCACCATCTCAATGCCTGGACAGGTTTATAGAGAAAAATGTGCTGTTTCAGATAACCTGGTCCTAAGGTGCTTAGGGTTTTATATGCCATAACCAGCAATTACATAAGAATCCACCTTATACTAGGTCAGACCATCGCCCCCTCAGCTCAGTATTGTCTACTCCGACTGGCAGCAGCTCTCCAGGTTTTCAGACAGGGATCTTTCCCAGCCCTTCCAGGAGATGCCAGAGACTGAACCTGGGACTTTTGCATGCAAAGCATGTATTCTGCCCCTGAACTATGGCTCTTGTCCATGAATTGTGCTCAGAAATGGACCAGTACCCAGAGTAAGTATTGTAACTCATAAGCAGAGCTTGGAAGATTACTGTTAAAAAGTAATAAATTACAGTTACAGTTACATGGCCCCGAAAAAGTAGTAATTACCGTTACAATTACAGTTGCTATGAAAGTAACTGATTACTTTACTTTTACTCAATAGTAATTGCTACAATTACATTTTAGTTACTTTTTTTAAAAAAATTGCCTACAAGGTGCTGGCCTTGGCTGCTGCACATCTAAGTAGTCTAAAACAACATTAAAAATAAGCATGCACACACAGAGGGTAGTAGAATAATTTTTTTATCTGTAAGATTAACAGAATGGCATAACAGAATCTCACATCCCCTCACCCCACCCCAGCAATGATGATACCCCAACGCACATATTTTTGTATATATATATTGCCTCCAGCTCTTTTCTCCTTCCACTCCTGTCAATTTTTAAACAATTGTTTTCTCCACGCCGTCTTGCTCTCCACCTCCTCCCTCGTTGCCTCCTAAGCACGCATAGAGCATGAAGGAAGAACAACGCTGCACAGAAGCCTAATTTGAAGCACATGATTTTTATTCACAAATCAGAGGAGCAGAAGACTTCCCCTGCTTCCCCCCCCCTCAAGTAATGCACAAAAGTAATGCTGGAAACATTACAGTTACTCCTCAAAAGTAATGAAGTTGCTACTTGTTCTATTACCAGCAAAATGTAATGAAGTTACCCACTCGTTACTCAAAAAAGTAATAAATTACAAGTAATTTGTTACTTGTAACTAGTTACTTCCAAGCTCTGCTCATAAGGTCCTGGTCAACAGCCTGGGTGCAGCCTTCTGAACCAAAAGACCCTTCCTTTGTAACTGTTTGCGTTTGTGAATGTGTAGATTATGTCAGTGCAAATTCACACATTCATATGCATAACCATCTGCTAAATTATTTGAATACATGGTCTGCCTCCATTGTAAAGCTCTATTTGTGTTTGCTCTGTGATGGCCATTTCACTGATGAATGCATCACTGTATATTGCTGTCCTTGAGAAAGGAATGGACGTGTGTGAATGCAATCTGGCTGCAGCAGAGAGAGAGAGAGGGGACAGCAGGGGCTGCTTCATTGACTTAATTGTGAGACTCAGTTGGCTCCTCCTTTTCTTCCTCAACGATCATCTCTTAGCAGCCATTCCACCTGGCTGCAGCAGAAGGAAGTGTGCTTCACACATCACACTAAGCCAAACCATGGCTCTGGGACAGGAGACTGCCACCCCTTCACTCCAGTCCACACTGATCATTTTGCTGCAGTGCCAGGCTGAGCTAAGCCATAGTTTGGCTTAGTATGTTACCTGAACCCAAGTTCATGTCTTAATTCTCCTGGACAAACCGTGAAACATAAACCATAGTGCAAACATTGGTTGCAGCTGATGGTTAGTCTGGAGAGAGCCAAACCACGATCCTAGGTTCAGACAACACGCTAAGTCAAGTTAGCCAGTGGCATCACTAGCGGGGTGTGGGGAGTGCGGACCACACCCAGGTGACACCATGAGGTGGGTGACACCCAGAGCCGCCCCATCGCGGGGCAGGGCGCCTGTGCCGTTGCCTGGCAAAGGAGCCAAGAAGCGCTCCAGGTCAGCGTCGGACTCGGAGCAGCCAACTCCTCCTTGGAGGCAGGCAGGTGGGTGGGCGAGACCAGGAGCAGCGTCGGCGAGGTGAGGGAGGCACACCGGCATTCCCAGGCCTGCTTCTCTGGCTGGGTGCCCCTCCGGCGCGCGCCCTCCCAGAGTCATGGGTGGCTGGCCTTGTGTGTATGTGCATGCACGTGCACGCACACTCAGCAGGGCATTTGGGGGCTCGCCAAGGAGTTACCTCACCGGGTGACACCAACCCTAGTGACGCCACTGAAGTTAGCTCAGCATGGCACAGCAGCAAAATGTTTGAAGAGGTGCAAATCAGTCATGATCTCTCCAGGCTCACTCACACATTTGCGCTAAGCTACAGTTTGGCTTGGAGGGTCTACCCTGAACCATTTCCATTCAAAGTGGTCATTATAAAAACTATGTACCTCTGTCTGTTTCCTCATTTTCCTCTTCCCTCTGTTTGCCATTTTTTTCTTGTCCAGTATAGAAGTGCAGATTGTAAGGCTAAAGACAGAGATTGACTTGTTTTTTATTCTTTGTACAGACCTTGATTAATGTAGATGCTTTACAATGATCAACAGCAACAAAAACAACCACAGCAGGAAGGACATGAGGATTTAGAATATGGTTCAGCCATATAGGATCCCCATATCACTAATGTAAACTGTCTGAACAAACGCACAAGCAAAAATGTTCAAAGACCACATTTCCATCTGCAATTTTGCTATTTGTGTTTTGCCCATCCAAGCATTGAAACGGAATCAATTCATGGGGAATTTTTAAGGCATATCAGCATTCTTAACATTAGAAAATATGGCCAGCTCATTTACATCTCAGCAGAATTCTAAGTCAATTGCCCAGGCAAAGAAAAAGCAGGCGCAATTCTTTATGTTATAATTTCTCAGCTTAAAGAAAACTTTTGTTGTGACACATGACTGCTTGTTTACAGAATAGTCTTTTAGGTCATGGATCTTGTTACAAGCAATCTTCCTATCACATGGGAATGCCATCACCCCAGATGCAATATCGGGAAAGTAAGGAAAGGAGGATGCATTTATGAAAGCAGCTGAAAGAAAAGGTATAATAAGAGAAATAAGCCAGGATTAAATGTACTATTTAATCTATTCAAATCTGAAAGTATTACAAATACAGATAGGCAAAAATTGTGGGAATTGGGGAGAGACATTTGTTTAAATATGGAAAACAATGGTAAATCAAGAGTGATTACATCACCAAAGAAATATCTGCAAATTCACTTACAGGGCGAGGCTCTTAATATGCATAATGAGTAATAATTATGTGGTTGTATACCACTAACATATTCAGAGTTGAACCCTTCAAATCGAATTTCAATTAGTCAAGTCCATTGATTTCAGTAGACCAACTTATAACTGAGTTGGATACAAAGCATGGTGTCAAATCATGCTCTAAGCCATGGATTCCCAAACTGTGGTCCGTGGACCACCTGTGGTCCTTGGACCACCCATGGTTCACAACACGGGTGTATTAAATATTCATATTGATTTTAATTGTATTTTTATTGTTTTTTATAAGAAATGAAAGAAGCAGTACAGATACAATGAAAAACCATGCAGCACCTGGCACAGCACATTACAATTTCTACAGCAGGCAGAAAAATCATTAAGTGGTCCACCAAGACCAATAGCAATCTCCAAGCAGTCTGTGGGAAAAAGCTTTAGGACCCACAGCTCTAAGAATTTAGCATTTTCCTGTGGCTACCCCTGCATAGTTGTGTTTTAAAAAATCCAAGGCCTCTTTTTCTAAAACTGCATTGCACATGTGCAGATTTCAGATTTAAAGTATACAAGAGTGCTCTTGCCATTCTACTACCCTAGCGCCGCACAAATCAATAACATTACATTGTAAGGCTGGATCATAATATTATCTCTCACCTGTCTTGAAGAGAAGCAAAATGAATCATTGCAACAGTATTCTTCCATCTGTAAGATTGCCACAGAGAATCTCTCAGCCTACTTACTACAGCCAGGGGAATTGTTGCACCAGTGGCAGCAAGAGCAAAATATGCAAGAGATCAGATGCTGCAAGGTCAAGCTCCAGTGTGGGAGTTGGACTTCCTCTTTCCAGTCTTGAGAGACACTGAGCATTGCTAAGGTATCTGGTGAATCTCTGGGGATAAGGTTCAGGCCTTGTCACTACAAATCACCCTCTGCCAAGCAATTTGTGCAAGCAGCATAGAACAGCTGTTAAACAAAGGAGTCCCGGGCTATCCCTCTGGCTGGAGGCATGGCAGTTGCTACTGGGGAGAAGAGGCTGGGAGATGTAAGCAACGCAAGCCTGCCAAAGTTGAGAGGGCAGGGAGACGATCTTTTAACTTCCCATTCAGTTATGCATTAAAGAAGTGTCAAAATCAAGAAGGCACGTTTGTGAGGAAGGGCATGAATCCAATTGTATTCCCATTCTGTTTGTTACCAAGTGGATGTATAAAGATTTTCCTTGGCATTCATACAATTCTTACATAGCATTTTCTTTAAAAATTTGCAAGCCACATTCACTTGGGTATTGTGAGCATTTATGGACCAAGTTGCTATCAGGGTAAGAACTGTCTTCTCTGGCTACTTGGGAACAGATGTGGGCCTGCTGGGAAACTAAGGGTCTCTGTCTCTCATAATATTATGAAGCTGAATGTTGGAAGATTCAGGGCAGATAACAGAAAGTACATAGTCAAACTATGGAATTTGCTCATGCACAAGGTAGAGATGGCCACCGGCTTGGATGACTTTAAAAGACAATTAGACAAATTCATGAAGGATAAGGCTATCAATAGCTACTAGCCACAATGACTATGTTCTGACTCCACTGTCAGAGGCAGCATGCCTCAAAAACCAGTTGCTGGGAATCGCAGGTGGGGAGAGTGCGGTGCGCTCAGGTCTTGTTTGTGAGCTTCTCATAGGCATTTGGTTGGCCACTATGGGAACAGAGTGCTTGATGTGCTTTTGGCCTGATCCAGCAGGCGTGTTGTTCTTATGAAAAGCAATTTTCCCTCTTCCTGATGGCAATACTCTACACCAGAGCAAAGGGGAATGTTTCAGTGCAAGGGTTGCATTTCTTCAGGGGCAACCATCTGGGGCCTGCAAGCCAGTAGTGGGCAGGAGGAAAAAAGTGGATGGAGCAATGGATGTGACTCTTACCTTTCTACCGTAGGTCATGTTTCAGCCATGAAAACTCCGAGGTTTCTGCACACACAGCTACCCAAGCATCACTCCATCTGGACAAGCAAGGAGCGTCACCACAGTTCAAGGACACATTCCAGCCAGACAAAATCATTTGAGGAGGTTATTTATTTTATTTTATTTATTACATTTATATACCACCCAAAAGCCAAAGCTCTCTGGGTGGTTTACAAAAATTAAAAGCATTGAACATTAAAACAAATATACAATTTTTAAAACCATACAAAGTTTAAAACCATGAAGCACAGATAAACCAAGTAAAAGACCTGGGATCAGAGCTCAGCACATGCTGTTGGAATGCCTGGGGAGAGATAGTGTGGTCTGGGGAGAGTCCCAGGGGCCAGATAAAGAGGTCTGAAGGGGCACCCATGGCACTGAGATTCCCCACCCCTGCTATACACAACCTATTTTTGCTAGTATGGTGCAGTTCTGCTAGCAGGAGCCACAATGTGTTCATCCTCTGCTTTGCCCCAAGTGAATGTGCATCTGCTATTTGGTCCATCTAGCTCAGAAGTGGGAACCTTTGGCCTACCAGATGTTGCTGAACTAGAACTCCCATCACCCCTGGCCATTGACCATGCTTGCTGGGGCTGATGGGAATTGTAGTTCCCCAACATCTGGAGGACCAAAGGTTCCCTACCCCAGATCTAGGTCAATGGTGACCACTCTGACTGGCACTAGTAGATTCTCAAAAGAAGCACTCTGATGTTCACTGTGACCCAAACTGGCCTTTGGGTTCCACCCCTCCAGAAATCTAATTAGCTTTGCAGTGTTAGATCTGAAAAGAATTTTACATGAGGGGGGGTTCATTGATAGCAATGATGTGGGTGTGTAATATTTTGGTCATTTTTGCTATCTGTACTGCTACATACAGTTTTGTCCTAATCTAATTAGCTTTGTACCTTGGGGCAGCCCAGCAGTTTGGGAAGTAAAGGGAGAAGGAAATGAAAGGGCAATAGAGCAATTTTCCTCTAAAGTGGGAAAAAGGTTAAGAGTGTCTGATACAGAAAAGAACAAACAAATTAATTCAAGCTGTCTACAACTTTAATATACTTATGTTAAAAGTATCAGCTGTTTGGAAAAAATAAAAACAGATATAATTATATGATCTGTACGTGTTAAAAGGCCATTCCTATATTTTCTGTTTAGGACCTCAACAGTAAAATTCACAAACCACTATGTCTACTATAAAAACTCTCCTAGATCCTTTCCATGCAGTGGGATTTTATGCCTTTGTTTCTTGTTTGCAGTGTTTCTGGCTTTTTTTAAAAAAATTGTTGTACAACTGCATGCAAAGTAGCACTTTTGTTTGGGATTATAATATTTTCCAAATATTCGAAGTATACGGTGTTTTATACTTAGGAGTATTAAATACATCCTCTAGAACAGGGGTGGGAAACTTGTGGCTCCCATCATCCCTCACCACTGGCTATGCTGACTGAGGCTGATAAGAGCTGGAATCCAACAATATCTGGAGGGCCACAGGTTCCCCATCCATTCTCCAGTGTGTATGTATTCAGTGCTATTGTGAAAGCTGCATGGACGATTGCACATGTGTCATGGTCCTTTGTTGGCTATCTTTTATGGTGTTAGCAACTAATGATGTATCCGAGACATCTTATAATGTGTGAGCTAACACATTCTCTGAGTGTGGATCCTTTGTCAAAAGAACACCATCTATGCTCAGGGGAACCAGAAGGTTTGCAGAAATACAAAACTCTTTAGGAAAAAAATGAGGGATAACAAAAATCAATAAAAATTTAAAAAATGGAGAAGGTGAGACCCCAAAACAACCCAGTGAGCACTAAGCATGCTCACTGGCCCCAAAAAGCTGAGCATCTGTTGTGGGGATGGGGGAATGGAATATACTGGAAAAGGGCATGGCTGGCTGGAACACTGAACAGGATTGCTTCACAGTGCAACATTTTTTGCAGGTCTTGGTTCTTTAATTATATTTCAGTGTTCAAGTGGTTGGTAGTGAAAGGGCTAGGCTCTTCTCTCTGACCTCCATTTCCTCCTTGATTAACACATCCTGCCCTGCACTTTATTTACCAACCCCATTGGGTTGATCCTAAGCACAATATCAAAAGAATATTTGGAGATTTAATATTGCATTCACTTAAACCGTATTCCAGCATCCACTCCAAATATCAAATCTTTGTTATCAAAAATTCAAAACACTTGCATCTCAGTTCTAAATACATCTGTGTGGAAATATTTCTAATTGCTTTTGTTGGTTACTTTCAAGCAGAGTGGTTATGGCTACAGCCTAAAGACACATATTTGGGGTGTTCACATGTTAAATTCAGCAAGTTTACAATCTATGTACCTGTGTATATAGTATTTGAACTGTGCACTCATACAGTTAATGTACGTGTCACATTCAACAAGTGTATAGTCTGTGTACCTAGGTACATAATAGTTAAACTGTAGAAATCAACAAGTGTTCAGTCTTTCACATAAATATTTTTATGAGCAGGGGGTTGGACTCAGTCACCTTATAGGCCCCTTCCAATTCTACAATTCTATGATTCTGCATGTTAGAGACAGCTTTTACCTGTGTTCAGTGTAACATTTGAACAAGCCTATTGTTACTGTTGAAGCGGAAAAATAAATTTAACTGCTTTGTTCTGCACTGTAAGTTCTAACCATACTGTTCTCAAAAGTGAACTCATGCAAATGTTAATCTCCGCATTTTAACGAATTTGCAGGAGAGTGAAGTTCTTAAAAGGAGCTCTCTTTTTTGGTTTATTCAAATGGGATTTAGCAATACAATACAAAGATAAAATAAAACAGACACTGAAAAACAAAAATCAATATAGAGCATCTGTAACAACTTATTTGACATTCTCAGCAGCATTATGATTTCATTAACTGAAGTGGGTCTGTTTGGCTTATGAGTACAACATGGAAACCTAGGTAAGTGAATCTCTCCAGAAAGTAGGGCCAGCTTTACCATTAGGTAGAGTGAAGTCAGGTGTCTGCCTCCCTATTCCCCTCACAGAACTACAATTCCCATAGTACCCTGGGAAGAGGGATTGATTGTTAAACCACACTGGGAATTGTAACTCTGTGAGGTTTCCTAACAATTCTCAGCATCCTGAACAAACTGAAGTTCCCAGGATTCCTTTTGGGAAGCACTGACTGTTTAAAGTGGAATAATAGTGTTTTAAATGGGAATTGTAACTCTGTGAGGTTTCCTAACAATTCTCAGCATCCTGAACAAACTGAAGTTCCCAGGATTCCTTTTGGGAAGCACTGACTGTTTAAAGTGGAATAATAGTGTTTTAAATGAATAGTGAAGATGGGACCGAAATTAAGCAGGCACTGCATCTGAGCCTTCTGCTGGAGGTTCCCACCCCTCTTCTCATGTGTGTATCAATGCCTCATTGCATGCTGCTGGTCTTTATGGCTGAGCCTTCTTCACAATATAATAGCCCTTGGACCTGTTCACAAGGCTGTTTGGAGATATTACTGTGTGATGCATTACGCTTGTGCTGTTTATTGTGAAGTTTTACACCATGGCCCGCATTACCCATGGGTAGGGATGGATGAATTTGTCAGTTCCAGTTTCTCTTATTTCTCATTTTCCAATCAAGTTAAGTTTGCCACAATTTTTCACCCGTTTGCTAATTTTGTTCTAAGTTCTCATCAGTATTTTATTTCCCCTTTCTCCTCATATACAGGAGGGGTGTTTTTTTTAGATAACTTTCCATAACATGCAAAAATTTTGGAAGTAAATTTCCTTAACGTAAAGCATTTTTATGCACACTTTCCTGCATTTTTTTGTACACATTTTTGGTTGGAGAACTGCATTGCAAAATTCAGAGAAGTGCAAATTTTGAAAGATAGCCATGTTTCAATTTGCATATTAAACTTTGAATTGAATAAGTTTTCTATCCCATCTGTACCCGTGGATGCAACTGTATTTATCAGAACTTAAAATGTCTATTTTGTACATGTTATATGTCTGCACAGTGGGGTGCACAGTTATGGAACTATGGCAGACAGGAACAATATAAAAAGAAGCAGAGGCACTGGCCAGGAGAAAGCAAAGAGGCTGAAGTTTGGGGGAGAGACTGATCAGAGAAACTGGGTAGGATGTAGCCTGCAGCCAGCCTATAAAAGAGCACAGCCTTTCAGAATGTGAAGCCTAATTCTTCTAGCCATTCACTCTTAGTGCCCTGTTACAAGATTGTATCCAACACATTCCATTCATGCAGCAGACGTCAACTTATGCAATGGAATTTCCCCCTCCTGTCCTCTCCCCTGCAGCCCCTCATGTATCCTTTTGGGGGTGTGCAGGAAGAAAAAAGGGAAGTCCGATTGTCCAAGCGGAATGGTGCTTGCACAGCATTCGATACAACCATTGTCTACAATACAGAAAACCAAATGACCTGATACAAATTAGGCCAGGTATTGAGCTGATGGTGTTCCACTTCCACAGGTACTAGGTTGATTTACAGCAGTTGGTGATTTGTGACTCATATTTATTTAATTTATAAATGGGAATATTTCCAAAAGACCTGTGTGATTTCAGCTGTTAGAAGATCATGTATAGATACTGTATAATAATCCATCAAAAGCACAGTGGCTACTGTTACATTACAGTAGCTCAACCTCCCTCTGAAAAGCACTGACCTACATTTAAATGAAGCTCAGTTTAGCATAGAAAAGTTATATTTCATTTAAAAGAAAAAGAAAAAAGCACAGTCTCTTTATAAACCTTCTCAAATCTTTTTTACTGAAGATGGAGTTCTCGGTTCATGGAGGAAAATGAATAGGTTTAATGAATATATTCCTATTATATTAGGACATCTAATTTTTTCTCTCCCTCCCTCTCTCTTTTTCCCTCTCTCTCCCATAAATACTTGTCAGGTTTATGATTTTCAACTCATTGGCTAGGAATTGTTTTGCACGAGCTCAGATTGCGGGTGCTCATACCAAGTTTAATTTCACTCACAAGTAGAGTTGACAAAAGATCACAGCCACTAAGCCCTGGAATTACCCTAGATATTGCCCTCTATGCTCTGCAAATGAAATCCTACAGAAGACCCTTTGGAAAAAAAGAACATGATGGTTAACACTCAGAAATCCATTTTGCACAGGGCAGCGTTTGTACACAGACAACCACTGAATGACAGCCCAGGCTGCCAGTTCCTGGATGAGAAAAGTCAGATGCTTAGCATCTCTCCCTCCCTCCCTCTCTCTCTCTCTCTCTCTCTCTCTCACACACACACACACACACACACACACACACACTGGCCTGGCCTGGCCTGGCCCTCCCTTCCCTCTCCATCTCCTCCTCCCCACACACACACCGCCCCATGCCCTTGATTGACTACCAGGTCAGATAAGAAATTAAGACCAGTGAAATCAGAACCAGACCGCACCTGTCCCCTGTGCAGCCAGAAGAGAACTGAAATAAAGCACTTATGAAACTGCTGTGATCATAACCTTCAAAACACTGAACACTCCCCAGCTGTCTTGCTTTCCCAAACCCAGATTGGAAATTTCTACAATGGGAGCTCTGGCACTGTGAGGCCAAGCAGCCATCTATTTCAAACAGAATGCTGTCATTTTGGGGAAAGGTGAAGCGTCTCGGCAAACAAGAGACCTCCATTTAGCAACAAAAGCTGCTGAAAATAAGCCATGACTTCATTGATTTGGCCCATTGAATCTGATGCAGTGACTTTCCAAGGACAATCTGCATTGATCACTTTTGGTAGTAAAAAAGGTGTAAAAGAGATGAAAGATTCCAAATGTGGCTAAGACTTTCTTTTATATATTTTTGAGACATACCTTGTTTTTCATAACAGGACTTAACTGGAGCCAACCTCAGCTCCAGAATGTGTGTGTTAAGCTCTGTTGGTCCCTAGAAGTGGTTTTAAGTGGATCACGTCAAGATGTAACAATGGCAAGGGCACTTCTGAGCAAGCACAAAGTGCATGTCCCTTGCTACTGAATAACAGTTATTCATCCCCACATAGCAGAGACAGGAAGCAGGACTTCCAAGTCATATAGCATAGCTGTGAGGCACATTGAAGTCTAGCCAACTCTTTTTAGGTGGGGGGCGTGATTCTAACATTCAATGCCTCTACATATCAGACAGACATCATAGTTTTCCACTGAAGGATTTGTACTGTTTATGTCTCACTTTTTGCTGCTACTGAAATCCTTTTTTATTCCAAAAGCCAAAGTCCTGCTGATGGTTTCATGCAATTTTACAATTTTCTGGGTTTTTTCTTTTCTTTTTTCTTTTTGGTATTTCCATTTTAATGATTTTGTTTTTGTAAGATGCTCTGGAAAGGTGAGGGCAGAGCTTGGAAAAGTTACTTTTTTGAACTACAGCTCCCATCAGCCCAATCCAGTGGCCATGCTGGCTGGGGCTGATGGGAGTTGTAGTTCAAAAAAGTAACTTTTCCAAGCTCTGGGTGAGGGTACTATTAAAATACAGTAAATACACAAGCCCACAAGCCCATTCCACATGTAGGTTTTCTCTGTGTGTGCTCTCCATGTAAAACTATCCAATTTTTGGTTCTTCCTACTTCTCTAGGTTCTGCATATATACATTCCAAATTTCAGTTTTCTGGATGGTGTTGGAGTAACAATCCTTAGCCATTTGGGTACCATTTTCCATGTCTAGGGTAGGCTTCCTAGCAGTCAGAATGCTTGGGACAACCTGTGTGACAACTTTCAGCATTTAACTAGCAAAGGGGTGGCTTAAACATTTTCTCTTGGGGGTGGGGGAAGGGGAGAGGGGTATAACATGTGAATTTTCAGATTTTTCTATTAATTGGGTTCCCTTAAAGTCTAAGACAATGTCCAGAGTAAGTCAGTCAGTAAGCCCAAGTGTTTGTGTATACGCAATTGTGCGCATGTGTGTATGGTTTTAAATTATTAATGTTGTTGTCATTATTTAAACTTGTTAATCACTTGTTAACAAAAAGGTCTCCAAGAGGCTTACAACATATTTAAGAGCATAAGCACAGGGAAAACACATTTACACAAAACAAAGTTACACAAAAATACATGAGGTTCATTAAAAAAATCATAAAGCAAACCAAAACGTCAGCAGCAAAAAGCTTTGGCAGCACAACCAACAGCAGACAATATTATCAGAGTCCCTCATAAGCCTGATGGGGAGGGGGAATAAGTATTAACCTGCTATCGAAAAGATGTCAGTAAAGGGAGGCACAACTGAAAAGGCCATCACCCTTGTCATCATCCTCCAGCGCTTTCTCAAAGGAGACACCTGGAAAAGGGCCTCGGACTAAGAACTAAGGATCCAGGTAGGTTCATATTAGAAGAGCATTTCCAGAAGATATTGGGCTCTTGAGCCATAAAGAGCTTTATAGGTGAACCAGCACTTTGAGTTGCGCTCGGAAGGATACATGAAGTACGCTTTGGTAAATGAAATATCCATTTGGATTGGTTTTTTGGTTTGGTTGGTTTTATTCTTAAAGCTAGGTCATTTTTATGTTTTGTTGCAACCATTTCTCAACCATAGATGCACATTCCTGTATGTGAAGAGGCACATTGCATCTCTTTCCAACAACCGCATCTGCATGGGAGTTACTTCCATGATATCATTGCATACAAATGAAGAGGTGCACATAAAGAAAGGCCAGACTACTGAATGACACATTAATATGTGATTTCATTTTTCCCCTCTCTCTCCCTTCCTCCCTCTCAGCTCCCCTTGGCTGGCCACCTTCCTCCTTTGCTTCCCTTCCTCCTTGTGGGACTTGTAGATGGGAAGAAAGGAGGCTTGGTGATCTGTAGAGAGGGGGGAAGGAGACTTGGCCAGGTCTAAGGGGAGGAGGAGTTTGGCAAAGCCTGGGGGCAATGGGGGATTGGGAGAGGGCCTGGAAGTAGATGGGGTTCCTTTGCACCTCTGGCATCAGAGAAGAAGAAGCAGGGGGAGATTGTAAAAGGCTTTTGGTATGCTCTAAGGGGAGTGGTGCACTCTAATGGTTTGGGCAAGGTGGTTAGGTGACAAGGTGTGCAAGTGAGCAAAGCAAAGAGAGCAGGGGTGGCAGCCCCTAGTATATATACTGTATGCAGCACTCATAACAGTTCCTCTTCTGGTGGGGCAAATAGCACCTTTTGAGGGGGTGGGGGAGGATTTTTGTTTGAAAAAGAGCATAGGGACAAAGATCCTAAGAATCATAATGATATTTCTAATACCACAGCCTTCTTTTAGCTTTTGCTGCTTCGTTTTGGTTCAACTTATATGGACATGGCTTGACAGTAAGAACAACAACTATATGCTACTGAATTTAATAAAAACTAGATAGTGCCCCTTGTAAGTTGAAATTGGGGGCATGCAGGTTTATCCAAGGAATACATATGGATAAGTAAACAATATTGTGAGAAAGGAAAACTTAAAATGGCAAGAGGTCATCAAGGTGATACTAGATTGCAAGATGCTAAAATGAAATATGGATATATATATGTATATGAGTTCTGTAAATTTGTAATCTGCATGGTACCTAGCACCTCTTGACCTGTCTTCAAGTGAAAGCCAACAGGAGACATTGGGGAAAGTCAGCCTGGAGTTGCAGAACCTTAGTGAAGTCCATATATTTTTTATTTGCAAATAAAACAAGAAAGAAAGTAGGGGACATAAGAAAAACATCACCAAAAACATCACATTAACAATAAAAAATATCCTATCAATTTTATTTTAAATATATAGATTAATATAAGCAGTTCTTGGGCAGTATCCAACTAGGGAGGACTGCATGGCAGTGGTTCTGCTCCTACTTGGCGGGTCAGCTCCAGAAGTTGGTGCCTGGGAAACATTGCTCGGCACCCTGGACTCTCCAGTATGGGGTTCCGCAGGGGTCAGTTATGTCCCCCATGCTGTTCAACATCTACATGAAACCTGTTCAGCATCTACATGAAACCGTTGGGTGCAGTCATCTGGAGCTTTGGGGTGCGTTGCCATCAATATGCTGATGACACTCAGCTCTATTTCTCCTTTTCATCTTCTTCAGGTGAGGCTGTCAATGTGCTGAACCAGTGCCTGGCTGCGACAATGGACTGGATGACGGCTAATAAACTGAGGCTCAATCCAAACAAGACTGAGATGCTGCTAGTGGGTGATTCTTCTGACTGGATGGTGGATGTCCAGTGTGTCCTGGATGGGGTTGCACTCCCTCTGAAGGAGCAGGTTCGTAGCTTGGGGGTTATCCTAGAACCATCTGTCACTTGAGGCTCCGGTCACTTGAGGCTCAGAGTGCCTTCTACCAATTCTGGTTGGTGGCCCAGCTACACCCCTATCTGTACAGGGATAACCTGGCCTCAGTGGTCCATGCTCTGCTAACCTTCAAGTTAGATTACTGCAATGCACTCTACATGGGGCTGCCTTTGGAGATGGTTCAGAAACTGCAGCTTGTGCAAAATGCAGCGGCCAGATTGGTAACAGAGACCAGATGGTTCGAACATATAAAACCAATTCTGGCCAGCTTGCATTGGCTGCCTGTATGTTTCCGAGCTCGATTCAAGGTGCTGGTTTTAACCTATAAAGCCTTACACGGCTTAGGACCACAATACCTGATGGAACGCCTCTCCCGACATGAACCCACCTGTACACTATGCTCAACATCCAAGGCCCTCCTCTGGGTGCCTACTCGGAGGGAAGCTGGGAGTCTGGCAACAAGGGAGAGGGCCTTCTCAGTGGTGGCCCCCAAATTATGGAATGATCTCCCTGATGAGGTGTGCCTGGCGCCAACACTGTTATCTTTTCGGCGCCAGGTCCAGACTTTCCTCTTCTCCCAGGCATTTTAGCATGTGCTTTTAAATTGCTTTTTAAAAATGTGTTTTTAAATTTATATATTTGTTTTTAATTGTTTTAAACTCTCCAAAGAGCTTCGGCTGTGGGGCGGTATACAAATGCAATAAATAAATAATGTGTCACATCAGCGCAAGGATTTCTTCTTGTGGAAAGGGACTTTCTCACCTCTTCACCCCCACTCATGAACCATGCACCCTCTCCAAATCTGCTCTAGAGGATTGGGGAAACCCCTAAAACAGATTTAGGAGGTACATGGGGGAGGAGAAAAATCTCATTGCATGAGTGGAAGTCCTTGTGCTGATGGGACACATTCCTTAGCGCTACTTTGGACACAACCCCATATTTCCAAGTAGGTATCTAAATGAGATTGACAATTATATGTGATGGGTTGTATTCAACTAAGTCCTCTTCAGACTAGACCCATTGAAATTAATGAACCTAAGTTAGTCACATCTATTAACTTCAATGGGCTAACTCTGAGTAGGACTAGCATTGAATATGTGTTTGAATGTAGAAAGAGCAGTGAGATCCTCTGACTGCTGAGTAGTAGCTGGTATTAGTTGAAACTATCATATTTCTACCTATATAACAAAACAATTATTTATGCCCACCATAATATCTTTTATAGACTCTCTCAAGGCCATACATAGGCCATAAGCAAGCAAAATCCATAATAATAAAAAATACACACAGAACTTACTGCCCCATCCCTTAGCTTTCTCCAATACATCCTTGTAGAAAAGCAAAGTGAATATCATACAAGGAAAACATTCAACATCTTATATTGCAACACCAGAATTATATTATTAATATGTGTAACAGAAATCCACATACAGCTGATGAATAAAACAACCAAACCTAGCCAACAGGGAAAAACAAAACAAAAAATCAGAAAACACCCCAAAATAAATAGGAAAGAAAATTATAGAAATAACAAGAAAAGACCCTCAATGAAGTCTGAGCAAGCAATATGCTCTGATGACATTTGGGCCTGAACTGAGACCTTTTAGATCTGTATAGCCTCCCAGGCTCTGCCCCTTCCAAGGAGCAAAAAATGTTAAAAGGGCCAAGCATTCTACCTCTTCTTCATTAGTTCTGTCTAGGCTCATTGCCAGCCCTGACACGCAGGCACAGGAGTACTTAGGGATCAGTGGTATGGATGGGGGTGGTTCCACATAGAATGGGGCCTCAGGAGTAACAGTTTCTGGGTGCTCACAGGCTGAGGCATTCTGATATTGAAGGTTGGGTTGGTATCACAGACCTCTCCTGTGCCACTAATCTCGTTGGTCTTTCTTCATCTGGAATAGAGTCATGGCCCAGGCTGCTGCTCAGGGGGCCATAACATAGCACAACATTAATATTAAATAATGGTGTAATGGTTAAGGTGTTGGACTATGACCTGGGAGACCAGGGTTCAAATCCCCACATAGCCATGAAGCTCACTGGGTGACCTTGGGCCAGTCATTGCCTCTCAGCCTCATGAAAACCCTATTCATAGGGTTGCCATAAGTCAGAATCGACCTGAAGGCAGTACATTTACATTTTTTATGTAGTAACAGTGGGAGCAGTATAATCATTCATGGAAGTAATAGTAACTGCTGTAAGATTCTTGCATAGACAACGTAACGCCTTATTCCAGACCTCTCTATGTGATCAGAATCTTTGCCATCAATTGGTGGTGCTACGTGCCCCTGTGACAAAGCATGCTGTGACTTTGGTATGTGCTTTCAGTGACTTGGGAATGTGCTGTCAGTGTTGTGGCATTTAGATCTGCAGCAATTTACTTGCACGACTGCCTTACCCCATATGTGCCCACTCAAGCACTTCAGTCTGTGGAACAGGCACTGTTCTAGGTCCCACATAATATTAATTCCCTGCCTATTGACATCAGTACACACCTTCACTTTTGGCACCTGCTTAAAACTTTTTTGTTTAGGCAAGCCTATCCAGACACATAGATGTTGATTTGTTTTAATTTTTGTTAGTTGGTAGCTAATTTAATTGTTTTATTTATGTTTTAACTACTTTCTAACTGTTTTATTGATAATCTTAATGTTTTTTGAAAGGTCTTTACATGCAAGTGATATAGAAATTTTGTTAAATAAAATAAAACTTGCAAGTTATTTATTGAAAAAATCCTCTTGAAAATTCAACAGCATTTTAGTGTGAGTTTCTCCCAAAAATACACTTCTGTATGCAGCTTTGTCTAATGACCACATTTTGCAAGCAATTTTTCTTAATATAATGTATATTCACTAATAGGCAAAAAGCCTTGCAGTTTAAGAACGTACTTATAGCCCACAGATATTTCTATTAAACTTTACAAAGCAGGGAAATTGGGCAGCTATAGTGAATGCACCAGGGGAGCAGGAGACCTGACCTTCTCCCTGAGATATTGTACTGCCCTACAAATTTGTCAAAAGGCAAACACAATCTGGGTTGGTCTTTCATAATCCAATCCACTTGCTGTGTAGCTTGGAAGAATTTGGTAACATGTGCCTCTGAGCATATGGTGAGTGTGGCGATGGACGTTTGTTGGTGTTCTTCTTACTTTGCTTCTTTCCTGTGTTACTAATGTTTCTACAAAGAATCTAAACTAGAACATTTTATTTCCCTCATTATTCATCCTGGAAATCTGTGTCAAATTTATCTTTATTAATTTCAATGCCTTTTTATTGGTCAATGTCATATGATGGTACAGACAGCCTTTTGTATTTCAAATTGGAGGTTATGTTCTATTTCTATTTTGGGTGCATTAACAGTTGGATATGAAACTGCACTTTGATGTAAAATCAGACTGATTACAATATGTTGCTACTTCAGCAATGACTCCAGCTGTTGGAAAAAAGAGGATGCATGTTTTCAGTCTGCTATGTTTAAACCACTTTATTTAAGGCAAGGTGGGCACAGTCAATTAAAAACATAGAGCACACCTAGCATTTTGCTAGAATGTATTTCACCTCCCACTGTTTTATCTTGTGCAAATTGAGACACTCCTGAGGTCCATTGGAGACTATTCTGCAGAAGTCAGTGCCATTATTCCACAATTATGTTTGGAGTCTTTTTAGTATAAATTTCGCAAAGTGTTGCTGTACTTCACATATTCACCAAAGAAAATGATTTCCTATAGGAAACTTCACTGAAATTGCAAAGTAAATCAGACATATTTAAAGTGACCATCTGAACTGTATCAACTGTCTTAATAATGTTGCTTCCTCCCTGATAAAACAAGATCAGCACAGCACATGTCTTGTTTCTATTATTTGGGCTGATGGCAGGTGTTGCCACCACTCACCATATGCTCAGAGGCACATGTTACCAAATTCTTCCAAGCTACATAGGAAGTGGATTGGACTGTGAAAGACCAACCCAAATGGCATTTGCATTTTGACAAATTTGTAGGGCAGTCCAATATCTCAGAGAGGAGGTCAGGTCTCCTGCTCTCCTGGTGCATTCACTATAACTGCACAATTTCCCTGCTTTGTAAAGTTTGATAGAAATATATGTGGGATATAGGTACGTTCTTAAACCACAAGGTTTTTTGCAGATTAGTGAATTTCCCTGCATTTTAATCCAGGAGGTAAGGAATGGGATCCTGTTCAAGTTTGTTGAGAATGGATTGATCATTCTCATGCTTATTGAGTTCAGTGGGATTTATTCCCCTGCAATCATGCTTAGGATAGGTGAAACTGACCACAGGGGATGGGGAGGGGGGGAGGGGGAGGGAGGGGAGGAAAGGCAGAGGGGAGGACTGAGATGGGAGCAGGCAGGAGGGGGAGGGGAGGAGAAGGACAGGTTTGATCATTTGCATGTTTATTGAGTTCAGTGCGATTTACTCCAGTGCAATCATGCTTAGGATAGGTAAAACTGACCAGGGGGGAGGAGGGAGGGCTGGAGTGGGCAGGGGAGGAGGAAGAAGGAAGAGGGGAGGTGAGGAGGAAGGGAGAGGAGAGGGAAAGGAGGGGAAGAGCAGGTCTGATCATTTGCATGCTTATTGAGTTCAATGAGATTAACTCCTATGCAATCATGGTTAGGATAGGAAAAACTGACCATGGGGGAGGAGGAGGGGAAGGGGGAAAGGCAAGGAGCATATTGAAGGGGGGAAGGGAGGGGAGGGGAGGGCAGGTTTGATCATTTGCATGTTTATAGAGTTCAGTAGTATTTACTTCCATGCAATCACGCTTAAGATAGGTAAAACTGACCATGCGGAGGAGGAAGGGGAGGGGGAAGGAGGGGATTGGAAGGTGATGTGGATGGGTAGGGAGTGGCAAAGGAAGGGGGAGGGAAGGTGCAAGAGGGAGGGGATAGGAGGGAGGAGGAGGGTGGGTTTGATCATTTGTATACTATTTCAGTTCAATGGGATTTATTTCTGTGCAATCATGTTTGAAAATGGAAATGGACTGCCTTCGACTGGACTTATGGCGACCCTTTGAATAGGGTTTTCATGGTAAATGGCATTCAGAGGTGGTTTTACCATTGCCTTCCTCTGAGGCTGAGAGGCAGTGACTGGCCCAAGGTCACCAGGTGAGCTTCATGGCTGTGTGGGGATTCGAACCCTGGTCTCCCAGGTCCTAGTCCAACACTGACCCAGGGGAGGAGCAGGGAAGGGAGGAAGAGGGGGAGGGGAGGAGATTGGGTGTGTGGGCACTGGGCAGAAGGAAGACCCCTTCCTTTCCAAAAGGAAAACATTGTGAACAGTATCATTGCTTTTCAGTGTTTCCCCCAACTTTTTATTCTACAGCAGGCACATGTAGCCTCCAACCCAAATTTAAACCAAAGCTGTCCCTGGCCACATCCACACCAGGCCTTTATTTCACTTTGGACAGTCATGGCTTCTCTCAAAGAATCCTGGGAAGTGTAGTTAGTGAAGGGTGCTGAGAGTTACTAGGAGATGCCCTGTTCTCCTCACAGACCTTCAATCAGAGTGGCTGACTGTTAAACCACTCTGGCCATTGGAGCTGTCTCAGTGGAACAGGAGTCTCCTCTCAGCATCCTTCACAAACTACACTTCCCAGGATTCTTTGAGGGAAGCCATGACTGTCTCATGTGAAATCAAAGTCTGGTGTGGGTGTGGCATCTGATTAGGCAAGCCCTGCAGCGGTGAGTCTGGCTTTTAGAACACTGACAGTTGTTTCTTACTGAGCATGCCCGAAGTTATCATAGGGTTCCAGCCAAAATTTTTTAAATTAATTAAAAATCAGCCAGGCATTTTTTTTAAAACTTTTAGACTGCAGAAGATGAAGGTCAGAGTATAGGGCAAGGTCAGTATCAGGATTACTGGTATTCTGTGAACATGGCTGATTTTTAATGAATTTCAACAGAGTGTGAGAACTGTGACAGAAAAAAGTCCAAAAGGGCTCTGAGGTTTTTTTCCCTCTCTTTTTAGACTTTGAACTGTGTATCGCTATGAAAATTGAGAGGGTTGTTAAGCAAGCATTTCTGAGTTCCGGACTATAAGATTTGTAAGGTTTTGTTTTGAAATGAGCTTATGGGAAGCATCAGAATGGCATGCGGGGTATTTTCAATTTAACATTGCGGAATGTGAAAAATCCACGCTGGCTATAGTATACAGCCACTCTCATGGCTGCATAATTGTATCTTATTTTCACTAATATATTCATTTTTATGTACATTTTGCCCTAATATGTGCATTTTTGTAAATATTAGTTGAAGAACTGCTTTGCAAAATGTGCATAAGTGTGAATTTTGAAGGTTGGCTGTTTCATTTCTTATCATATTTTGGAAAGTGCACATTTGATAGATTTACCTTTAAATGCAAATGGAATCAAATTTCTCCCCCATCCCTTCCACAGACCCAGTGCTGCTAGCACCAAAATCCTTCAACCCTCATTCTACCAATGGACTGATTGGGTAACTTTGGGCAAGCCACTTCCTCTTAGCCTCAGGCCTACCCTGCCCTTTCTACAAGATGGGTAAACAGATCTTACCTACTTTACAGGGCTGTTCCCGATATATTAGGAACAGCCTAATAACAGGGATTCCTTTAATATGTGCTGAAGAGTCACCAATATAATGTGTATGAAGAACTTTAAAACTAAGGCTTTCTCTTTGAATGCTTTTATTAGGTCAGTTGCATTAAACAAGTAACGAAGAAGTTCTAAGCATTATACAATTGTGCAGAGCCCAGTTTCATATTTGCGGGAATTTTGCTTCCTCGCTGATGGGAGACTGATCTGGGAGTAAATAGTCTTAAGCAACTGGCTTCTCTTTTTTTTATCCTCTGCACAGAACTATCTGTCACATAATTTAAACGTCTCCATAAGTTTACTGTCATGTTACCATGGAATCTGTTTCAAATTTGAAACAGAAAGAAAAGATGATAAATTCTGCATATGTGGGTTTTTTTCTTTATATTTTGCGAAGTTTATTGCATCAGTCAAAAAATATGACTGGGGCAGTAAAATGTTACTGTTGCTCAGAGTAATGGTATGTGTTTGAAATACAACCCATTTCTCTTCATTCACTTCACGATAGCACAGTTGGCAACCTAGAAAGGGGTTTTGTGTGGGTGTCTAATATTATTTGTTGCACTCGCATAGTCATACTATTTCTACATTTAATCTGTCTTGATAATTTTTTTTCTCAACTAATGTCTGCTTCTTGTCACTTTATCACATTTCCCCTCAGCTCTGGACCATTTTATGAAGTGTCATGATGTCTAAAGAGCATTTAAACCGGTGAGTAACATTTTTAAATTACCACCAGCTTCTACTGCCAGCTTGCATGGGGGACATGGGGACTAGATGTAGAGTCAATTCATGCGACCACTTTGGGGGCTTATTTTTCATTTGATGGACTTGTTTCCCATCCAGCTAGCCTGGACTGAAAATAGATGTAGTGAAATGGTCACCTGAGCACCCAGGTACCAATTTAGTGCATCACTGCAAATTCTACAGTCACAGATGCAGAAACACAAAGGACTCCCTCAGTGGAGCAGGTCACCTGCAGATAACTACGCTATACCAAAATAATATTATTATTCTCATACATATTTCAATAGCAGCTTTGATATGAAAAGTGCTTTCATTCATCTTCAATGGTTGCCCTATGGGACATTGCAAGATTATTTTATAGATGAAGAACTAAAGATGAAAACTAATTGCCACAATTTACAGGGCCAAACATGTGCCCACTGGGGAGTGGAGGGGTGGAATGGGGTTGTAATCAAATTAAACCTTCTTCCCATCCCAGCTAAGCAATGCTTAAACTTGTGTGCTCAAAACTATTCGTTCAGCTAGACTGGTGGAAAGGTAATAAATCCTTGAGGTATTCATGTCTTCTTCCATCAGGGGCTTTCCTGGTTTACACTCAATCCTGACTTCCTCAGGACCAGCAAAGGAAAGCCAATTGAAACCTGCAGATAGGCATGCATAATACTTTCCTGACTGCATCATTCCTTGCTTGAAAGCATATGCACGTTTTTAAAAAGGAGTCTCCCAAGATGGCTTCTAATCAGACAGCAGACAGGCTTCTAAACTAGCCAATAGGGATGAGGAAGAAATTAGTTTCAGTTAACATTTAAAGACCAATGTATCAAATTTGCACTTTCTGAAACACTTTCTGAAATTGCACTTTCTGAGAATGAAAACACACCCATCCTGTGTCATTCACACTTATTCGAATTTTGCGATGCAGTTCTCCAGCCAACCAATGTTTTCATAAAATGAATATATTAGTGAAAATAACATACAAAATGCATACAAAAGTGTGTTTATTTCGAGAAATTCGCAATAAATTTGTATGAAGATTTTTTTTAAAAAAAATTGCAAATTGCAGTAGAAATTAAACTGAATTTAAGATTGGGGAAATGTTAAGACGGAGGGAGGCCTACATTCTCTTATGTTACACAAACACATAAATGGGGCAGGCTCAGCCCTGTATAAGCTATCAATAGAAAAGGAAATGGGCTCTTGGGATGGCTCTAGAGGGTATGTGGGAGGGGGAGCTGGGAATCAAACTGGAAGAAGGACAGTGGGAAAAGGTGTGGTTAACATCACACCCCAACTATGTCTGCGAGCATTCAGGAGGCTTCGTTGAACTCCCTCTCCAATGTCACTAGACACCGGTTAGGTTTTCTCATATGATTAAGGATTACCCACTGTAGTGTTGGTGAGGGTGAAGGTGGGAATGCAAGGTGATTCAGAGGTTCCAAGAGTGTGTATTCCATGACACGACAAATATCACAAACCAATCTATTGCCCTAGCCCTAGCCCTAGGTCTTGTTTTGGTGCTACTATTGCTGGAAAGTAACAGCAGTTCTAAGGTGATTCATAAAGACCTTGTTGCTATGTTGTTGGCAACCCACATGGATAGAGCAAATCATTGGCTGAGCAGGGCCGGTTTATCCATTAAGCTTAGTATGCTGAAGCCTAAGGGCCCAGAGCTCTTTGGGGCCCATGGATAAGCTTAAAAAATATATTGTGGGACAAGAGCTTCTGAACTGCCTGCCATCCCCCCGCTTCACTTACCTTTTTATCCACTGTTTTTTGTGGTTTGCCATCAATCAAGATGGTGGCTGAGGTTTTCCTAAGGGGCTGAAGCCTCTGCCACCATCTTGGTTGATGGCACACATGCATGCTACACACGCACATTGCTGCCATCAACCAAGATGGCGGCAGAGGCTTGAGCCCCTTAGGGAAAACTTGGCCGCCATCTTGATTGATGGCAAACCTGCACGAAAAAAAGCAGAAAGGTAGGGAGAAGGGGCCCCCAAACACCAATCAGCCTAGGGGCCCTCCTCAGCTTAATCCAGCCCTGTGGCTGAGCAGAATTTGGAACACAGTCCTGTCAAAGCATTTGATGCAATTTAGAAGGTTCCTGAGGGGCAATTCTAAACATGACATATTCAATAAGACTTGGTTCCCTTTTGTCCGTTATGTTAATCAAAAGGAACCTGAGTTATCTCCCCCATCTACTCAAGCCTTGTTGTGGAGAGAATATTTGAATGGACCTTGAACGTCTCACTGTGGTTTGGAATTTTATCGTTCACTCTGTAAGAGGCATTGTATTGCACATGCCAGATATTTTAATTGTTTTGTTTATTTTGAAAGTAATAAAAGCATTTTTTAAAAAAGATTGGGAAAATGAGAAAGTAAGACAATCAAAATTAATAGAACCTTCCATTCCTACTAGCCATTTCCCTAAACTTTGTAGAGGGTTCATATAGTAGGAGATTTGGGATATAGTAGGCCTTTCAAACAGAGGACCCCTGTGAGCATTCTGAGGCTGTATAGTTAAGTAAGAGGAACTGTGCCATGTTGGAAGCAGCATATTTGAATTTGTTCCTTGTATAGGAATTTAAACAAGATTTAAAAATCTAATTCTGCCATTCTATCATCTTAATCATGCTTCTTCTAAGCACAGAGCCCACTGGCACTTGTTCATACTATATAAGTACCCCAACAGTAATTCCAGCCTTAATGACATATTTTTATTCTCTTAGAGTTGCTCTTCATCATTTGAAATGTGGTGTTGGAGGAGAGCTTTGCAGATACCATGGACTGCGAAAAAGACAAATAATTGGGTGTTAGAACAAATTAAAGCAGAACTATCACTAGACGCTAAAATGATGAAACAGGTTATCATACTTTGGACACATAATGAGAAGAGATGATTCATTAGAAAAGACCATAATGCTGGGAAAAACAGAAGGGAGCAGAAAAAGAGGAAGACCAAACGAGATGGATTGATTCCATAAAGGAACCCACAGACCTGAATTTATAAGGTCTGAACAGGGTGGTTCATGACAGATGCTATTGATTCATAGTGTCACCATAAGTCATAATCAACTTGAAGGCACATACCAACAACAACAACAAAACTTCTAGGGTTGATCTATAAGCAGGAGAAGTAAGGGCAGCCTTCCCTAACTGGGTGACCTTCAGATGTTTTGGACAACATTAGCTCCAGCTAGCATGGCCCATAGTTAGGGATGGTGAAAACAGTACTCTAAAACATCTGGAGGGCACCAGGTGGGAAAAGGCTGCCTTAGGGCATGCCCAGATATGAGCACGTCTTATACGGAGTCAGGCCATTGCTCCATCTCTCTTAGGATTGACTGCCCTGATGGGTAGCAGCTCACCAAAGTATCAGAAGTCAACCCCTTATACCTGTGAAATATTTAATTAGACAAGCCAAGTAGTGGAGCTGGAATTTTCTGCATGCAAAGCATGTGCTCTGCCACTGAGCTATAGTCTCTCTTCTTTGCACACTGTAGGTTCAGCTTGGTAGTGTGCAGTTACATTACAAATCCAAGAACCTTTACAGCTTACTCCAGGGGTTGCCAGTGCAGTGTCTGTGGTGCCAGTGTGCCCACCACTACTTCCAATGATGCCTGTAAAAGGTTTCAATAAATATCTCATCAAAATACACAAGAGACTGTTTGATCTTCCTGCTCAGTTCTTGTTGACTCTCACTCAGCCTCTCCTATAACTTCTTCAAAATGCCAACATTTCACTGGATGCTGCTATGCCCACACTATGCCAGCCTTCCCGCTGCCTCATATCTCTCAAAAATTGGCAGCAACCCCAGTGTTGGAAAGCCAGGTAAGCAACGCCATCCCATCCTGCCCTGCTTCTCTGGCCACTACTGATTGGATACACACTCTCCCTAACATTCTGAACAGAGGACAGGTGCAGAGAACTTATTTCTGTGTTTGAGCATGACAATGGCTGACATAGATGCCTTTTTTCCACTTGTGGGGTGCTGATACAGGGTAAGTCCATACCATTTCGTGATCCCTATTTATGTGACACCCATTCTGTGTGATCCCACACCCTGCCCAATAATGGGTAGGGAAGGCAATACTTAAGAATCCTTCCTTAATTTGATTCTTCTTCTTTTACCATGTTTTAATGCTGTCTGCTAAGACATATCCATGACAAATAAACTTTATGCAATATAATTGTCATTCTCTCCAACAATGGCTCCATGGAGATTTAACAAAACACCATGGTTTATCACAGTGATCTCCAGCCTGGAACTCTCCAGATGTTTTGGATTACAACTCTCATTAGCCCCAGAGAGCTGGCTGGACCTGATGGAAGTTGTAGTCCAAAACATCTGGAGGGCACCAGATTGGAGAAGGCTGGTTTATCATGACAGGAATGAGCCCCAGGCTTCTATGCCCTCCCTTCTACAGTGCCAATGGGAGCTTTTTCCTCATAGCTAGGGGGAGGGCACATCGGCATCATATATAAGGAGAGAAGCATTAAATCTCCCCTCCTTGATGAAAATAGCTACCAGTTTACATTAAATTAAGGGGGTAAATGGGCATAGTACCCAGCAATCTATTTAGAATCACATGTAGTCCATTTGTTGATCTTAAGCATGAAGATTGCATTTCACTAAATATTTATAATACTTGAAAATCTGGCAGGAGATTCTGATGCTCAGAAAATGCTGACATAACTGCCGTGGCGCACATCATACATTTAACATACATTGAAAACATGTACATGCTAAAGAATCCAGTGAATTGTAGTTTGTTAAGGGTGCTGGGAATTTGCAGCTCTGTGAGGGGTGAACTACAATTCCCAGGATGCTTTGGGGGAAGCCATGTGCATTAAATGTGCTTTAAATGTATGGTGTGGATGTGACCATTATCAGGAAAGGATTCATATAGAAATGAATAACCTTCCAGGTTCTTGAAGCCATTTATGCATGCAGAAAACTCCAATGGTGATGTGGAGCAGCAAGATTCAGACCAGCTATTTCCTCTACCTCCAAGCTGTCCCAGTGGTTCAGAGAATACTGTACCTTAGAACTGATGTTTGAGCTTTCGTATTCTGGCTGGAGCTTGATGGTGTTTTACAGAAATTTAATCATTTGAAAGTGCCCATTTGCTGGGTTTCCAGACTGTTCAAATCCAGGCCAACATGGGAATAGTAAGATTTCTGAATGACTGTTTGAGTGGTGGCCAAGGGGCCAAGCCCACATTGGACATTTCTACAAGACCAAAGTTGATGCTGATCTTCCAACAGAGCAAGTGAGGAAAATATGACATTGGTAGAACACATTCTTTATATGCACAAGCCCCCAAGTTCCAGCCTATGATCTGAAGGTACATGAGGCCAGCATCCTACTGAAGCTAAGCAGGGTCAGGTCTGGTCAGTGCCTGGATGGGAGACCACCTGGGAACCATATGTAAGCTGCCTTGGGTTTCTATCATGAAAAGAAAGGCGGGGTATAAATGTTATAAATGTAATAAATAAGTAAATAAAATAAGTTCAGTCCTTGGCATCTCCAGTTAACTGGCCAAGTAGTAGGTGTTAGGAAAGACCTCTGCCCAAAATCCTAGAGAGTAGACAAAACTGTGCAAAATGGACCACTGGCAAACTGAGTATAAGACAGCTTTTTATGTCCATAAGGTGATAAAAATCAGTGTCAATCTACTCTTAGCAACAATGTTGAAGAAGAGTAAGCCTCCTAAGAAACAGCTCAACCCAACCCTTTGCATAGTAGTCTCTGAAATCAACCTTCTGGGAATTTTGAGATTAGCAGGCCTTTCACATATCCCCCCCCCCTTTAAAGCCAACATATATCAGAAATGGGAACCATTTTTTCAAAATGAAAATCATATAATTTTAAATGCAGAATATAAGAAAAGAGATCCAGTCCAGTTTGGCATCCATAATCTTAGCAGCTTCCCAGTTACACTGGACTGCTCAAAAGCTTTGCACATTGGCTCCAATATCATTCTGAGAGTCACCCCAAGCTTTGTTTTTCCCTCTGTTGCTCAAAGGTCAGAATGTGTGTCCTGTTTTCATCTCTATATAAAATGCAGCATAGATAACCTGTACAATAGGCAAAAATGTGGCTATGAGTCTCTACTCTCATTGGACTTGGCAACCTTTCAAAGAGAAGCCTTTGAGGATTTACTGTTCAATCAATCACATTTTTATGACACCTACCAACTGGCAATACAAACAAACACACACTGTCAGCTCTCGGGAATAAAATTAGAAATAAATTAGACCTATTATTAGAACTTTGCCAAAATATAGGCATGGGGGAGTCATTAAAGCATCTCCTAACATTTTTATCCCATATTCTAATTTAAGTCCAGAATGTGATCAACAAAGGCTACAATCACATGCCCATTAATATGGATTAAACTCTGTTGAATTCAGCAGGACTTATTTCTGACAGATGATTGGACTGCACAGTACAGAAACAGAATAAAGGTTAACATCACCCTAAGTAAGCTATAGAATAGCCTTTCCCAACCAGTGTGTCTCCAGATGTTGTTGGACCACAACTCCCATCAGCCTCAGCCAGCATTGCCAATGGTCAGGAAAGATGGGAGTTGTGGTCCAACAACATCTGGAGGCACACTGGTTGGGAAAGGCTGCTATAGAACAAGGATGGGTAGCCTGTGACTCCCCAGATGTTTTGGACTGCAATTCCCAACATCCCTGCCTATGGGCAATGCTGGCTGGGGCTGCTGGGAGTTGTCATCCAAAACCAACTGGAGAGCCACAGGTTCCCTACCCTTGCAATAGAATATGTCTCCAACTAAATTGGATCCCTGCTGTAGTGTCAAAATCTAGAAGCTTCCTAAGGCGATACTTTGCCTCCCATTGCAACTCTTCATCTTATGCTTTAAAGTTGTAATTAAATATTCATCTGCCTGGGAATTAATCCTACTTAAGCACCAAATTTTAAGTATGAGATATGTTCCTCAAAGCGGGTAAAGAATCAGCACCAAAATTTCCATGCACTTCAGCCTATGCCTGTGTCATAGATCAGGGTAGGGGACCTTTTTTCAGGCTGGGAGCCACATTTCTTAAGGGCAACCTCACACAGGCCGCATGCCACCAGTGAATATGGTCAGAAGCAAAAGTGGGCTGGGCCAGAGGCAAATATGAGCAGTGCAACAGATGTGACTCCTATTGTTGTACCGTAGATTACATTCCAGCCTCACAAAAGACAGAGGTTTCGATGCGCTACATGCATATCTTTCCATGCATCTAGGGGATCAGAAGTCATTATCACAGCTCAAGGATATACCCCAGCCAGCCAAAAACACTTGAGGAGAAGGCAGAGCAAGGGCAGTAATAGCCAAATCTATCAAACGTGCACTTTTCAAAACAATACAAAAACCAAAAAACACTCATCCTTCCAAATTTGCATGCATCCAAATTTTGCAATGCAGTTCTCCTACCAAACAATGTTTACAAAAAATGTATCTATTAGGGAAAAGTGTGCATAACAATGAATATATTAGTGAAAATAACATACAAAATGCATTATGTTAGGAGAAATTGCTTGCAACAACGTGTACATAAGGCAAAGCTGCATACAAAAATGTGTTTATTAGGAAAGATTTGCACTAAAATGCTGAAGAAGTTACATGATTTTTTTTAAAAAATCACAAATGCTGCAGAAATGTGGAAAACTGAATTTAAGACTGCAAAAATGAGAAACTGGGAGAACAGAAATGGACAGATCCTTCCATCTCTAGTCAGTAAGTGGTGTGGCCTGGGGAGAGGTGGTGAGGAGAGTCCTGAGGGCCAGATAAAAAGGCCTGGAGGACTATATTCAGCCCCTGGGCCTAAGGTTTCCCACCCCTCCCATAGACTCTATGGTACAATCCAAATTAGCTTTGCTATAATGGTCTAATGCTGTAGAGAGAGTGTCAGGGAATGTGTCTAATCTCAGACAAGGGCAAGTGTCAGCTGTGAAGCTTGGAAACCATCTCCCCAGGGGAGTGAGGGAGTAAGCTATGCGTGGATGTGCTTTATGCTGACTCTTTACTGTACCATTACACCAGATCATTCTTAACACACTAAAATAATAATTATTTTGTCATTCTTATATACATACAGTTACAGTGAATGTATGATAAATTTTCCCTAGTCATCAATAGGTTAATTACTCTGTTTCCTCACAATAAGTGTAGAACACAAAATTCAGCTGTGCTAAAATCTAATGAAGTATTGCTTTTGCCATGAAATCCACAAAAAATGAGTCGTTAAAGTACCCAATGACACTTGTTTTTACAATTATTCTTTGGGACTTCAGTTTCAATTCTTCCTTTCTAAAAGTTGCATTTATCAATTCAACAGTATGATAATTTTGTCACAATCAACTGGTCCTCAAGATTAGCGGTACTCAACCTTTAATAGCTGGAGAGCCACTTCACAGTCAATTGCCATCAGAAGAAGCCACAGAAATCATGGACTGATGCCCTGACATTTGTTCTTCAATGTTTGCACCAGGGCACATTAATGCACAATGTTGTATTGACACAATTCAGGGTCAACATGTACTGATGCAATAGACATTAATAGCATCTCCTCCTCCTGCCACCTCTCCTTGGTTGTAAGAGTCCCCTCCCCCCAGTCAAGATTGTCTGGTATTACCCATTGCAGAAACCAGTGAGGAAGAAACACAATGAAGAGTCTTGTGACACCTTAGAGACTAACAAATTTATTTTTGGTATAAGCTTCTGTGAACTACAGGCCACTTAATTAAATGCATAAAATGTGATATATATATCTCTCACACACACTGGGACAAGGGGAAATGTTGAGGAGTAGGATCAGAGGGAAATTAAATGAACAAAGAACAGACAGTGACAAATACTAAAAGCGAAATACTTACAGTGGCCAATTAACAAAACTCCTCTGGCACTGATAACCTAATTAACACATATAGTGTGATTCTCATCAAATCACAAGTGCAGAAAAGAATTGCCTGTTAAACTGCAATTCAGCAGTTTCCCACTGGAGTTTCCCTCTGAAGTTCCTCTGTTCAAGTATGGCCACCTTAAAGTCAGTTGCAGAGAGTTCTAGGAGGTTCAAATGTTCTCCCACTGTTTTTTTTTTAATATTGTCATTTCTGATGTCAGATTTGTTTCCATTTTTTTTCTTTTGTGTAGAGACTGACCTGCAGAATGAAGAAAGGCATTGCGGGCAGAGGATGGCATAAATATCATATTGGAAGAGACACAATAATTGTAAAGAAAGCCTACCTACAAGTATAGAAGGGAGGGGGAGCATTTAGTGTTTATATGGCACTTGGGCATGTACTAAATGCTTCACATACATACTTTTCAGACTTTTTTGTTATCAGACAACTACCACCTGGTCGCAAATACCCCCTTTTTAGAGAAGGTGATTGAGGGGTGTGTGGTGCAGCAGTTGCAAGTATTCTTGGATGAAACAGATTATCTTGACCCATTCCAGTCTGGGTTCAGGCCTGGTTATGGGACTGAATCAGCCTTGGTCACCCTGATGGATGACCTTTATTGGGAGGACAGAGGGAGTGTGACCCTGTTATCCTTACTTGATCTCTCGGCGGCTTTTGATACCATTGACCATGGTATCCATCTGGGCCAACTTGGTGAGATGGGCAGTGGTCCAATCCTATCTCCAGGGTCATTTTCAGAGAATAGCATTGGGTTATTATTATTATTATTATTATTATTTATTAAATTTATATACCGCCCGACTAGCGATAGCTCTCTGGGCGGTGAACATAAAATAGTATAAAAATACAATGAATAACAAAATAATATTAAAATACAATCAACAATACAATAAACATTATTAAAATTAGATCAATGTAACTTAAAATGCTTCAGAGAATAGGAAGGTTTTGACCTGGCGCCGGAAGGAAAGCAGAGTCGGCGCCAGGCGTACTTCCTCAGGGAGACTGTTCCATAGTTCGGGGGCCACCACTGAGAAGGCCCTAGATCTTGTCATCACCCTCCGGGCCTCCCTGTGAGTTGGAACCCGGAGGAGGGCCTTCGTAGCAGAACGTAGTGCACGGGCCGGTTCATATCGGAAGAGGCGTTATTGTCTTTCAGCCCCCTGGCAGTTGTGAGGTGGGGTGCCACAGGGTACCATCTTATCCCCCATGCTATTTAACATCTATATAAAGCCCTTGGGAGCAGTCATCAGGAGATTTGGGGCAAGGCATCAGCAGTACTATTCTCTGTACTTCTCTGTAACATCTGAGTCAGGAGAGGCTGTGCAAGCCCTGGACCGCTGCCTGGATTTGGTGGTGGGCTGGATGAGGGCCAATAAACTCAGTCTGAATCCTAGCAAGATGAAGGCACTGTGGGTTGGTGGTTCCCAAGTTCGGATAATTGGTCAACTGCCTGCTTTGGATGGGATCATACTCCCTCTGAAAGAACAGGTCAGTAGTGTAGGGGTGCTCCTGGATCCATCTTTATTGCTAGAGGCCAAGGTGGCCTCAGTGGCCAGGAGTGCCTTTTACCAGCTTCAGCTGGTAAGACAGCTGCGGCTGTTTCTGGACCAGGATAACCTGACCATTGTTGTCCATGCACTGGTAACCTCTAGGCTGGATTACTGTAATGCACTTATGTGGGGCTGCCCTTGAGGTTGGTCCAGAAGCTGCAACTAGTGCAAAATGCTGCAGCGAGACTGCTCACTGGGGCAGGGTATCACCAACATGTGATCCGCTGCTGAAGGAATTGCACTTACTACCTATTAGCTACCAGCTAAATTCAAGATTCTGGTTTTGGTGTACAAAGTCCTATAAAGCTTGAGATTAGGATACCTGAAAGTCTGTTTTACATCTTATATACCCAGTTGATCACTGTCCTCTGCAGGTGAGGGCCTCCTGCAGATACCATCTTATCAGAAGATCTGTTCCACAGTGTATTGGCACCTACCCTTTGGAATTTCTTCCCCTTAAATATTAGACAGGCACCATCTCTTTTTGGGGCCTACTGAAGACCTTCCTCTTTCATCAAGCCTTTTAAATAGAGACCTTATTCCAGTCTGCGTCTGTGTTGGAATTGCTTTTTAATATGTTTTTGAAGCTTTTTTTAAAAAAGATGTTTTTAAAGATTTTATATATATATATATATAATATATGTTTTTAAAGATGTTTTGTTTTAATATGTTTTTAAGGATGTTTTGTTGTAATATATTTTAAAGTCTGTTTTTATGATGTCTTAGAGTGTTTTTAGTGCTTTTGTTTGCCTCCCTGGGGCAGGATGGAAATCTAATAATTAAATAAATAAACTCTAAAGGATAGATTGGTTTTGTTAGCCACAAACTTCTGGCTGAAAGAATGATGGACTGCTTAGTGACTTCATGTGCAGCTAGATTTGAACCAAGGAGTCCACAATTAGCCATGACTATGGTACTCTAGCTTTTGAGCCCAGGCATTTGCACAGCATGAACCACTCCTATGGAAACAATCCTTCATGCAAAAAGGAAAAGAAAGAAACCAATGTAAAAGACACGTCTAAAATATTAGACCCCTCCATAATATCCTCTTCTTTTATACTAGCCCAGATTCTACGTTATTCTATTTATTAGAGTTCGAGAGCTCTTCACAGAAAACATTGTACATCCCTCATTTTCTTATTCACCCATCACCTTCTGTTTATTCCCTGGGCACAAAAGGTCATGCCCCCCACTGATTTGTATTGCTTATTGTTTGTCCCTCTGTACAGTCTCATTGGCTCACAGCATGCATTTGCAACATATTTGCACAGTTTCAGGATAACAAGTGTGCATAACTGTACATACATCCCCTCCTAAAATGTTGGATGGGAGTGTTCTGTAGTTCACTGAGGCACTGAGCAATAGTACTTGTAGAGATACATCTAAAATTCTCCCCATCTAAATTACTCTCTGGATTTTGGAGTTCTGAATTGACTAGTTATTTATTTATTCATTTATTTATTTATCCTGAAGTTGACCTGGTATTTTAGAAACCTACATTATTCTCCCTTTTTTATTTCCACATTTTGTATGGAGTGCTTATGCACACATTGCTCCTTCAGTAGTGCATTTGTGTCTTTCCATACACACATGCCCTCCATTAATGGTGAACATTGATAAATACTTCAAGAAAGCAATTCTCATGCAATCACACATATGATTACGTCAAGATTCTTTTTCTGCAGTGTTTTTCCAGTTCACATGCATAGTTCTGCATCTGCAGCGCCACACTCAAAAAGGGAATCTTGATAGATTTGTACATGTAATTGTGTCAAGATTCTTTTACCTGATATTTTTTACCAACGTGTAAAAGTAGACGTGCATGTCAGTAAAACACCACAAAAAGAATCTTGATAGAATCATACATCTGATCATATTAAGATTTCTCTCCTATCCCTCAGCCCATACCTGTCAATGCACCCATGCACATATAAATATACAGGAGGAAAATACACAAGGGAGATGAAAGAACTAAAAGCTGTATAGTCCAATTCTGAAATTAATTTTAGAAATTCTCCTAGTTAAACCAGGAGTGAGATACAGGGCAGTAAGAACTGATGCAACAATAAAGGAATTGAACTGTGGCAATCTATTTATCTCTAAGTGCCTGTGTTACATTTGGGGGGGGGGGGGGAGCTGGAATAGATCCTGACTTGAATTTCCTGAAATCCTCAAAATTGGGTTTTTATCACTGGCTCGTGGTCTGGAGGAGTAGCAAAGGTACAGTCTGCACATTCCTGAGGACTAGAAGACTGTTGAGCTCCCATTACAATCCTCCTGCTGTTTATCATACCTTAGCAAACATTTTTGAGCCTCTTGTGTGGCTCACACAGTTAACTTTACAATTTTAACTGACCATACCAAGACTCCATATTTATTTGTTTCCTCATAAGTGGCATTCTGCCTCTGACTGGAAGTAATATATAGCCATCATAACTGACAACTTTTGATAACCTTGTTTAATTCCCTCCTAAAGCTCCTGCTGGGAGGAAGGGCAGGATACAAATTAAATAAATAAATAATAAATAAATAAATAAAGCAGTCCAAATTGGTGGTCATCACCATCATCAGAATTATTGTTTTCCTTCTTCAGCGCCCCCCCCCCCTTTTTTCCAGGGGCAGTGGTAGCAGCAGTGTTCTTCTGAGAGTCTGGCAGCTACCTTTCCCCCCCCCTTTCAGGAGCTTTCCTTTATATTGACTTACTAAGCAGAGATGCACACAAGTCTTGTGCCCAAATGCTTTGTCCTCATGTCACTCTTTCTGGGTACACTGTGAATGAAATCTTCCTGAGCTAATTAACCACAGTATCTCATTACATCTAAATTTGGGGATTATGGTTACCAGGAGTGAAAGAAACGCAGATCTGAAAACAACTTCACACTTTGTTTACAGTTACTGGTTTGTTCCAAATAAGATAGCCATAGTTTCCCAGTTCAGATGTAATGGGGAACTATGGTTAATTAACCCAGGAAGTCTTCTGTCACAGCATACTGAGAAGGGAAAGTGCAGCATGAGGATGGAATGTGTAGGCATAATTCTCATGCACATTTTGACCAGGCCATTCTTCCTTTCTTTGCAGATTTATAAACCACTTCACAACCAAAGGTTACTGAAGTAGTGTACAATAAAATAAAATAAAGTACAAAAGATTACAAACTGAGTAAACTAAACACAATACCACCATTATTATTTTTTGTAATTGTACAATTGCTGTTCCATAAAATGATTGGGCCACCCTTCAGGGACAGCTTTCTTCAACCAAAATATCTTCAGTAGGTGCCTAAACATCATGAAGCTCGGTGCCTGTCTAATTTCAGGTGATAACTGATTCCAGAGAGCTGGAGCTGCAACACTAAAAGTCAGCTTTCTAGTGGCTACTAAGCACACCTCTGGGGCATGTGGTACACTCAGCAGTGCCCCATCTGAGGGGCAGAGTTACCAGGGAGGGATGTGTGAGCCAAGGCAGTCTTTTAGGTAACCTGGTCCCAAATTGTTGAGGGCTTTAAATGCTAAAAGCAAAACCTTGAACTGACCCCGGCAAAATATTGGCAGCCAGTGCAGCTTCCTCAGCAGAGGGGTAATATGGTGTCAACAGGATGTCGCAGTCAATAACCTAGCTGCTGCATTCTGCACCCAACTGCATCCAGATTAAGCCCAAAGGAAGCATACAGCACATTGCAGTAATACAATCTTGAGCTTACCAGTGGCAAGACCACATTACGATGCAGCATTGTGCAGAAGGAGCTTTGGTGGAGGAAAATGGCAGTTTCCAAGAAGAGTTATTGCTGTTTCAGCCACCACTAAATCCTGCACCATGAACTTTCTTTCCATTTCACCTTTTCATTGATGATTCTGGGTTGTTGTTTTTTCTTGAACAGCTTGACAATGGAACCAATTGTGAAGATAAGGGGGCACTCTTTCACTGGAGAAGAGGTTGGACAGCCATTTTGGGAGAATGTTCAAGTTTTGGATTTGGAAGAGGTTGGACTAGCTTGCCAAAATGGCCCTCCAGCTCTATGATTTTATGCAAATAGTGCAGCACCAATGCGGTGGGGATTTCACAAGATCCCTAACTGTCATCACTTGATGTTAGAGACTGAATTATTCAGAAGCATAGATCCCCTAACCTCACCTGGAGCCTACATTTCCTGCCTCAGTTTCTCTCTTTGTTAACAATTTCTGCCTAGCTTTCCAGACAGCGTTAACAATCCTTTCAATACCATTTATAAAGTGCCTTGCATATTTAAAGTATTCTTCTGGCCTTCGTTTATTTGTTACACCTAATATGCATTTGTGCATACAACAGGTCATATTTTCCTGGGAAAGCAGTGGACATTGTTGTTTCAGGAACTGACATCAACATTTCTTCACAGATCAGTTATGATGGGGTGCTATAAAAAGCAGTAGCCACTGGCACCCTTTTTGCCTGTCAGCTTTATATCATATTTTAATAACTGTCAGTATGAAGGAGAAAGGGCTGTCAGAATTCCATCATGGATCTGTGTCTCAGAGATTGCAGCTTGATGGACATGGTGCCCAACAGTATCATAGACAAACAAATCTGTAGAAAGCTCGACTACATCAGATATGGAGAACCTGCAACACTCCAAAAGTTGTTAAACACCCACCAGTCCCAGCCAACATAGCCAATAGTCAGGGATGATAGGGAACTGTAGTCCAGGAACATCTGGAGGGCCACAGGTTCCCCACCTCTGTCCTAAATTGAGCATACAAAGTTGAACTAAACTGACTGGATCAGACCATTGGTCAGTCTATACTAATGTTGTTTACTCTGACTGGTGGTGGTTCTCCAAGTTCCATCCCTGTCATGATACTTAAAATTCCATTTCCTTTTAGAAAATGCCAGGAGGTTCACCTGAGACATTATGCATGCAAAACGTTTCCTTCACCACTAAGCTATGCACGCTTTTTCTCCAAAGCTGATGGGGCTAGTTATATTAGGATGTCATGGAGTGCCCTAGGCTGTTAAATGCAACAGGATCTGGCTATTATCAGAGACAGGATACTGGGCAAATGGCTACGGCTGTTCTTGTGTTCTTAGGCTACTTCCTTCTGTCTGGTGCAGTCTTATTATAGCAACATTCTGTGGATGTTTTCCCGTGTCTGAGTATTCAACAAACCCTTCATATTCTCAAGTTATAGGTATAGGTATCAATAAAGAATGCAATAAATGTAACCTCTGGCTTCTAACTCATATTTGCAAATAACTTTCTACCATTTCCCTGAACAGGATGGGAGACAAACAAACTAACATGCCAGTAATTCAACAATCTGATATTCCAGTCTTGCCTTCAATGCTAAAATTGTGACATCTGGATGAAGCTATCGTAACAAGTTAAAATACTTTTAAGCATAGTATCAAATATATGCTAACTTTGCCTTGGTATATACATTGTACCATGTGCTCTGTTCATCAATTAAATATTTAAATGCTTAGAATGATGCATGCAGAGAGCAATACTGTATAACTACTACTACTACACCTACTAGTAATAGCATTACTCATGAAACAATACGGAAGACCTTTTGCAAATACAGTCAAGGGTAGTATCTCTAGAAAACAAATAATATTTATGGACCAGTAAATCCCTCAATGTAGCCTTGAAATTAAAAAAAAATGTAAAAAGTGAACATCTCTGATAATGCATTTTTAATGGTCCCCTAAACTGTTTACTTCTTGAGAAAGAAATGCTGCACATTCCTGTTGATGCTTCAATGAAAGCTTGAAGGGAGGAATTCATATAGATGCAATGAGAAATACATTGTAAAAGTGAATGCAAGACTAATTAAGATGCAGACATAGCCTTAAAATGGAAGTTGATTTTATGAAGCACATTAAACCAGTGTGCTTTGCTGGGATGCCTTATGCTCGTACATTGTTTTTATTAAAGGCTGAGTAATGTGAACTTAACCATATCGTTTTACTTTAAAGCTAAGAAAAATCTGGATTCTTTCTCTATCAGCAAATAAAGATAAGAGTAGCATGCTGAAAATGCCAATTTTACTACATGTTTTGAGAGGTGGTAATACACTTTCCACCACAAACTCTCTTCTCAATATCTAAAGAATCAATAACAGTGCAAAATTATTCCCCTAGAAAGTTCTGAATTTGAAAATGTAGAGCAAACCACTTACAGGAAATCTTGAAGCAATTCTTTTACTTTATCACAATGTATCTAGCGACATTTGGCTGTGCAAAATCTAGGCAATGAGGGAGTGCTTACACATTGCCCAGAAATGCCCCTATTGCATGCCCCCAGACTTCACTCCTCTGTGTTAGCATTGAACAAGGGCATGAAATCAGTGATGCACAAATTTGTCCATTTCTTTTTTTCTTAGTTTCTCCATTTTTTTATCTGCATCACATTTTTTAAAAATAAAAAGTCTGCACAAAAACTTGTATGCATTTTTGTCCATATTTCTCCTGATACATGCATTTTTGTATGGATTTTTGCCTCCTAGAACTATTTGCCTCCTAGAACTATGCAAGCAACTCCCCCTAAAATAATGCATTTTTATATATTATTTTCCGTTCTATACACATTTTTGTGTGCACTTTATCTCATATATGAATTTTTGTATTGGAAAATGACATTGCAAAATTCATAGAGGGGTGAATTTTGAAAAATAGCTGTGTTTTGCTTGGTTTGGGAAGTGTTAATTTGGTAGGTTCACATTAACATGTGAACTGAATGGATTTCTTCCCCATTCCTAGAAGACAGCCTCATGCCAGAAAAGCTATTTCAGGAAATATAGAGAAAGGAGAGAAGTGGGTGATGAGCTAAGAATTATTTAGTTCAGATGCCTTGGCAAAAGCATTATGACACTCTGGGGAGGAGTTACTACAGCTCTGTGCAATAGTAACCCAAGATTCTTTTTCCTGCACAAATTAATCTGCCCTTTGGGAACTGTATGTATTTTGTCATTGAAATGGTTATAGAAGCATCTCTTTTGATCACATATCTAGAAAGGGAAACAGGTGCATGTAATTAATTGTAAGTTTATTGGCACATCAGAAAAAAAGGTTTTTATGGCTCTGAGTAGAGCCAAAGAACTGCGTCTTCCTCTTCCCCACCTCTGGAACACTATTCCATTCAGTGCTGCATTGACACAGTGGGTCGCACTTCAGTATTTCCTATGGGAAAGGCTTCCCAAAAACAAAAACAAAAATGGGTTGATGAAAGTATCCATAAATTGTAATGTATTAACTCTATGGGAGGTCTGCTAACATTAAATAAGACTTTTCTTGAGGAAATGGATTATGGAGTTCAGCTAAAGATACTTGAAAATATTGGCCCTGCCCCAGAAAGTTACACCCATGTTTTGTCAAATTCAATGGGACAAACTAGTGGAGATGTGTCCCATTGACTTCAACTAGGCTTCAGGGTGACTAAATGTCTGTGCATTGGCAACACTGAATCCAAATCTGGCCAGCTGAAATAAGTGTATGCTTCCTGTGTGGGATCTTCACCTCTCTGCTTGCACTTCCACACCAAAGAGAGAGAAAGGGAGATTCTAAAATGATGGAATTCATGACATTTACAAATAAAAGCAGGTGGTTCTAACAAGTTGCTTAAACTAATAAATTTCTCAATATATCTTATCATGCCTGTCAAGAACTCCTGGGCACAGGTTTGTAGCAAGCAACTTTCTAAAATGAAACATTGCTCATTGTCCTTATTTGGAAGCCTGACAGTTTCCTTGATTAAAATGAGGAGACTTCATTATGAGCATTAAGCACTACTTTATGAGTTATGTAAAGTTTGTGCTATTTTCATTTGTGCTTTAGAATCTTAACCACATTGTCTCACTTATGCATAATCCATCAGCCCAGGTGACAAATAGTCTTCTATATTTACTTGCTCAGAATATACAAGGGGTGCATTGGAGAAGCAGCTGAAACTACAAACGCTCCTGTCAATCAAACCAGCTGGCAGAGGACCATATTTCTTGTCACCAAGAGGCTTAAAGCAAAGAATCTGTGCCTAATTCTCTTAAACCTTGCAGGTCAAAAGGTTTTAAAATTATTTTTGACACCATTTCTTTGCTTTGTCAACTGGCCTGAGCACTTTTTAGCATGTAAGAGATATCAAAAAGATGTATATTGAACCATTCTAACATTAGCAATTTATGAGTTTAAGGTTAGATGTACCATTGTTGGTATGGCTGCAAACCTATTTAAAGACAAGAGAAGGGGGAAGAGGAAGGAGGTAATGTATTACTGGAAAAACCTCCCCAGATAGACACATAACTCCAGGGGATCAGTCTATGGTGGGCCAAAGCAAATGCACACAAATTGGCATGATCCAGCAAGAAAATAGCATATCGGCTTGCTCCTTAGTCACATCCCTTTCAGATTCTTTCCTTGAGCACCAGCCCGTCAAGTGGAGCAGAGCAGCGTACAGGAGATGTAAACATGAGCTCTAATTAATCTATTGTTCTGCACAAAGGGACTTTGAAATCCTACGACGGGAGTTGCAGCCATAGCAGAGCAAATATGGCAGCACTTAAAAACAAAACTCAAAAAAGCTATGATGCGCAAGAAGGAGAATTCACCACATTTAATGGTAAAGCACAGGGGCTTATTTGCAGAGCAAAATGGAGGACTTTAAACCATCCCTGTGGTCTTCCCATCCTGTCAATGCACTTACGCAGCTTATTTGGTTACGGAGGCTTAGTGTATGGCTTGCAGTCTTTGGCTGCCTGTGGGTGGCATCCTTATCCAGAATTGGTATAACCAGTATTAAGTATCCAGTGTTGGCTTTAAGAACAGGAAGGAGCTGCTGAGCTAGATCATATCCCAGGGCTCCAACTCCAAGATCATACTCCTTTGTGGTCACTAGGTACATTTGCACTGGGGGGAGGGGATTTCCCAGAGATTGGATGTGTGGTTACCTTTACCATATAGCAGTCATGTTGGGCAACAAGAGAAGAGATCCTTCATAATGCCTGCCTGACTCCTGATCTTTGCTGAGCCAATCTTTGTGCACCATTAGAAATGCACAAGCAAGAAGTGTTGTTTTGATTTTTCTTCTCAGATGTTCAAATGTGTAAGGAATTGGTATCCTTGAATACCTGCCAGGGCCCATACATCTTGGCAGGGTGCCCACGAATTTTAATGCCTGCTTTCATCCCATCACCATGAATAACTGCTTTCACCTTTCCTCCTCCCCACCTGATCCACCAGCCATAGACTTAGCTGGCAGGAGCTGCCCACTATTTTCCACAATGCCCTGATACACCTGACATAGTGTCACTCTAGGGAATTACAGGAAATTTAAAGAGTGAGCTACTTTCCATGTCCAATTGCTATTTCCAAATAGTCCCATGGCAAGGGCAGGGGCATTAAAAACTACAGTAACTGGCCAACAGAAAAAAGAACTTTAGAAAACCACCATGTGCAATCAAACAGTTGGATCTAGATGAAGTTTGTCATGATTTAGGCCCATTTAAATCAAAGTGGTTTCTTAGCCATGACTAAATTATCCCATTGTTTTCAATGAGTATAAATTATAACAAACTTAGTCTGGATTGAATCCAAAGGCTAGGATTCAAATGATGTCCCATGTGTCTGCCAATGAGCTTCTAAGATGACATCAGACAAGACCATGGTTGGGTTCTACAGCTAGTTTCTAAAGATCTATTTTGGATGACGCATCCTGAAGGGCTTGCACAACCCAAACAGAATTTTTTTCACTCCGCACCCTTTTGAACACCAGGTAAATTCAAAGGGGTGGCATGTTTTTTGAGCCAAGAACTGTAAGATTCAGAGAAGTGTAAAATCTGAAGGAAAGTTACCTTCCAGCCATTTATTAGTAGTCCAAGAGGTGTGATTTAGGTCCATTCATTTAAAATGTGGACTGAACAGAATTGTCCTCAATCTCTAGTCTAGGCTAGGACTGGGGAGCGCAGCTATGAGAGAACTAGAAAAGGTTCTCAAAGATATATCACAGAACACCAAAGTCAGGATCATTCAGACCATGATATTCCCGATCTCTACATATGGATGTGAAAGTTCGACAGTGAAAAAAGAGGATAAGAGAAAAATCAACTCATTTGAAATGTGGTGTTGGAGGAGAGCTTTGCGCATACCATGGACTGCAAAAAAGTCAAATAATTGGGTGTTAGAACATATTAAACCAGAACTATCATTAGAAGCTAAAATGATGAAACTGAGGTTATCATACTTTGGACACATCATGAGAAGACAGGATTCACTAGAAAAGACAATAATGCTGGGGAAAACAGAAGGGAGCAGAAAAAGAGGAAAGCCAAACAAGAGATGGATTGATTTCATAAGGAAAGCCACAGAGACCTGAACTTACATGATCTGAACAGGGTGGTGCATGACATGCTCTTGGAGGTCACTGATTCATAGGGTTGTCATAAGTTGTAATCAACGAAGGCACATAACAACAAAAATATTTAAGGGGAGGGAATTCCAAAGGGTAGGCGCCACTACACTTAAGATCCATTTCCTATGTTGTGTGGAACAGATCTCCTGATAAGATGGTATCTGCAGGAGGCCCTCACCTGCAAAGTGCAGTGATTGACTGGGTATATAAGGGATAAGACAGTCTGTCAGGTATCCTAGTCCTAAGCTGTATAGGGCTTTGTACACCACAACTAGAACCTTAACCTTAGCCCAGTAGCAAATAGGCAGCCAGTGCAATTCTTTCAGTAGTGGAGTGACATGTTGGTGACACCCTGCTCCAGTGATCAGTCTCGCTGCTGCATTTTGCACCAGGTGCAGCTTCCGAACCAACGTCAAGGGTAGCCCCACATAGAGTGCATTACGGTAATCCAATCTGGAGGTTATCAGTGCATGGACAACAGTGGTCAGGCTATCCCTGTCCAGAAACTGCCACAGCTGTCTTACCATCCAAAGCTGGTAAAAGGCAATGCTAGCCATGGAGGTCACCTGGGCCTCTAGTGACAAAGATGGATCCAGGAGTACCCTCAGACTATGACCTGCTCTTTCATAGGAAGTACAACCCCATCCAAAGCAGGCAACTGACCAATTATCCAAACTTGGGAACCACAAATCCACAGCATCTCTGTCTTGCTAGGGTTCAGACTTAGTTTGATTTGCCCTCAACCAGCCCACCACAGAGTCCAGGAACTAGTCCAGGCCTTGCACAGCCTCTCCTGATTCAGATGTTAAAGAGAAATAGAGCTGGGTATCATCAGTGTACTGCTGACACCTTGCCCCAAAACTCCTGATGACCACTCCCAAGGGCTTCATATAGATGTTAAACAGTATGGGGGACAAGATGGTACCTTTATGGTCCTCAAGGATGGCTGACGGTCAACCCATACAGTATGGTGGAGAATATAGCTGCAGGCATTGCCTCAAGGAATAAAAAGAATGTCTGCAGACCTGGTCAGTTACTATCTGAGCATGAGGAGAAGCTGTTTTCTGACAGGAATGGGCACCAGCTGGAGGCCCAGATTGGCTTTGTGAGAGAACTAAGAAGGCTGCTGCACTGGTTTCCTTTGGTGACAGATCCTCAAGTGAGAAGTGGGTGCAGTGTCTGCCCACTTCTAGTTTACCATGATGAGCCAAGAGGTATTCATTTCATACTAGAAAAGATGGCTGAAGCCTCCTGATAACCCCAGCAGCAATGGGTGTGTCTGGCCCCTTATTTGACATTTGGTGTACATGCTGTATTACCTGCACATGCATCAGATTATTATAATCAAGTCTGGGGAATTCTGGATTGGCACAATACCTTAAGAAATATATTCCACCCAACTGGCAAACAGCCCCCCACCTCAGATAACAAACCCAAAGGTCTATATTCTGCCTACCCCTCTCCATGTATGTATGAATCATCTCCCAGTTTTTTAACGGATTCCAAATGCAGAATTTGTATTTTCTGCCTGCAGAACTTGTTTTAGCCTTGGGTACATAGCAAAGCTGCCTTAAACTGGGTCAGGCCACTGGTCCATCTAGCTCAGTATTATGTGTCCTGACTCGAAATGCATCTCCAGGCTTTCAGATATGGGTGTTTCCTAGCCCTATCTAAAAATGCAGGGACTGAACCTGACATATTTTGCATGCAAACCAAATGCTCTTGCCATTGAGCTAGAACCCTTCCCCAGTCACAAGAGCTGTGCTCTTTCAGGTGGCATTCCAAACTCAATATAATTTTTTGATTGTAAGTTGCTTTGGATTCACTATTGTGAAGAAGAGTGACTAATACATTTAATTAAATAAATTATATCAACTAGGGAGTTCCACTGAGTTTATTCCATCTGAAAAAGCACACAGAAGATTGCACTGTGAGTGCAATATTCTAAGCTTTGTAGATGGTACAAAAAAAAGCTGAACACTGCTCCAGTAGTTTGTATTTTTGCAAAATGTTGAGCTTCTTGGAAATGCTGTTCAAAGATTTTATTCAGCCAAATAGTGATGCTGCAGTGTTCTGTTGATACTCCCGTTTTCAGGACGTTTCAATCAGGAATAAAGTGCCCCACAGGGGAATATGTCTGCAACAACTTATCCTGAAAGAGATCTCTGTAAACTGACTAAAGACTGTGGTTAATGTTTTCTTCAAGCTTGCACCTTTCAATTGCTTATTTTGGGGGATAATCTATAGGGGTTTGCTGTCACAACTGTGAACGGAGAACAGGATCTCAGATGTGTCCAGCTCTGTTCTGCAGCAGCACGTTGCAGGGGAATATTGATAACAGAGAGGCTGCCTTGCAAGGCAGTTGAATCACTTCCCAGGAAAACTGGCATTGCATGAATTAATAAAAATGGAGAGTTGTAGTTTCATACCAACTTTATTTCTCCCCCCTCCCTTATGAATCACTTCTTTTGCACAACAACCACCTCAAGTTGACAATGAAATGCATGTGGTAGATTTAAAGGAATTGGAAGAGGCTCTTTTAAGAGTGAGAAAAGTCTATTAATAGCACCATTACACTTTCTTATTTTTCTGGAAAGGACAAAGACAGCACATGCTGCATCGTAAGAAGTGAATCTTGTGCAATATTTAAACAGACTACCAGGAGGGAACAGGAGGCCAGTCCTGGGGGAGGGGGGAACACCATTTAGGTTTGGGCTGCTGTCCAGGTATTTTAAGTCTGCTTTCTATAGGCTGAGCTTCATTTTACACAAGAAGGAAACCACTTCTAGATGCAACTCTTACATAGTGCTTCTCAAACAGGAACCCGTACAATACGCCTGGGACAGAGAAATTATCTGTGCTTTACACATGAAAGGAGCTTGCAAGGCTTGTAGCTCAGTCATGACCAGGTTTCCTGAGGTGGTAAACTAGTTTAGGACTTACTTCCACAGACAGTATGTAGCCTTAAAAACTGAAGGTAGCAGTGAAAGCTGATCCACACATCAGGGGACGCAGCGACAGACGAGGGAGAGCCAGCGACAGGCAGCGGAGGGGGAGAGCCAGCGACAGGCGGCGGCGGAGGCAGCGACATACGGGAAGGGGGCAGCAGGACGAGCGGTGGGAGCGCACCCCATCATCACTAACCTCAGCTCTTCTGCTTCTGCCTTCTCCTTTCTTGCCCTCCAGCGCGATCTGGCTCTCCACTTCCTCCCTCGTGCCTCCTAATACAGAGCACGAGGGAAGAGCAACACTGCGCAGAAGCCTAGTGCAAGGCACATGTCTTTTTTCCACCAATCACAGGAGCAGACTGCCCCTGTTCCCCCCCCATGTAACGTCCAAATGTAACACGGGAAACGTTATAGTTACAGCTAAAAAGTAATAAAATTACCACTCGTTCTCTTACAAGCAAAATGTAACGAAGTTACCCATTCGTTACGCAAAAAAGGAACGAATTACAAGTAACTTGTTATTTTTAACAAGTTACTTCCAAGCTCTGGTTTTGTCTGTACTAACAAGTAGCTGCTCTCTTGGGTTTCAGACTGGAGTTTTTTCCAGTCCTACTTGGAGATGCTGGGAATTAAACCTGGGACCTTCTTCACACAATGCAGATGCTCTACAACTTAACTACGGCCTTTCCTCAATTACAGCTCCTAGAATGAAATGAGTTGGTCTGAGAGGTTGCTGCTTGATAAATAAAAGTCTAAAGCCCTTTGAGCACCAGAGATTAATTGCACCTAGTGATCCAGGGAGGCAATTGTAGACTTTGAACTTAATGGTCCTCTTTTCCCTTCAGTGTATTATAATGTGTATTACTCTACTAACTTTAAAAGTGATGAGCCAGACCTGCTGGGCCCTCCTGTTCATTCTGCAAATTAGGGCCCTGGGCTTCATCCCCCAAGTCCTGTTCTAACAGCATCACTGACTGCACAGTTCTTTGGATCCTGACCCAGATCTTTATAGGACAAGTTGGATTTAGGTCCTGCTACCATGCAACATCATATGTATCTGCCCAGAAGGAAGTGCCATTGAGCTCAGTGAAGTTTTCTCCCAAATAAGTGTGCATGGGATTGCAGCCCTAGAGTAGTCACAGTTTGTCCCAAGGGTGTAATCTGCAATTACGTACAAAATACTTCTGCCAAAGAATGCTTTGTTGCCTTTTGAGAAAGAGCTTTCTCAAAAATAACAAGGATTTTTGATAAAAGCTGTGTTAAATTGACAGCACCAGATTCTCCACCTTCAATTTTTTTGTAAATCTTTGCCTTTTTTTATTACTCCATCTGAAGTGCTCATAGTTCAAATACTGGAGTTGTGTGGGTAGAAATCAGAAGCCAAGATGACAACTATGACTAATGCAGCCTCCAGCAGTGCCCCTGGGCTGAATTTGGGCCTCCAGCCAAAAAGTGAATATCATTGGCTTAAACTGGTTTTGATGAAATAATGCCATACATGTATATCCATTTCACCATATGCTTTATGTCGACTGTGTTTTTTAGTTTGGTTAAAAGCAACTGAATTGTATTTGGCAATGCAACTCCTATCTTTTGATTGAAGCAGCCTATTAAACAGGGGCACAAATATCTAAGTAAACATGGATTTAATCAAGGTTGCTGCAGAGAAGCACTGCATAAGAAAACCACAAGTACAAGACATTCATCCAATATATCACCCTGTGTTTATACACTCACAAAAGTTGCTTGGCTTGATCTATGGACCAATGCACTACCATTCTAACAGTAGCATTGTGGCAGAAATGTGCACATAACCTGTTCAGTGAATGGGTTTGTTATATGTATCCCATCTAATTCACACAATAAAATGGACATGGTGTGTTATAGACTGGATACTGACCTTAGAAGCACTCGGGGTCAAGTGCCTGTGTCATAGTTGTATCATGAGCACAACTTAACCCACATTTACAGCAATCAATCAGAACTTGGTTGAGCAATGGCATGGTAAGTATGGAGGCTACTTTATAGATATGGTCGTTGAATTACTGGCCAATAGCAGTAAACAAACAACAGTTGCAGCAGCCAACTTCGCCTTGGCTGCTAGGAAATTACGGGTGAACCACATTAAGACTTATAACATCTTGTAATCGTTTAAATTTGTACAAACTTTTTAGCCTTTCGATGTGTATTTGTGTTAATAATTTGTCGTATTCTGCAAAGGCCTATGGCCATATGCAATAAAGTTTTGTTGTTGTTACTTTACTATGAAGACAGCTTAGCCCAGACATGCTTGACCTTCATACTCATCACACCCATTCTTTATGGGATTTGAACCCTAGTAGTCATAAGCACAAATGCTTTCCCTATATCAGGGATAGATAAACTTTGGCTCTCCAGATGTTGGTAGACTATAACTCCCATCATCCCTGACTATTGACCTTGTCAACTGGGGCTGATGGACTGGTATCCCATCCCTGATCTACAGAGATCTGTACCCTACAGTCAGGTTCTAGTGAGAAACTCATATTCCTCCATATGGAAAAAATGATTATGAAAGTTTACCTAAATTTGCAAAGTGTGATATGATAAGGAACAACAAATACACCAGGGGGGACCAGTATGCTTTAGGGCAGCATTCCTCAACATAGTGCCCTACAGAAGTTTTGGACTAGACTTCCGGGAAGGGTGACTTCGCTTGTGCCTGCTTTTGAGACGGGCTCCCGCCTCAAAAGAAGCTTATTCAGATATAAATCAGTCAGAACATTTTTTATTTTGACTGATGAAATTTCTCCCGGGCAGGGAGAAACGTAGAGATCAACCTCAAAAGCCTGTTTTTGTTGGGAGGACTGGATTTCATTAATTTATGAGAAAAGGTCCAGCCAGCAATGCCGGATGGACTTCCGAACAAGCTCTATCTGATTAATGCGATACGTTTATCTTTTCTTCAAAGAGAAAACGGACTAACAGGCAAGCACCCTTCTTTCTATTCTTTTTTTTACTTGGTTTAAATTGTTGCAGCAAAAAGAGATTTGTCAAATGAATCAGCTTTAAAGAACTTCTGGGTGAGCTATAACTCTTCTCTGTTATTCACAAAATTAACAGCTTATCTCTGTTTCTATTGCAAAAAGCTGTCCTGGAAGTGCATTCTAAAGATATAAACAGAAGAGGGATTTCTATTCCGAGGAACATTATATTGTCTGGGACTATTCTCTTTTTGGTCTATTTTATTTTGACGAATCTGCTTCTTCACGACGCCACTAACTGTTTTGATGCTGGGAACTAAATTTGTTTTGTATTCTTGAACATAGAGAGATAAGGCAGGCTGCTCTGTTTATACTGTGATGTCATCAAGCCTGGAATATTAACCCAATTGTTGCTGAAATAAGAAGTGGTTCTTCTTTATTTTTGTTTTGTTTTGTTTTCGTGGTTTTAAAAATGGCAATCAAGAAAGTGGCTGAGAATCTGGAAGTAATTATGTTTCAGAAAATAATGGATGAGATTGAGATAACGAAACAAACCCTGCGACAGGGCAGTAAGGAGCTGAAAATTGAACTGAGCAAAATGACGCAGGAGCTTAAAGAAATAGGGGATCCTGTGAGAGAGGAGAATGAGATCAGAGATGAGAAAAGAAAAAATAAAGGGAAGATACAAGCCCTGGAGATTGGAACAAATGTGGAATTGGAAAAAGATCTGGAGTTTATGGATATTAGAAATAAAATCTACTGTTTGGAATTTAACGTTATCTCTGAAGAAATTAATGAAGATATTAGAGATAAAGTTATCAATGGCTTGGATAATCTTCTGGACTGGAATGACGTGATGGAGCTTGATATAGAGAAAATCTATGGAATTAACTGCAGCCATGTGACAATGGAAAAACTCTCAAGAGATGAGCCAGTGCATTTTGTAAAAAAGAAGAACAGAGATATGACTTTACAACAATATTTCAGCAACTTATTCAGAATTGATGGCAAGAAAATATTTGGGATAGAGGAAATTCCCATCAGACTCTTATTATATGACTATGGCTATGACAGCAAGATTATTATGGAATACTGATAATGGAAGATTGGACACTGAAATTACTGGACTTAACAGGACTATTGAAGATGGAAGATGGAATTAATAGGGATAATGGAATAATGGCTATTGAAATTATTGGACCTAACAGATTTTGATGAGATGGATTAATCGATATGTTTATTTGGACTATGGTTATGACAATAAGATTATTATTATTATTAACGAGATGGATTAATTGACATGTTTATTTGGAGAAAAATTGATAGATATATTTCTTAAAGAATTGAAACCTCTCTTTGACTTTTTGTGGAAAGAATAAAGTAATGTTTATGAGATTTGATGATTAATTAAGATAACTACTGGAGGAAAGTGATTTTATAATATAATTTAAGAGACAGGATTGTTATATATTGTAGACCTATAACTGATTTGATCTGCGACAAATGGGAAGTCAACATTTTATTTTTTTGTTTAATCATTTTTGTTTTGTTTTGTTTTTTGTCTTTGAATGTTTTATGATTTTGTTTTGTATGTTTTATGAAAATTTGAATAAAAATTATTGTAAAAAAAAAAAGAAGTTTTGGACTACAACTTCCAACAGCCCCAGCCATCATGGTAACTGAGGAAGGTTGCTTTAGGGTGTTGCAAATAAGAGAAATTCTTTCAGTGGAAACTTTAAAGGAGAATTCTAACTGCACTGGAGGGATTTAGAACACAACAGCAAGTAAGTTCCAGAAAATACATATAAAGAAACACCCACTATCTGCATCTAATCTGCTGTTGCTCAACTTTTTAACCTAATGTTGACACATATTTATATGCATTGAGTTCTGAGTAACATTATAAGCAAAATGCTACTGCCAGAAAAAAATATTTTGATAGTATTAGGAAATGTTATTTAATGTTGTTGCTAATTAAAATGACTAGACTGTAGTAGAAGATCTGACATGATCTTCTTTGTAATTTAAAAAAATGCTTAGTAAGAGTGCATTTATATTTATCAAAGTCTCTCTTTTAAAACATTTCTTATGAACAAATATATGTAGCTTACTCATCTGGAGAGGGGAGGGGAAGGCAATGTAGAATTATTTCCATGCTTAAATACATCTTCGTCTCTCAGACACAGGGTGGATTTAGTTGACTGGGTGTTTCCCCAAACACACACATACACACTATGAAGTAACACTTTGCTAAAATCTTTGATGTAATCAGTTATACTTTGTCGTAACACACTAGAGATTCAAAGGATGTTGGGATCATGTACAACTTATGACATCAATATTCTTAATGAGTATCTGGTTTTAGGGAGAGGCATATCATGAAATATTTCAATAATGTTAGGTCCAGGCTATCAGTCACATTAGAAATGGCCTGCTCATGTGGCTTCTTCACATTATAGGAACATAGGAAGTTGCCACATCTACCCCGTACAGTCAGCGTTGACTAGCAGTGGCTCTCCAGAGTTTCAGGTAAGAATCCTTCCCAGTTCTACCTAGAGATGCCAGGGACTGGGTCTGAGGCCTTTTGCATGGAAAGTAGTTGCTCTATAGCTATAGCTCTTCCCCATTATGAATTCTGTTTTTGCATTCTTAAAAAAATACCCCTCTCATTCAAGTCATCTTGACCCACAATTGTAACAATAATCAGGCTTTCCCCACAGCCTGGTTTCATGATGTAAATCACCATCACTAAAAAGAATGCAAGAAATTTGAAGGTGAAAATTATCACATGGATCCATATGTAGAACATGTGCATCCTTAACCTAAGCCATCTCCAACTCCCATACCCTATAACAGTTCACAGATGAAATGGAGGGACATACATGTGTACTTGTTACATTCCTATGCACACACACCAAGGCTCACTGGACACAAAACATTTCCACTGCACATTGCTGAAGGGTCCTCTCAGCTTACTATGTGTTGCATTCATTTACTCTGCAATACACAGCCTGTTGCGTACTGTATTGGGTTTTATATGTTGGTCCACTAGAGCTGATGCATCTCTGTCCCCCACCCAATTCAACGATTTAATTTCTAACACCTGAGAAAGGGGACTACAACTTGAAGAATTTGTGTGAGTGCACTAACTGCTCTTTTCAAAACCTCCTGTATTGCTTCCAAGACTGTAACAAAATAACATAGGAAGCTGCCTTGAACTGAACCATATCATTGGCCCATCTGGCTCAGTATTTGTTATACTAATTGACAACAGCTTCCCAGGGTTTCAGACATGGGACATTCCCAGCTCTACCTGGAGATGCCAGGGATTGAACCTGGGGTCTTCTGCATGCAAAGCTGAGCTATGGCCCTTTCCCAAAATACAGCAATGTTTTACCAGGGACAGGTTCCAGAAAACAGGAATTGTTCTTGGTAAATAGTGACAAGTGGGAAATGCAACAAAATGTTACAACATAAAGTGCTTCTGTTTGGGATGCCCCATTCAATTCTTCCTCCCTCCCAGGTTCCCTCCAATAGTCAGCCACAAGGTGTGCTGATTCCTCCCTATCAGTCGTGGCCACCAGGGCAGAGCTGGGCAGGGCAGCATTGCTCACCTAGCTTCCCAATGCAGAGGTTGCTGCCAGTAACCGAGAGGGTGAAGTAGCGGAGAGATCAGTGTGGTCTGGATGCAGTAGCAGAGCCAATCCAACACTCCCAGCACTCCATCTCTGCTGGCTCCCCTCCCCTCCTCGTGGTTACCAGCAATGACCTCTGCATTGGGAAGCCAGGTGAACACGCCCACTGCATCCCAGAAGCTGCCACTTCTCCCTCTTGTGCATGGATGGTGCTAATTTGGCTACAGAAGAAGTAGTACTCAAACATTTAGTATATATGATTGGAGTGTGTGTAGTTTAGGAATTACTAACCATGTTTAAGAGAGGTCCCTTTCCAGGAGAGGAGTTAGCTGGTGATTTAAGTCATATACAAAAAAATAAAAACCTTTAAAAACCATTTTTTAAAAATCTTTAAAAAACATTTGCAGCACTAGAGAGATTGGGGGGGAGGCAAGCACACACATCCCCAAGGAAAGCTCAACCTGCATCTGCCCCCCTGGCATGGTTGCCCCCCTAAAATTACTTGAAGTGATGAGACTCTTCACATATAAATTATAACAATCATAAATTAGAAATTAAAATAAGGGTAAAACCCTAAGCATGTGTACTTGGAAAATGTAACTCCAACAAAATCAATAGGGCTTAACTTCAGAGAAAATACATAGGATATGAATGGTTATTGCTCTTTCACGAATCTGATACGTAGAATATAGCTCTCATCCCAGAAACACACGTTGCTGTTTCTTTGCTTCCTCCATATATTGGTGCCGTCGGTATTGCACAAGATGAACCTTCCTTGCTGCTCATAAAAAGTTGGCACACCTTCTTTCACTTCACACACAAATAGTATATTCAAGTCAATTGCTATACTCTTTGCTCAGAAAAGCTCTAGTGTTTTGAGGAGGTCAGCAAACATTTTGTTGGAAGAGCTTTGGGGCAAGTCCTGAGCTCTGACTTCCTTCTCCAAACAACAAATAATACTTAACAATGATGATGCTTGCTATAGGCACTTGCTGCTGTTGTCACCAAGCACGATTCTTTGCCCCTTATTGTTTCCCTTACAATGTGTCTTTAACAGGCTGAACCAAAAGGGAAACTCAATATGAATATAATAAAACATATAATAAATCAAATTATTATTGTTGTTGTTATTGATTATAATAACAATAACTTTATTATTATTATTATTTTAAATTCTACATCTGTTTTACTTCCATCTTTCCCTGTCATTGTCCATACATCCACATTTGTTTGGCTTATGGTGAATTATAGTGCTTGCAACTTGAGCAGCAGGCAGGCTAGAGGCAAGACAGAACCAGCTAGGAAAAGAGTCTGGTCTGTCGCAAAAATCTATTCTATTGTACAGATGAAACAGCCATATTAATGCCAAAGGAGGTCAATGTGAAGTTGCGGTAGGGTTGGTCACTGTATGTAATAGCACTTATCTGCAGAGCCAGCCCTATCATTAGGCAGAGTGAGGCAAATGCCTCAATCAGCAACTGCTAAGTGACAGGAATGGCAGCCCATTCTGACTGTTAAGGGTGCTGCAATTTGTTAGGAGACCTCTTTTCTCCTCACAGACCTACAATTCCCAGAGTGGATTAACAATCAATCCCTCTTCCCAGGGAACTTTAGGAATTATAGCTTTGTGAGGGGAATATGGGTCTCCTAACAACTCTCAGCATCTCAACAAACTTCAGGAATCCCAGGATTCTTGGGAGGAAGCCATGACTGTTTAAAGTAGTATAATAGTGCTTTAAATGTATAGTGCAGATGGGGCCCTCGACAAGTTTCAGGCAAGCAAGATGAAGCTTTAAATAATCTTACTTTTTTTTAACCTGGGACAAGCAGCTCACGGGTGATTGACTTCCTTGCTCAACAGTAATACAGGTCTATGAGGGGGAAGAAGTAAATGAGAAAAAAAATGCAGTTGCACTGATCCTTACTTTTAGACATCCTGCTTTCCAAAAGGAGGCTTCGCCAGCTATAGTGTAACCTAATTGTTCCATCTATGGCCATGTTTGCCTGCCTTGGTTTCTCAGTTCACCAGTGAATGGTTTATCACAAACTCTTTCGAGGAGTTCACCACTTTGCTCCTCCCCTCTAATCAGCAGGAGCAACAAACCATGATCCGTGGCTTAGCATTGTATTCAAACCAGAGATTGGGGTTTGTTTTTCTCCAAAGAAACCACAGTGTTAAGCCAAGCTCCTTGAGACAAGAAAAGACTGAGGTATCGTTGCAGCATCACTTAAAGGATCAAACACTGATTACTATTATTTAGTGATGACCTGAACAAAATCTCCTTTGAAAGTCTGGGACTTCTGCTGGGTGTGCATGAGACACGGGGAAAAATGGTGTCTTGCTTGGAGTGTTGGAATAAGACAAGGGAGAGCCAAGTTCAAATCCTTACTCAAGAAGCTCACTGGGTGATCTTGGGAGTGTCATTATTTCCCAGTTGAACCTGCCTCACTGGATTGTTGTGCAAATAAGTGTGGGGTGTGTGTATGGGAGCAGGAAATGATGCATACCACCCTGACTTCCTTGGAGGAACAACGGGGTAAGAAAAAGAATAGAAAAATCAGATCTGAGCATTTAAACAGTTAACATGTATGATCAAGAAAATGAATTCCTTTTCCCCGTGTTTGAAATGTACACTCCAATAGATCATCAGCCAACGCTTTCCAGAGGCCAGTTCTCAGCCACATACTTTGGATGTTCGCTCCAAATTGGACACAGCAGCATTCAGAACATAGTGATTCTCCACATCTGTTCCTGCATCTCAAACACCGGACAGGGCAGGTACTCATTTGTTTTATTGGGACTGTTTATGAGCAATGATACAAGGACTAATCCAATTTGCCTGCATTGCTTATGCTGAGATCACTCACACACTATGTTCTCCTTGCTTATGTCAATAGATTGTCATCAAAAGAGGTCCTTTCTTATAAGCCACAATAACATTACATTTGGAGTAAGCTGCCAGTTTTTAATACTGGAATTTAAACCATAATGTTTAATCTCCCTCTTTTCGGGTCCTAAAATGCAAATGAAGAAACACAAATGCAAATGAAGGTGGGGCTTGTGGGCAGATCTAGTTAAACCACCTGCTTGATACAGGAAATCTAGGCCTAGAACATTCCCAACATCCACATCAGCTTGCGATCATTATTTTTTTAAAAAACAGTCCTCATGAAAATTCATCAGATATTTTAGCGTGAATTTCTCCAAATATACATATTTTGTATGCAATTTTGCCTAACACAAACATTTGTGCCACATAATTTCCCCTAAAATAATGTGGTTTTGTATATTATTTTCACTAATATATGCATTTTTAGCACACCTTACCCTAGTATCTGCATTTCTGCATACAATACTTGGTTGGTGAACTGCATTGCAAAATTTGGAGAAGTGCAAATTTGAAAGGATGGTTCTGTTCCAATTTGCGTATTGTTTCAGAAAGTGCAAATTAGGTAAGTTCACCACTAAATGCAAACTGAATCAAATTTCTTCCCCATCCCTCCCAAAACATGATTTCTCCAGTCTAGGAATGGGGGAGAAATACAATTCAGTTCACATTTAAAGCCAAATTTGCATTTTCCAAAATAGTATAAGAATTGAAATAGCTATCCTTCAAAATTCTCACTTAATACAAATTTGCGGTGCAGTTCTCCAACCAGCCAGTGTTTAAAAAATGGAATAGATTTTGGTAAAATGTGCGTAAAAATGAATATATTGTGAAAATAACATGCATTGTATCAGGAGAAAATGCTTGCAAAAATGTGTACATTAGTTAAAACTACATATAAAATGTGCTTATTAGGAAAAATTCATGATAAAATGCTGAAGAATTTTCACAAGGATCATCTTTTCAAAAAATGAAAATTGCTGCAGAAATGTGCAGAACTGAATTAGAGACTGGAAAAAGGAGAAACTGAAAGAAGTGAAATTGACAGATTCTTCCATCCCTACCCCAGTTCCTTCAACCTTTCCCTCACAGGATGTGTTTTCCACACTGCTAACCATCTTCATTGCCCTCCGCATTCCAGTTTGTCTATGTCCTCAGAACTAGACACAATATTCCAAATTAGATCTGACTAGTGCAGAATAAAGTAGAACTATTATTTTCCATGGTTTGTAAATGATGCTTCTGCTAATGCAGCCTAGCTTTTTTTCCCCTTACACAGCTGCTTCACACCGCTGACTCTTTTTCAGTTTGTAATCTACTACAGTCCCGAGACTGTAAATGCAAGGGTCTGTACCTGTTGTGGAGGCACAAAAAGTTATTTATTCTGGGCTTCTTAAAATAAATTGTCATTATCATATATTTATTAATTTAAATGATCTATACTCCACCTTTTGTCATATAATTCTATAGTCCACTAAAGACAGGTTAGATTCCATCACCTTTGCAGATGCACCAGTTCCCAGAGGGGCTGCCAAGTTTGAGGGAGCCCCAGATGAAGTGCCATCCAGGCAGACTCTGCCAGGTTGGCCACTCCATCAATTTGGCTCAGACCACCCCTTCACTGCTTTGGCACCCCCATTGGCCTCATGATTCCAAGGCAGCATCTGACTGGTTCAGCTCACTGCCACTCTCACCACCTTGAGGAAATGATTTTAAATTAATATGGCAGTGGATGGCAGCACTTCCCTTCCTAACATGCCATGGCTTACAGCCACCTACCTCCTCCCTGGTGTAGTGTGGTGGGAGCTGAGTTGTGGGCCCCATAGTTAAGCCTTGTAGTCTGGCATTAACATAATCACTACCAGTTGCCAAGAATGGGGTGTTACAATAGCTGTGGCAGCACAACTCACAGTTTACAGTGCCATAGCTAAAAATTACTCATAGGCAGGCACCATCGAGCAATTTCCAACTCGGCAATAATCATTTAAAAGATCAGTACAGATAAAATGGCTGGTTGGCTGCAACCCTGAAGAGGAATACTCTACACTGCAACATTTTCATGCAGGTCCCACTTGTGTATTTTCTGTAGGTAGGGTGATAAAAGTTATAATTCAGTTATTATCTCTCATGAAAATAAAACCCTCCATTGTGGGGAGGAATGGATAACAGCAGTGTAAATGTTATCAATATCCATCTTGGAAGCCTCTTTTCTGCACAGGGATTCTACCATTAAGGGGCCACTAGAGGGAATTTAAAACACTGTGATGTGAAACCCTGTAGTGTCTTCTGTTACTGGGATTTACATAATGACAGCGTGGAACTGTCAAGCATTGCTTATTAGTATGTGCCCTTCACAACATCAAGACTCCTGGTCTCAGTGTTTACTTTCCTTTCTGAAAGAGCAAATGCTTTTTATTATATTTCATAATGACATTACATTTCAGTAAGACTGATTGATTGGTGCTCAATTAGACCCTGCACAAGGCAGCCATTCTCAAGTCTAATTCATTACAATCTAATGGAAATGTCATGTCCATCAAATTAGAGTTGAATCTTAAATAGGTTCTTTTTGCTATTAAGAGAAATTGTTTCACTGGGATCAGTCTGATGATGGTTTGTGGCTATATGTGGCTGTAAATTGATCCTGTTTCTTTTTCTCCTAGATGTGTTGTCTGTCTTCTCAGATGTGTTTTCTGCTGCGCTAGATATTATTTTATTTGGCATAGGGGTAGCCATACAGCTTATTACAAGTGCAGAGCTATGCCCTTTTGCTCTGATAACACAATCATAACCTACAGACAGGCAATTATAGGCTTGGCTACTCAGGTTTGCCTTCTTCCTTTGCTCCACTTCAATTGATGTCTGCAGTTTTGGAAATAGAGGACATCACCTGCATTTAAAAGCTGAATATCTTGGCTGGAATATGCATGGACAAATGGTGCTGCACAACATACTCCAGAAAAGCTATGTAGGGATGGGCTACTTATGGTTTCTCTCTGTTTCGTATTTTCCCTTTAAAGTTCAGTTTTTCACATTTCCACATTAGTTTGCATTTGGGGGGGAAAGTACCTGAGTAAATTCATCAGCATTTTACTGTGAATTTCTCCTAATATACACATTTTTTCTATTCAATTTTGCCTAACATACACATTTTTGCAAAGCTGTTTCCCCTAACATTTTTGCATTTGCATTTTGATGCATACTTTGCACATGTATGTGTGTTTTTGTACACATTACTTGGCTGGGAAACTGCAGTGTAAAATTTGTAAAAGTGCAAATTTCAAAGGATGGCTGTGTTTCAGTTTGCATATTGTTTCAGAAAGTGCAAATTAGGTAGATTCACCCGTAAATGAAAACTGGAAGTGGACAAAGGAACACGTTCACTCTGGTTTGGTATGACTTTATTCAAAATGCAGTCCAACAGCAAATTGCCAGAACACCACCTCTGTGGAAAAAGATGAAGAACCACCAAGACTTTAAAGCAGTAAATGGGTCTTATAAGAGTCATGCAATCGCTATCCACCAGGCATCTAAAAGTTAATTTATTAAAGAACATCTGTCTTGTTTATGACATTTGTTAAAGTGTAACAGTATAGTATTTATGCTGACTGAGCTATGGGGGATAATTATTGGTTACTGTTTTATATCCTTTTATGAAAATGTTCTTTTTGTTTATCTTTATTTGTTCATTTGATTTTATGATCTCTTTAAAACTGTAAGAATTACTATTGCAAGCGTTATTAAGCTTTCTTTCCTGTCTCTCACTAAGAATTTTGTATGTATATGCTTGAATAGACATTTCTATAAAAAAATGTGGGGGGTTTTACGGGTGGGGGATATTGATTTCCTGTGTGAACCAAGAGCAGCTAGAAATCTCATCTCATTTCATCTATCAAATAGCAGACTGAGGTGGCTGAGTGCCAACAGCACTGAAGGATCCACATACCGAAGTGAAGCTTGAGGTAAGCAGAACAAAAAAAAATTTTTTTTTAAAAAGCAGCAGCAACAACAACAAAAACCCTAATCAGAACTAAGCATGTTCAGCAGCCACCATCAGCCACAGAACATCGAGTGTCAATTAGAAAAGAAAACTGAGGAATTTTTGAGAGGGGAGGAGTAAACTGGCCTTCTTGAACCAATTACAGTTTTTAGTATTCTAGAGGAGAGCATGGCAGGATGGCTGGTTAGCTTGAACCCTTGACAGGAGCACTCCCGTTAAGGGGTAGGAACATACTGCAGCATTTTGTTACAGGAGCCACTTGTCACAGGAACCCAGGAAGTTACCTTATACTGAGTCAGACCATTGGTCCATCTAGCTTGGTACTATACAGCCAGCATGGATTTTCACATTCCGCCATGTTAAATTGAAATTACCCCCATGCCATTCTGATGCTTCCCATAAGCTCATTTCAAACCAAAATCTTAACATAAGAACATAAGAAGAGCCTGCTGGATCAGGCCAGTGGCCCATCTAGTCCAGCATCCTGTTCTCACAGTGGCCAATCAGGTGCCTGGGGGAAGCCCGCAAGCAGGACCTGAGTGCAAGAACACTCTCCCCTCCTGAGGCTTCCAGCAACTGGTTTTCAGAAACATACTGCCTCTGACTAGGGTAGCAGAGCACAGCCATCATGGCTAGTAGCCATTGATAGCCCTGTCCTCCATGAATTTGTCTAATCTTCTTTTAAAGCCATCCAAGCTGGTGGCCATTACTGCATCTTGTGGGAGCAAATGCCATAGTTTAACTATGCACTGAGTAAAGTACTTCCTTTTGTCTGTCCTGAATCTTCCAACATTCAGCTTCTTTGAATGTCCACGAGTTCTAGTATTATGAGAGGAGAAAAACTTTTCTCTATCCACTTTCTCAATGCCATGCATAATTTTATACACTTCTATCATGTCTCCTCTGACCCGCCTTTTCTCTAAACTAAAAAGTCCCCAATGCTGCAACCTTTCCTCATAAGGGAGTCGCTCCATCCCCTTGATCTTACAAAATTTATAGTCCTGAACTCAGAAACAGTGGTAGTTGTTACAAACCAATGGGACCAGGGTGAGCTTTTGCAGGAGTGGGTGTATTTACAACCTGTCCAGGGCTGGCACTGGCTGTCAGATTCCCTTTCCTTAATCTCAGCATTGCCTTTGTAGAACTTAGCAGGGAGGAAGATGGGGGCACAACTAGCATTAGGTGTCTGTGCCTGTCATTCGCTCTGGTTCCACCTACTCTTGGTTTCCCTGTCTTCTGCCCTATCAGTCCCAATGGGTACTAGCCACCACTGATAATAATAACACCTGGATATGCCAGGGATTGGCCCTGGGATCTTCTGCATACAAAATAGATGTTCTACTACTGAGCTATGGCCCCTTTGTCTGCCTACCTAATCTCCTGCTTGTGGCTCCTTCTTGCAAAATCCTTGTGGATTTGGCACTTTGTCAATGTTCTTCATGTGTAGACTTATATCCAAATCTGTCCACAGCAACTGCTGGAGATCTGAATCAACCACATGCCAACTTGTTACACATTCTCTGAGTTTGCCCAATCATTTCTGTGTTCTGGACTGCTATGTTCCATGGCCATTTGAAGACTTCCTGGACCCAGCCTATCCTATGCATATTCAAGTCGAGCATAAGGGTGTGAGCCTGCTGCTTGATCTGAATGTTCCCAGCCCTCACAGCTGACAGGTGATCAGTAGTATTCAAAGCCACACAAAAATAGGTCCACCTGGATTGAATCTAGTCCACTCCCTCCCCGCTTGGCCCCTTGAGTCAAAGCATTAGTGACAAGCAGCATTGCTCTCTCTTCTCCTGTTTGTTTCTGCCATTTTGTGGCCTCTCTTTACATAGCATTTTAATCTCTTAGTCTTTGAGAGACTGAGCTGTCCCCTGCTATATCAGTCAGCCATTCTGGTACCCATTTATTATGTCCCTGCAACGAGCACTACCACACATACACCTATAGACCCTTTAGCCCTTTTAATATAGTTTTAAGGCTGGGCTCCTACTGGGGGGAAGGGCAGGATATAAACCGTAGTAGTAGTAGTAGTAGTAGTAGTAGTAGTAATAATAATAATAATAATAATAATAATAATAATAAGCACATGTTCTGCCTGATCTCACTGCAACATGTTCTGCCTGATCTCACTGCAAGGCTATATTCCATCATTCACAGGAGATGATGTGAACATAGGAAACAGTGTCAGACCATTGGTCCCTCTAGCTCCATAGTGTCTACACTGACAGGCAGCGGCTCTCCAGAGCTTCAGACAGGAGCTTTTCCCAATCATACCTGGAGATGTCAGGGATTGAACATGGCAGATTGTGCATTCACAACATATACTCTATCACTAAACTGCAGCTCTTCCCTCTAAACTGTGATGACTCAGCACCAGGAGCACTAGTGACAGTATATCTCCAGTTGCTGTTACTGAATGCCAGATCGGTACATAATAAAACCTCCCTCGTCCATGATTTGATTATGGACGAGACAGCCGATCTGGCATGCATAACCGAGACCTGGGTGGGTGAACAGGGAGGAGTTAGTCTCTCCCAGCTCTGCCCACCGGGGTACTTGGTTCAGCATCATGGTAGATCTGAGGGTCGGGGAGGCGGGGTTGCTGTGGTCTATAAGAGTTCCATCTCACTCACCAAGCACCATGTCCATGCAGTTACTGGTCTGCAGTGTTTGCACCTTGTGTTGGGCCAGAGGGACAGACTGGGAATCCTTTTGGTGTACCGCCCACCTTGCTGCCCAATGGCTTCCCTAACTGAGCTGACGGAAGTGGTCTCGGAGGTATTGTTGAGATCCCCCAGACTATTAGTACTGGGGGATGTCAACATTCATGCCGAGGCTACTTTGTCCGAGGCGGCTCAGGACTTCATGGACGCCATGACAACCATGGGGCTGTCTCAATATGTTAGTGGCCCAACACATACATCGGGGCATACTCTCGACCTTATCTTTGCTACTGGACATGGGGATAGTAATCTGGATGTGGGGAGTTTTACATCTCTCCCTTTGTCATGGACAGATCACTGCTTGCTGAAGTTTAGACTTTCAGTGGCCTTTTCCCTCTGCAAGGGTGGGGGACCTATTAAATTGGTCCGCCCCCGGAGACTAATGAATCCTGAAGGTTTTCAAAGGGCTCTGGGGGATTTTCCTGCTGATAGGACTGGCGCTCCTGTCGAAGCCCTGGCTAATCTGTGGAATACGGAGATGACCCGGGCTGTGGACACGATCGCTCCTGCGTGCCCTCTCCTCTGTAGAGCTCATTCAGCTCCTTGGTATACTCCAGAGCTGAGAGCGATGAAACAAGACAGGAGGCGGCTTGAGCGGAGATGGAGACGAACTCCCGACAAATGCAACTATGCGCTGGTTCGTGCTTCCACTAAGCTGTATGTAGGAGCGGTGAGGGAGGCGAAAAAACAACATTTCGCCACCACTATTAAGTCATCTCTCTCCCGCCCAGCGGAGCTTTTTAGAGTTGTCCAAGGGCTACTCCATCTAGGCCAACAGGACACGGTAGATACATTGGTGGCCCGCTGTAATGAGTTTGCTGAGCATTTCCAGCATAAGATCTTATGCATTCACCGGGACCTCGACTCCCATTTTATAGCAGTTAACCCTAGCGAGGTGTCTGGAGCACAGTCTTGTCATGTGTTGTTGGATGAGTTTCAGTCGGTTCAGTTCGAGGACGTGGACAAGGTGCTTGGACAGGTACGTGCAACCACTTTGGTACTAGATCCTTGCCCCTCTTGGCTAATAAAAACTAGCAAGGAGGGAACAGTTGGCTGGGCCAAGGAAGTGATAAATGCCTCCTTGCGAGAGGGAGTGGTCCCCGGCTGTCTGAAAGAAGCAGCTGTGAGACCACTTCTGAAAAAGCCTTCCTTGGACCCAGAAGATTTCAGCAGCTACAGACCAGTAGCGAACGTTCCATTTCTGGGCAAGATCCTGGAACGTGTGGTTGCCGACCAGCTCCAGACACCATTGGATGAAACCGATTATCTAGATCCATTTCAATCGGGCTTCAGGCCTGGTTTTGGCACTGAGACGGTCTTGGTCGCCCTGTTTGATGACCTATGTCGGGAGAGAGACAGAGGGAGTGTAACTCTGTTGATTCTCCTTGATCTCTCAGCGGCTTTTGATCCCATCGACCATGGTATCCTTCTGGAGAGGCTTGCGGAGTTGGGAGTTGGAGGCACTGCCTGGCAGTGGTTCCGCTCCCGCTTGGCAGGCCGTCTCCAGAAGATAGTGCTTGGGGAACATTGCTTGACACCGTGGGTTCTCCAATGTGGGGTCCCGCAGGGTTCGGTTCTGTCTCCCATGCTCTTTAACATCTATATGAAGCCGTTGGGTGCAGTCATCAGGAGTTTTGGAGTGCGCTGTCATCAGTACGCTGATGACACACAGCTCTACTTCTTTTCATCTTCTTCAGGTGAGGCGGTCGATGTGCTGAACCGTTGCCTGGCCGCGACAATGGACTGGATGAGAACTAACAAGCTGAGACTCAATCCTGATAAGACTGAGATGCTGTTGGTGGATGGTTTCTCTGATCAGATGGTGGATATATACCCTGTCCTGGACGGGGTTACACTCCCCCTAAAGGAACAGGTTCATAGTCTGGGAGTCGTTCTAGACTCTTCCCTCTCACTTGAGGCTCATGTAGCCTCGGTGGCACGGAATGCGTTCTACCAACTTCAGTTGGTAGCCCAGCTACATCCCTATCTGAGTAAGGAGGACCTTACATCAGTAGTACATGCTCTGATAACCTCGCGTTTGGACTACTGCAACGCGCTTTACGTAGGGCTACCTTTGAAGACGGTTCGGAAGCTACAGCTAGTGCAAAATGCAGCGGCCAGACTGCTAACAAGAACTAAGCTGTCTGAGCATATAACGCCTGTGCTGGCCCGCCTGCACTGGCTTCCAATACGCTTCCGGGCCAGATTCAAAGTGTTGGTGTTAACCTATAAAGCCTTATACGGTGCGGGACCACGATATCTGTCGGAACGCCTCTCCCGATACGAACCGGCTCGTACACTACGGTCTACTACGAAGGCCCTCCTCCGGGTCCCGACGCATAGGGAGGCCTAGAGGGTGGTGACGAGATCTAGGGCCTTCTCAGTGGCAGCCCCTGAATTGTGGAACAGTCTCCCCGAGGAGGTGCGCTTGGCGCCGACACTATCATCTTTTCGGTGCCAAGTTAAAACCTTTCTCTTCTCTGAGGCATTTTAATTTTAGTTAAATGTTTGTAATTTGATTTTAGATTGTGTAGTTTTTATATGCTTGTTGTATTAGATTCTGTAATTTTATTGTATTTTATGTTAACCGCCCAGAAAGCTATTGCTAGTCGGGCGGTATATAAGTTTAATAAATAATAATAATAATAATAATAATATCAGTCCAGTATTATCTCAATGGCTAGCAGCATTTTAGGAGACTGGGAACTGGTGACATTTCTGCACCATACTAACAGTTGTTTCCAACATCCAAATTCCCTGTAATATTTATGCATAAATAAATAAAATGAGTAGGAAAACAGCCATAAATAGCCAGAGATCCTTGTAGTGTCACACTGCTTAAATGCAAGTGCCTGCACAAGATTTCCACACAAGACTTTAGCCCTATTCTGACATTATTCCTTCCAATTGATTCATTTTTTTCATTCATTCATTCATTGGTCACCACTCCTGACCAAGTAAGAGTGTCTTCCATGATAAGGTCTTTAACGGTGGGTCCATAAGTGACTGTGGAGGCCAATCCTAGATCCACACAGCCTCCCACAGTGAGGACAAAGGTTTCCAGATAGAAGGCAGTCACGATGAGGATTTGCTTGATGTGCCTTCCACTTAGCTTGTTTGTCCCTTTCGCCCTGTACTCGTGCTTCTTCAAAGTCCATAGCACCTCTGATAATAGCTAACCTCAAACTGGGACTCTCATGGGCCAAAACTTCCCAGTTCTCGATGCTCATGTTACATTTTTTTGGATTATCTTTAAGAACATCTTTAAACCTCTTTTGCTGTCCACCAATATTCCATTTTCCATCCTTAAGTTGGATGTAGCTGCTTTGGAAGACGGTGATCAGGCATTCAAACAACATGGCCAGTCCAGTGAAGTTGATGTTGAAGGACCATTGTTTCAACACTGGTGGTCTTTGCTTCTTCCAAAACGCTAGCATTAATCTGTCTATCTTCCATCTGTCTTCCCAAGTAATTTGCAGAATTTTCCAGAGGCAGCGTTGGTGGAATCTTTCAAGAAGTTGGGAGTGCTGTTTATAAATGGTCCATGTTTCACAGGTGTACAGTGAGGTTGGTAGTACAATGGCTTTTTAAAAAAGCATTTTGGTTTCCCTGCGAATATCCCAATCCTCGAACACTTTACGCTTCATTTGGGAGGATGCAGCACTTGCAGAGCTCAGACAATGTTGAATTTCAGCATTGATGTCAGCTTTTACAGAGAGATGTCTGCCAAGATAAGAAAAGTGATCAACATTGTCCAGCATCACACCATTAAGCTGGATTGGTGGTGCTACAGAGGGACTAGTTCACACCTGCTGATGAAACACTTTGGTTTCTTTGATATTAAGTGAGAGCCCAAGCTTTCCATATGCTTCTGCAAAGACATTTAGGATAGTTTAAAAATCTTTCTCTGAATGTGCAGAGAGTATATTATCATCGGCATATTGAAGTTCTACAACAGAGGTTGTAATTACCTTACTTTTTGCTTTCAGTCTACTGAGATTAAAAAGCTTTCCGTCTGTTCAATATATGATTTCCAAACCAGTAGAACGTTTCCCCTCAATAAGGTGTAGAATCATAGCAATTAAAATAGCAAATAAGGTTGGAGCAATGAAGCATCTCTGTTTTATGTCGGATCCGACTCTGAATGGATCGCTCTGAAAGCCATTGTTGTCCAAAATTGTCGTTGTCATGTTGTCATGAAGGAGTTGCAAAATATTCACAAATTTATCAGGGCATCCAATTTTCAGAAGGATGGTCCAGAGAGTAGTTTGATTCACAGTATCAAAGGCAGATCAATAAACACCACATATAAAGGTCGGTTTTGCTCCTGGCATTTTTCTTGAAGCTGTCGTGCAGTGAAGTTCATGTCCACTGTCCCTCTGGAAGGGCGGAAACCATTTTAGGATTCAGGGAGGATATCTTCTGAGATAGGTAACAAGTGATTTGTGAGGACCCTTGCAAAGATTTTACCTGAGGTAGCAAGAAGAAAGATGCCTCAATAGTGCCCACAATCTGTTCTATTACCCTTCTTTAAAAGAGTGATAATTATGGCATCCCTAATGTCTTCCAGGATCTCGTCCCTCATCCAGATCTTTTCAATGAGCTTATGAAGTTGTTGTGTAAGTTCAGACCCTTCTTCTTGAAAGACTTCAGCAGGGATCCCATCAGGTCCACTAGCTTTGTTATTCTTCATTTGATTAATGGCTTTACTGACTTCATCCAAATTATGGGATACTGCAAGCTTGTCTCTAGTTTGTTGTTGTGGAATCACCAGCCACAATAGATTTATGATTAAGGAGGTCATTGTAATGTTCTTTCCAACGCAGTGGAATAGACTCTTTATCCTTAAGAAGTTTGGTACCATCCATTGAACATAAGGGATTTGTACCATAATTTGTTGGTCCATAGATCGCCTTTGTGGCATTAAAAAAGTCCCGTATATCATGAACATCTGCAAAATGCTGGATTTCTTGAGCTTTCTTTAGCCACTAGGCATTCTCAAGTTCTCTAGTTCTTTGTTGGACCTCATCCTTTGCACTGGCATAGATTTTCTTCTTAGTAGCATAGTCAATGTCTTTCTGCCATATCCGGAAGGCTTTCCTTTTCTTGTCGATGATATGTTCAATCTCAGTATCATTCTCATCAAACCTATCCTGATGTTTCTTAGTTTGGCATCTAATAGTTTGATCACATGCTGCAATACTGGTAGTCTTCAGTTTAATCCAGTGTTCCTCGATGTTTTCAGGGAGTTCCATAGGTAGATATTTCTTAAGTATTATTTGAAAACAAGTTTGTTTAATAAGATCTTGAAGGGCGTGCATGTTCATTTTATGCCTTGGTTTTCTTCCTTGGAGCCTATGTTGAGGAACAATATTAATGGCCATAGTAGATTGAATTAATTGATTGTCTGTCCAGCAGTCATCAGCACTCGTCATGGCCCTAGTGAGGAGTACCTCAAGACCATCTCTAGCATAGACAATTACATAATCCAGGAGATGCCTATGTTTCGACCGAGGGTGCTTCCATGATGTTTTAAATTTATTTTTCTTGTGAAAGAGCATGTTTGTAATAGCAAGATTATGCTCTGCACATTTAGTCAGCAGTAGAATTCCATTCAGGTTGCTATTGCCAACTCCTTCTTTCCTAATGGTTTCTGGCCATAAATCGCAATCATGTCCAACTCTTGCATTGAAATCGCCCAAGAAGATAATTTTATCCTCCTTAGGTATCTCTGATAAGATGACGTACAGCTGGGTATAAAAAATTTCCTTGATGTCTTCATCAGCATCTAATGTTGGTGCATAAGGACTTACAATAGTTGCCTGCTGGTTGTTGGCGAGTTTTAACTGGAGAGTTGAGAGCCATTCATTAATGCCAATAGGAACTTCTGACAAGAGCTTCACAACCTACTCCATTTATTTGTCATTCTTGTTCAGGCAGTCCTTTCCAGAAGAAGGTGTAACCTCCTTTTTCTTCGTTTAATTGTCCTTCTCCTGCTCTTCGAGTTTCTTGGATTGCTGCTATGTCAATATTAAAACGTTTCAACTCCCTCATGATGATGGCAGTCCTGTGTTCAGGAAGTTCACTATCTGCATTGTCCAGCAATGTCCGTATATTCCATGTTCCAAAATTCAACCGTCTTTTGTGACTGCTAAGTGGTGATCCCACTGGACACGGTAATCCAGTCAGGGAGAGATGAGGCAAACTATGTTTAGGGAACCTTTTCTAGCCACCTCCCCATATGGGGTGAGCAGAGTGGATCCTGAATAGGACTGCTCAGCCATGGATATAGCTGCCAAACTACTCAACTGCTTTGGTCCTTGAGCCAGGACGACTTAATCTGTATCTACCGCTCATGTGCCAGTCCGTGACTAGGGGCTTCCAGATTTCACAGTCCTGCCTCCACCACCATTCCCTGATCACCATGGGACTTTTGTTTTGTTTTGGTTGGATGATGCCTTTGAGTGAATTTGTTTTATGTGGGGAGACTGGTGCACAACGATCAACACACAATCTTGACAGAAAAAGACTGATCCAATGGCATGGATATCATGATGATTTGAAGTCTTTTATCTGCTGCAGCCTTCATCCTTCTTCACAGCCATTGTAACATACGCATTGTTATCCTCTGCCTGTTCTGCCATTGAGGACATTCTTGGATCGTTCTTTGTCTGGTTCCTCTCCCTTGACCTTACCACCATGGGTGACCCTGCTGGGAGTACGATCCAGCAAGTGAGATTCCAGTTGATTAAGGGCCAAGTGATTAAGGGCTTCCAAGTGCATGACATTTATCATTTTGTTTGCTGTTGAAGGCACGGTGTTTGTTTCACAAAAAGCTAGTGTGGGGCCATCATCCAAATGAAGACTTTGCCATGGGGGTTATGGGGGCTTTAACCTTTTAACCCTCCACCATGGTCTGGATCTGAATCAAGCCTCCCACACCTGATATTTGCATGGAGGGAAGCTTGGTATCAATTACATCTGATACAGAGGCTGCGACCCTACCTTTCTGTCCATCTGCTCCCACGGGTGGTACATGCCCTGGTCTCCTCTCGCTTAGACTACTGTAATGCGCTCTACGTTGGGTTACCCTTGAAGACGGTCCGGAAATTACAGCTGGTACAGAATGCGGTGGCATGGTTTATTAAGAACAGCCGCCGCCATGATCATATCACTCCAGTATTAGAAGATCTACACTGGCTACCAGTTGTTTACCGGGCCCAATTCAAGGTGTTGGTGTTAACTTTTAAAGCCCTACACGGTTTCGGTCCAGTTTATCTAAAGGAGCGCCTCCAGTATCACCAAATATGCCGCCTGACGAGATCAGCCTCACAAGACCTTCTCTCGGTCCCACCAGTTAAAACAACTAGGCTGGTGCGGACCAGAGAGAGGGCATTTTCGATTGTGGCTCCCACCCTTTGGAATTCTCTACCATATGACCTTCGCCATGCCCCCTCCTTGGTAGGTTTCCGCCGAGGATTGAAAACTTGGCTGTTTAGGCGAGCCTATGGGACTCCTGGGTAATCTGGTTTTAGTCTGTAAAGATGTGGGGTGGTAGATTAATTAGAGACTGATGTTATATTTGTATTTATATGTTGTATTTTAATTTTATGTACGCCGCCTAGAGTGGCCGTTAATTCGGCCAGATAGGCGGCTTAGAAATAAAATTTTATTATTATTATTATTCCCCTCCCTACATGCAAATAGCAGGTGCAAGGGGCCCAATCCAGATTGTGGCAGGGGGCAAAGGGTTAAAGCCTCTGTTACCTCCATGCCAGTGACCCTTCTAAAGAAAAATCCACATGATTCATGTCACATGACTAACCATGTGATTAACATCACATGCAGCTTGACCCTAAGATCATGATGAAAGAGAGCAGGCCCATGTGCTCTGGCTCCACCCCAGCATCCTCTGCTCCCTCCCACTCTATTCTGTCCTCTAAAGGGGTCTGTAAAGATGAAGTCTGCCAAAAGTTCATAGGCTTACCTCATGTATGAGAACCCTTTACAGAGAAGCTGTCAATGCAAGGGTGTCCGCAGTGGTGGCACTTCTCCCTTCCCGAATTTTAAATGTGATGCTGGGCGGAGTGGGTTGCCAATGACCTGCAGTAACAATTCATAGAACTCCCTCCCCCAAAAAATATTTCTGTGGATATTCTTGCCCCAGTGGTTAGATGGGGTGGAAGCAGCAGGGGATGTTCTTTATCATGTAGAAGTAAAAATAATGCCCAAATACTGCTTTTCGCTGCAGCTCATGTGTCTCATACCCAACAGCTTCCATCTTAAAGCCATATTTTCATGTCTTCACCACATTTCAAAACACAGGTAGGTGAAATGTGTTATTGGACGAGCTCCTTCAACTAGGTATTGGCTGATTGTGATGTTCTACATGGGTGATCATTGATTTATATAGTACCATCAATGCACATGCCTATCATAGTAGAAGAGGCAAAAATCCTGACCTTTTGCTTCTTTCTGTGCTTTTTCTCCAAGTTTTAGAACAAGCATTAATTTTTTATCTGTGTTTACCTTTATTTTTGAGTCTTTTTTTCTTGCTACGTACGCATATACTTACATAAATACATACAAAATTGAAAACAAAATTGTATCCAGTGTTGTGGAATATCCTTAATCCACATGCAAGCCTTCAGTCATTGTAACTGTCAAATGTGTTCCAGAATAGAAAAATCCATGTCATATGTCGCCAGGGATATACAAGTGTCCTTTACAGGATTTGCATTGTATATATTAAGAAGCTACAAGGATTTAACAAAATTGCTGCACTGACAGCCCTAAAGCCAGCTAAATATCTATTGCCATTATATATGATATGGCAAAATACCACCACACTGAGGTTAGCTACAGAAAATGTATGACTGCATTTTGAATAAGACATCTTAAAGCTCGATTTATATTCACTTTTCTTGTGGTTTCCTTTAACTAGGGGATAAATAACAAAATCAAGCATGTCCCGTTTTGTTTATTCGTTTTTTAGGCCCTCCCAGCCAAACATGGTCTTTAGTCTGCAAACATTTAACATTTTTAACAAAAAGTGTTTTACCACAGAAGACATCTGAAGGTTATCCTCTTCCCTTTACTCTAATAAATTATATAACGCAAAGGCTTGATCAAAGCACTCTCTCAAACTCGAATGATGCAAAGACAGAAATTGTTAAATTGAAGTCATTTCAAATTCCTCGGTAGTGAAAACTTCTTTTTTTATTTTTATACAGACATACTCAAGTCTTCTTTAAAGTTACAATTAATTCTTTGTTTGTTAGGGAGGGGGAAGCCATCTGGAATAAAAGTCTCTTTGGAAGTCCTGTGTTTGCATACCAGCTGTATGATCATTCTTACCACACCAGAAACTTCTTAATTAATTGCAATCTGCATCACTATGCTGAACAGATGTAAATAAGAGGCTTTTTTTCTTTTTTATAATCATTAGCTTTCATAGCAGACCCCTTTACTGTGCATATATGATTAAATCAGAAGGACTTACTCACCACCAACTAGCTAATATTCCAGTCCTCTGGAAATGCACCCGGAAAAATAGCACCCCTTTCCTCCTTCCCCCAGACTGGTACCTGCCAGTGTTACCATTGAGGCATACCACATCAGGCAAGGAGACAAGGCCACAATAATATATAGCAGATTGTGATGACGTCAGAGGAAATTATGTTTGCAATAATGGAGGGAGCTTAGTAGCTGTGATTTTTTTTTCACTGAAGCCCAGGGCAGCTATCCTCCTTTTTCCCTCCTCACTCTGCCTTCACATGATGCATAACAGCTGATTGCATGACTTTCATTCAATGATACTGAACTACATTCCTTCCTTTCCATTCGGGATGACTGTTGTGGCAAGCCTATTAGGGACGACATTCAAAACATTGTTTCTTGGGAATAACATGGAAGGCTGCTGTATGATTTGTTTTGTCTATCAACTTTTGCCGGAAACAATAGGAAGACTCCCCTCCTTCTCATTGTTGACATCTCTTCTTGTCTAGTCCTCTGTTCAGAAACTTCTTTTCAAGCCAAGGAAGCTGAGTACAGCTCTAGTATCCTGGGATTCATGTTCAGAGGAGTTTTGGTCAGAATGTGATAGCCTCTCAGCTTCTACTGTGTTACGAGTGCTTGGATGACCCCCACTTTGGTTCATGTGGAGCTGAAGGGGTGGCAAGGCCCTGGAGTCTTCTGGACTATAATTCCCACCCCACACCCCCTGTTTTATGGATCATTGTGCATTCATGAAGTACTGTGAAAGAGAACAGCAGCAAGTCCATTCTGTTGGCAACTTCAATAACCAAGAGAAACTGGAATAAATGTTATCTTCTTCCTTGGCAGGCTTCCCTCAAGCCCAGCAGAATGATCCCATTGTTTAAAGAAAGCATTAGAAAGTTGCCTTAGTTTCTCTCAGTGTCAGCAAGAAACACACACACACACAACATGAGTTCACCTCGTACCAAGACCCCTCCTCAGCTTTTTCACATTGATTTGTAAGAGGGAAAGTGTACTTAAGAGTGGGGCTGGAGATGTGGGGGAGGTGGCGGCAATAGCAATCTGAGCTCCAACATGTGTAACTATGCTCTCAAGGAACACAGCACCGGACTGAAGGCCACAGATCAGGAAGGGAGTTTGTGTCTTGGCGCAAACCTTGAGGCAAAGATTCCTTCCTGCTTTTTGGTCAGAGCTCCTTCACACCACTTCAACTGTATTCCACTGCCCACTCCTGTGCCTAGGATAAGTAATCTCTGCTACCTATCATTCCTTATAGCAATAGGGACCTTTGATCTCTTTAGTTTAAAGTTATGAATAGGTTAGTGTATTAATGATTAATGCTGCCACGCACCCAGTAATTTTGTAATGCTATTCTTTTCTTTCCTTTCAATAAAAGAAAGTTTTGCTTTAGTCTGGTTTGGACCTGCATTTTGGGTTGTAAACACACAATATTTAGGCACATTTCAGGGCAAAGAGCTCGTTTTATTCCTAGCAAAAGACCCCTCTCCTCTCAAGGACGTGTGTTTAATGGGACACGTCGGTGGTAGATTCACACACACTCAGGCCCCAGAGACATGTATCGTAACAACTGCCATCACATCTCACTCACCAGCAACAGCATCAGAGGTAGGGTTGCCAGGTTCAGGGCATGAGACTGATCCTGTATCTTTAGGAGAAGAGAAAGTCAGCCAAGTGCAGGTGTTCTTGCAACACTGTAATGGGAAAAAACACAAGGTGGAATTCTCCCTTCCCCCTCCACAACTTTTAAAGATACAGAAGACCTCTTGGTTGCCAGGCCCAGCCTCCAAGAGGTCTTCTGTATCTTTAAAAGTTGTGCAGGGGGAAGGGAGAATTTCACCTTGTGGTTTTCCCATTACAGTGTTACAAGAACACCTGCACTTGGCTGACTTTCTCTTCTCCTAAAGATACAGGATCAGTCTCGGGGATTGAACCTGGCAGCCCTAATCAGAGGGTGTATCAGCACATGTGTTCTCCAAGAGATGGGGAGAGAGAAATCTCTGAGCAAGGGTATCCAAAGGTGCAGTGAAGTCAGCTGAACTGGCATATAAAAACGGCATTGTGAGTAAATGATGGAAGCAAGTCCTATTTGGCATTCACACTGAGTCTCAATGTAACAGTAAACTTAGGGAAATCTCTGAAAAGCAAGATCCAGTCAGTTTTCAAAGTGTGGCATCCTCCATTATAGGTCCCATACAATAAATATTATAAAGTGTTGAAGCCAGGTTCATCCAAAGAGCTTCGTCTTGGTCTTCAGTGAATTAATATAAACAGTTACATTTTGGCCCTTTCTCTCCATTATATTTAATGGATTTGGTCATCCTCCCCCAATATGAAGGTGGCAGAAAAAATTCTTTGGTTTCCTCTCCTCCTGGCAAAGTAAGACTGTGATGTGCGCCTGATTCCAGTTCTGCTCTAAGTAATCTGATATGGATCAAGAGGGTTGCCAATATATATTGTTCCCTATTAGACATTCCACTGATTCTAGAGAAGACAGATTGTTCTTACCTGGATGTAAGCCCTAGTGAATGCAGTGGAGCTTGCTTGCCAATAAACATACATAGATTGCACAATAAAAGAGTATAAAATCTACTCTACCCTGGGGAAAATAGGGAGGGATTATAGCTAGGCACTGAAAAAATCAGGAAATATTGCTTCTAAAATATGTTCAGTCCTTGGCATCTCCAGGTAGGGCTAGGGAGGGCCCCCTGCCTGAAATCCTGGAGAACCACTTCAGTTAGTGAACAGACAATACTGAGCTGGAGGATCAGCCAACAGATCAGTATAAGGCAGCTTATGTTCCTATGTCCATATCTTCATTGCCTGAATCTAAAGGAGGTGTTTTTTTTAAAAAGTTTCAAATCCCCCCCCCAACAAAAAACAACAAATACCCCAGTCATGCTATGCATAGGTTAGCCCAAAAGGAGCAACGATATAGTCATACATTATGACTGATGAGCTAGACAGAGAAAGAAAGGTTCCATGCTCTGAAGATTTATGGGACATATCTCCCAAGATGAGAGATCAATCCTGATACTGGGTGCATGGAGCCAGAAGAGCAAGAGTTTATGTACTGTGAAAAGACAGGATGGATAAATGCCCACTAAATGCCTCTCTAAAATTTTACTAAGAGGGGATTTTATATCTCTTTAGGACCTAAACAGTACAGCTGGCGTTCATCTCTTGAATCCCTTCAGCCATTACTAAAATGTCTAGCAATCCATCCAACTCCTTTCTACCATTTCTATCAGTTCTCAACTACTATTTGAGATTTAAAAAGCAATGGTAGCCATCTTGGTCCATTAGGAGATAAAATCTCCTAAATCCACAGATGGGCAACACCTTTATTAGGACCAACCAAAATATTACAAACTGTGACACTTTAGAGTTCTCCAGAACTCTTTATCAGGTAACTCTTTAGATGTTACCTAATACATACAATCATACACCATTAGCAGTTAGCCACTAAGCCAGCAAGCCATTACCTTGGATCTTAAGATAAGGACATTCATGGAGAGACAGTTTACCATCCTACCCCACAGCCAACAGCACCCCCTGAAAAGCATATCCAGGAGTGTTGGGGGGGGGGCTTCCTGAACAATGTGGAATGAAGCCCTGGGGGCTGCTGAGAGAGGATTGAATTGCCCCAAATCAGGTGGACCACCACCTAATTTAGGGAAATGCCCTGCTCTCCCAGTAGTCCCCTGTGCCCCATCCCATGTTGTTCAGAAAGACCCCCCCAACCCTGCAGAGATGCTTCCCAAGGATGCAGACGACAGCAAGAGTTCATTTTTCTTCCATTGACTTCCTGCTGTTTACCTGTCTTAGGATCTAAGCTAGGGGTTCCTAAACTGTGATCCATAGACCAGCAATTGCCCACGAGCTTCATTCAGGTGGGCCGTGGTGTGTCTATGGATTTGTGGTTGAAAACAGGAGACAACACATAAAATCTTCATACGGATTTTATTGCTTCTTTTATTTCTTAGGTATTGTATTTTCTTGTATTACAATTTGATTTGTATATAATTCAAATTGTAATACAAGAAAATATAACACTTAAGAAATATAAGAAGTAATAAAATATATTTTTAAATCATGCAGCATCTAGCATTGAGCAGTGGGTTGGACTCGATGGCCTTGTAAGCCCCTTCCAACTCTACTATTCTATGATTCTATGATTCTAGCACAGCGCATTACAATAACTACAACAGGCAGAAAAGAAATTAAATGGTCTGCCAAAGCCCTTAGCAATTTCCAAATGGTCCCAGGGGAAAAAGGTTTGGAAATCACCAAGGCAAGTCATCGTTTCTTGCCACAGCTTTTCACAATTGCTAGAAAACAATTCACTACCATAAGAGCTGGCTAAGGAATTAAGTTACTCCATGACTTCTGCCTATTTTATGATAGTGGCTATGGATTTGCATACAATATATAGACCAGAATGCAAAGAACTGTGCAGTTTATAGGGGTGGATGGAACTATCACCTTCAGTTCTCTCAGTTGCACATTTTTCCAATCTAAAATTCACTTCTCCATATTTCACCAGCAATTTGTATTTTTAAAAAAATTGTCATGAAAATCTGTCAGCAGTTTAATGCAATTTTTCCTAATATGCATATTTTATGCAAGTTATGCAATTTTTGCCTAATGTACATATTTTTGCAAAATAATGCATTTTTGTATGTTATTTTCACAAATATATTCATTTTAATGTACACTCTTCCATAATATTTGCATTTTTGTAAACATTGGTTGAATGGAGAGCTGCATCGTGAAATTTGGAGAAGTGAAATTTTGAAGGTTGGCCATGTTTTGGTCATCATATTGTTTCAGAAAGTGCAAATTACACAGGCTCACCTTTAAATGTGAACTGAATCAAATTACCCCATCCCTATTTGTTGCACCCAACCAAACAACAGCCTGCCACGCAGCTTAGAGAGACTCAAAAGCAGTTTGTGATATAGCCCAGGGGTCTGATGTTGAAATAATGAATCCACTTTTGGGCATGTGTGCATTAATTCTTTGGTGCAAAAGTAGTTCTTTGCATCTTAGCCATGGAGTATAGAAATAGCTGCATCTTATTTAGAGAGGAAGAGAATGGTATGCCTTAATTCTAACCATTTTTTCCAGACAGGTTTGCTAGACGAAACAGTCTCGAAACTTTTGAGCTGGAGCGAATCATGTGGAAAAAAATCTGAAGTCCTATATTGGCAGGCAAATCCAGCAGTCAAACTATTAAACAGATTTTCACCAAAATGCAAATCAGATTTTGTAGCGGCTATTTCTAGAGCATATCCCTTTCCTATTTCTCTTGGTCTTTGTGTCTGGGCAACCTCCTACCATTTTGTCAATTTTAGCAGGAACACACTTTCCTCTCCTCTTACCAGTGTTTGTGCACATTCCAGCAGCAACACTACATGCCAGCTAATATATTAGGGTTTTTTTTAAAGGATTTCTAGATAAGAAAGGATTACTAGTTTATTCCTGTATCCCTATGCAGCAATTGTGGTAATCAGTATCCCTAATCACAATCTAAATAAAAAGTGGCATCTGCTTGGTCATCTAGGATATATGTATGTGGCACATTGCACAATCTGTAAAGGTAATTTAGGTCACTTCCAGGTGACCTATTTGTTGAGCATTCATCCTGGTTTGTTTTCAGGGAGGTTAGACCACGTTGGCCAATGTTGGCTGGGAGGAAGGGCAGGATATAAATTTAATAAATAAATAATAAAATGAAATATTTAATGGGCATTCACTCTGATTTGTTTGCACTGGGAGGTAAGATGATGTTGCATCCATACAAGTGTTATCCCACACTTTCCCGTGCATTTTCCTATTGCTTTCCTTATCACAAGAAGTCTGATATGGGAGAAAAGTGGGATTGTTGTGCAACAGCGCTAATCAACTTTAATTATGCAAGCTGAATTTGCCAGTATGTGATTGAATTCCACCTGAAAATAGTAACAATCTGGAAGCACTCATTTTAACACTGACAGATATCCTCAATTATGCTGGATTACTGACATTTAAGCTTATTTACTTGTATTGATATATATGGGATGGGCACCCTGTTCTTATACGTTCCTGTGCCTGTGGATAGAGCTCAAGCACTGCCAACTCTTTCACAACAACGTCCTAAGTGAGATATGTGGATTAGGACAATCCTGGGATGCTGGCTATCAGCTGCAATTCCATTAGAACAAGTTACTATCATATTTCATGGTTTAGCTAGGTAGCTAACTTATGTGGCCCAAAATGCCATTATGACACTTGATAAGTGAGGCAGTCCTGTCACTGGTTCATGTCCCCCACACTTCCTGTCAATGTTTCACCACATCAGGTTGCTGAATTGTCTACAGTGGAAGAGCCGCTGCCAGGATAGAGGCATCAAGCCCCTCCACTTTTATGTGGGTGCATTCTGCAACATGCCATTGAAGAAATAATAGATTATTAGTGATGGATATATCCTGGACCTTCCACACATCATTCTGCTTTATTAGGTGTTCTGTGATGTTACCGCGTTATTGCCATTGGGACAGGCATTTTTGCACTGTAGCACAACAAAATCAGGGCAACCCCCACCTGCACCCTGAAGCATTTGTGGTATAAAAAGTTACATGATTTTAGCAGGAAGCTATGGGGCTTACGCTGGTTGGAAATGAAGCAGTATGTCCACCCTGAAACCTTTGCAGGTGCAATATTGAAAGTGGGATCACATTGGCCCTGTTTACACATTACATTCAACCAGTGTATGGTCTCTGCACCTGGGTACACAAGTAGTTGAGCTGTACACTAGTACAGTTATTCACATGTAAAGTCCAATGAGTGTGCATTCTCTGTACCTGGGTACACAACAGTCGAGCTGTACACTAGTACAGTTATTCACATGTAACATTCAATGAGTGTATATACACATTTGCTGCCAGCAAAAGGAAATGGCTTCATTGACACTTATTAAATGTGTCACTGAAGCAATTCCCTTTTACTGGCAAGAAGGCAAGGCACGCTAGGTCTGTTGTCCTTCCTGAAACAGTTTCCTTTGAAGGTTTATATTCAATGGAATCACTTGTGGTAGAAAATGGAACGTAACTTTGCTCAGTTCATTTTTCCTGCAGCACCATAACATTTTAAAACTAAAATACCACCTTCTGTAACTCTCATAATTATAGCTATTAAAATATTGTAACTACATAATGGTCTCTATTATCTGTACAGAATTGATAGCTTTATTTGATGTAGGCATCCACAGCAGAACCTTATACATGTCTATTCAGAAGTCTTATTGCATTCAGTGACACTTACTCCTAGGTAAATCTGTGTGACTGTAGCCCCTAATGTATTGAATGTTCATATATAAACGTTTTATGGGGGGAATGGAACAAAAAGTAAGCTGCTTAAAATGTTATTTGAACTGAAATTCTTCCAATTTGAGGCACCTGCTTTTTTGTGAGGTTATTTTATTGTACTGATATATTGTATAGTACTAATTTTATGTACACCACTTAGAAATTCTGAATATTAAGCAATATGTAAATACCAGAAATAAATAATATGCAGAGTTTATTCATAATATGTAGTTAGTTTAAACTATTTTAATATTGCATTTTAAATTTTGTAACCTGTCCTGGGATCTAAAGGCGAAGGGCATGTAAATTAACAACAACAACAACAATAAAGGTGAAGGGCAGGTTAATAATGATACACAAGGGGAAGGCTTTTTACCTGAAAACCTTTCTTGAGGATAAGGAACACTCAGGAAAGCTCTGGACTGTGAGAGAGCGGGTGTGAGAGAACTGCTGATGTGGAAATTAGTATTGGATTATTTTTCATTATCTTTTATGGTTTTTCAGTGGAAATGTTTGCAGCTCAGTAGCAAAATGTTATCAGTAACAACCCTTTTTAATTATTTACACCACAGTGTTTAGCTTTTACATACACTTTACAGAAAGCCTGGGCAGAAGGTAGGTTGGGATCTACTGGAAGATCTCTGGGTGATTTGAATTTGATCAGTGAGGATTTCTGACTTCTCATCATGTAGTAATGGCAACAACAAAATGAATCCCCTCCCCTCCTAAATTTCCACTGATGAAATGATTAGAGATTGTGGGTGGAAGTATTGTAAATTGATTTTTGTATGCTCAATTTATTTTTTTATTTATTATTTGATTTATATCCCACCCTTCGTCCCAGCCGGAGCCCAGGGTGGCAAACAAAAGCACTAAAAACACTTTAAAACATCATAAAAACAGACATTAAAATACATTAAAACAAAACAACTTTAAAAACATTTTTTTAAAAAGCTTTGAAGACATCTTTTAAAAAAAGGTTAAAAACATATCATTTTTAAAAAAGGGGTTAAAAACATATTAAAAAGCAATTCCAACACAGACGCAGACTGGGATAGGTCTCAACTTAAAAGGCTTGTTGAAAGAGGAAAGTCTTCAAAAGGCGCCAAAAAGATAACGAAGATGGTGCCTGTCTAATATGTAAAGGGAAGGAATTCCAAAGAGTAGGTGCCACAATACTAAAGGTCCACTTCGTACGTTATGCGGAACAGACCTCCTGATAAGATGGTATCTGCAGGAGGCCCTCACCTGTAGAGCGCAGTGATCGACTGGGTATATAAGGAGTAAGATGGTCTTTCAGGTATCCTGGTCCCAAGATGTATAGGCCTTTGTACACCAAAACTAGAACCTTGAACTTGGCCTGGTAGCAGTTTAGTTTTGGTACTCAAAACAAATTACTTGGGAAAGAATTATTTAATTTTCAATTTATATTTTCTGCACTTGATTCCAGGTGATGGATCTTGCAGAATCTTTTTTTTAAAAAAGTAGATCCTAAAAACCTAAAGTCTCCTCATCCCTGATCTAGAATATTCATAAATAAAATAAATATTCAAACAACTTTACAAACATGCACATAGAAATCCATCCAATAACTGTTCAAGGTAAGTTTGTGTTAAAATGGCATTCTTACCACAGCTCCAGCAACCATTGCTAATAATCGGAGGTGATGGCAGCTGTGGTCCAACAACATTTATGGTTTATTAAGTTTATATCCCATCTTTCCTCCAAGGATCTTAAGGTGGCTTACAAACATGGTCCTCCTTCTCCCGATGTTATCCTCACAACAGCCCTGTGAGGTAGGTTAGGCTGAGGGACAGTGAGTGGCCCAAGGTCACCCAGTGAGCTTCATGGCCAAGTGGGGATTTGAATCCCGGTCTCCCAGGTCTCAGTCCACTATACCACACTGGCTTCTCATCAAGTTGTTCACAAGTTTTTTACCCCTGCCTTAGATACCATTTATGGATTTGCTCATACAGCCCTCACCTTTTCCATTCAGGCATCATGCACCAAACCTACATATACCTCAAGGTTGAAGGCAAGAAAATGGCACACTCCTCCAGAGTCTGCTCTTCATGCCATCTCCATCATATGTCTTTGGCTGTATTTGATGACCTGGAAAGGTGAGGGCTACAGAGAGATGAACATATTCATAAATTGTGTATTCTCAATTTTTTAACATACAGTAGATGCATGACATTGCTCCTACGAGTATGCCCTCTTCTGAATTTTTTTAAAACAGGATTTCACTTTGGTATTTGTCTCATTCTTGCAAACACTCCTTCAAACCACACTACAATAATTCTGTAAGGTAGTTACAATGTCCATACAAATGACTTATAGAAGTACTATTGAATTCAATAGGGCTTACTCCCAAATAAGAGGGATTAGTACTGCAGACTTGGTAAATGTTTAGGAATGCACATTAAAAGCATCAGTAACCCCTATTAAGCTCTTCCAGTTGAGACCAGCCATGAAATCCTATGCTTAATGCATAAACCTGTGCACTCCTACTTAGATGTAAGCGCAGGGCCAGTTCTAAAGGGTGGCCAGGTGGGGCACTGGCTGAGGGCCCCTGCACTCCCCTTCTGCAATCCACGGCAGCAGGGCAGGAGCTTCAGAGCCACCCACCATTCCCCTGCTTCACCTACCCTTCTCTCTGCTGTTTCTTGTGGCTGTGAGCGCTGCGCACGCAGGTTTACCATCAATCAAGATGGCGGCCGAGTTTTCCCTAAGGGGCTGAAGCCTCTGCCGCCATCTTGGTTGATGGCAGCAATGTGCACGTGTAGCACGCATGCGTGCCATCAACCAACATGGCGGCAGAGGCTTCAGTCCCTTAGGGAAACATCGGCCACCATCTTGATTGATGGCAAACCTGCGTGAGCAGTGCTCACCCCTGAAAAAAAGCACAGAGAAAGGTAAGTAGAATGGGGGAATGGCGGGCGGCTTGGGATCTCCTGCCCTGCAATCCGCTGTACCAATCCTGCTGCGAATCGCAGAAGGGGAGTTCCGGGGCCCGGGACAAGCTGGTGCCCAAGGGCCCTGTCATGCCTGGTGCTGGCTCTGAGTAAGCCCCACTGTCTTCAATGGGGCTTACTCCCAGGTAAGTGGGTAAAGGATTGTTAGGGAAGTTTCCAAACCAAGACACATTTCCAAAGGAATAAGTCTCATGGTACTCTGTGGAATTAACATCTGAGTAAATACGATTACAGATTGCACTGTAAAGAAAATGAAGATACGTGGAAAGAAGCAATATTTTTACTGTGGTTTCCCCAAAATTGTGCTGTTTCTTATTGGACAACCACTGGATATATTTCTCTCTCCTGGCCTTCAGGAAGAAATGTGAAGTGTATCCTTAGCTTAATCCTATGCAAGTTTAGTACCACTGAGTTGAGTTCAATGAAATTTGCTTACAACTGAAAGTGTATCAGATGGGGGAAGGGCCGTAGCTCAGTGGCAGAGCATCTGCCTTGGTCCCAGGTTCAGTCCCTGGCATCTCCAGGTAGGGTGGTGAGAGACTCTTGCCTGAAATCCCTGAGAGCGGCTGCCAGTTGGTGTAGACAGTGCTGAGCTAGATGGACCCAATGGCCTCACTTGGAATAAAGCAGCTGCCTATATTCCAGCCATATTCTGGTTTGTCCTACGATGATTTTTCATTTTGCGTCATTCCTTATTTGTTGTTTAAACAATAATTAGTATTTAATTTTTAAAAATTAATGTTAACAGCTTTTTCATTTTCTATAAAGGAAAAGAATTCTAAAGCAACAGAATTATTTAAACACCAAAATCAATATGTTCCAGTTCATATTCAGTTAATACTCTGAACTAACAGTAGTACAAAACACAACTTCCATGTGGCTGTTGACATTAGCATTGGAAACACATGTTTTCACAGCTCAGACAATGTAGACCAATAGTAGCTGGATATCTTCACAAACTGTGATAAGAAAAAAAAAAGTGAATGAGAAGGCTTTAATTCATTGTGCAATAGACTTTGCTTCTGCAGCTATCTGGGAGAGGGTCAGGGAGCTAAAATAATGTTGTATTTATTTATTTGGGCACGAGATCTACATATATGACAAGTGGGCAAATGTATCCCTATTTGTTTGCTCTTTAACAACATAGCTAGTTCATTTTAGTTCCTGGACTTAGTGGTCTTACGGTCTCCCCCCGCCCTGCCCTGTGAGTCATGAGTATTATTTGAACTTCAGTTGTGTTGCACAGAGTTAACATTTCTCCTCTCCCCCTGTGTGTCATGTTCCCTGCCACGCTGTTCTGTGCTTTACAACTGCTTCCACAATATTGCCATGTTAGAATGGAAAAGGGCAACCTATGGCCCTCCAGATGTTGTTGGACTCCAATTCAAATCATCCCTGACCACTGGTCATGCTAGTTGGGGCCAATGGGAAGAGGAATCCAACAACATCTGGAAGGCCACAGGTTCCCCATCCCCCTGCTAGAGTAAAAAACAAACAAAAGTAGTGTGTTAACCCTGATTTTAATATCTGAAATACACTGAGCATATGCAGTTTCTCATTTTAAAACTTACTTAAATCATAGTACCATAGTACCAACTAATAAAATAGTATTTGCTTCTCCTGATGCTAAACACGTTTACTTGGGAACAAGCACCAATTTGTCATAGAAATGGACAATACACTTTCAAAAGTAAAATTAATAAAATGAGCTTCTGTAACCATGTACATGCCTGTGCAGCTGCCCTTGGACTATGAAATGTTTTATAAAATGAGAAGTATGAAAAGATTCTGCAGCAACCAGAAACCACTTTGAAGGGCCCTAGAATAACTGTGTTGGCAGTTATCCTCCTCTTTGCTCCTGCCTCTGTCATCTGCCACTCTCTGGATTGTCATTTGCCCTTTCCTCTATTTCAGCCCTAACTACACAATTGTCATGCTCACACACTCTCGCACACTCTCGCACACCACACACAGAGAGATATTTTTCCCTTTAAAAGAACACATCTTCCAGAACAATTATTTCTCATGAGATGCAAGACATGTTTACTGTGGTCCTTCAGATGCTGAACACTCTCCCCTTCCCTCATTTGCTGTGTTTTCCCTGATTTACCTGAGAGTAGGGATGGGTGGGAATTTCAATAGAGTTCACATTTTAAGCAGAATTTATCAAATTTGCACTTTCTGAATCAGTAGAACCAAAACATAGCCATCCTTAGAAATTCACATTTATTAGAATTTTGTGATGCAGTTCGCCAACTAAACAATATTTACAAAAATGCATATATGAGGTGAAAGTGTGCATTAAAATGAATATACAAGTGAAAATAACTTGCAAAAATGCATTAGATAATGAGAAGTAGCTTACAAAAATGTGTTTATTAGCAGAAATTCACTGTAAAATGTTGGAGAATTTTCCTGAGGATTTTTTTTTAAAGCAAATTGCTGCAGAAATGGGAAGAACTGAATTTGAGATTGGAAAAATGAGAAACTGAGAGAACCGAAATTAACAGATCTTTCCATCCTCGCCTGAGAGTAAGTTCCACTGAACTCTGTGGGACTTACTTCAGAGTAGACATGCTTAGCCTTGCACTGCCATCCTTGCTAAACTCCCCCCCCTTCCCTCCTTCCCTCTTTTGCTGCACTTTCACTTAGACTTCTTTTTTTTGCCTCTGGGGCTGGATTCCCTTCCTTCCCCACACCGTTCTCAACTCCTCCAACCTCCCTGAAGCTAGTAACTCAGCATCAGCTTTAGTCAACTCATCAACTCTGTCAGCCAGTTTTTAACCCTAGCTCTACTCAAAGGTCCTGCTCCACCAATTGACGTTTCTTCTTTATCTCACTACTGGTTGACAGCAGCTGCCCATAGCTGATTGTCTGGGACAGGCTCTCCTAGGGGAGAAAGCTACATACGTTCAAGTCATGTGGAGAGAATGCAGGGAGGCATGAACACCTTAGCAGAACTCCAGTTTATTCAGGGGACAGCTACACATGGTGACCATAAAAATCACCATGTGCAGAGTCTTTCTCATGAGCAGCTATACACAGGTACAGGCAACTTGTACCCAGGTACACAGCAGCATGAGAACACCCCTACAAAAGTGCCATAAGCAAAAATCATCATGAATGCACAATAAATCAGATGTCTGAAGGGGCCCATCAATACAGTTTGCTGCACTTCCATAGCATCCCCATGGTCTGCGGGCAGCACTACGACACAACATGCAATGTTGCACTGGCTCAGCAGTTTTTGTGTCCTCTTCACATATTTGCCCTTGGCAGATCTAATAGGGTCGGATCCTTAGCTGGCTAATATTCAAGTGTTTCCTTGGCATGCAGTTCACAGCATTCATATATAGCTTTTAGCAATTAACATCTGCAGCATTTGTAACTTAATCATTGCTGTCTGTTTCTGGTATATTTCATAAGAACATAGAAACTGACTACCTGAATCAGACCAAAAGTCCATCTAGTAGTCCGGCTTTCTAACAATTGCCAGTTAGATGCATCTGGTAACATAACAAGGCTTCATGGCAATAGGTTCCCTGTTTGTCTCAAACACTGTCTCTTTTAGACTCTCTTCCTCCTTCCATATTTTATTTTATCAACATCTAGCCTCCGCTTTGCTGTCTTCCTAGGTACAAGCTTGCCAACTTTTCTTCCTCATGGGCTACATGAATGCTATTAATATTCTTCAACTGTCAGTTCTTTGAAGCTGTTTCCTAGCTTTTCCAATGTGTTTTTTTTGTGCTTTCAACAATGCAAGTTCAATCCATTTCTTTCTTTCTTTTTTAAAGCCTACATTATAGAGCTCTTTAATTGAAACCTGCTTCTGTTCAGTAGACTAGCTGGCGCACTCAGGGAAGAGGCAGTAGGTGAACAAATAAAGTTTTAACAGCTTAAGACTCATTTTCAAAGGCATGTGAGCAAAACTGGTCTGAGAAGAGGCAGCATAAGAATAATGTGTACATGAAGCAGGGATTCTTTTGACATCATTTGCATGGCACAATTAGAACAAAAATATTAAATAGTCCCATCTGCTATATTCTATGGGGAATGAAGGAAAGCACCCTTGTAACCCGAATCTATATGGCCCAAATCATAATCTGAAACAGCACAAGAGTTAGGTACACACACACGATGGTCTCCCAGCATGTCAGCTAATTGGTTTAAAGGGATCCTGCTGGCCCATGCTGTTTCTGGGTCAGCAAAATGTAATATAGTTTGAACCGGAAACCCTAGTCAACAGGAACCATTTAGAAAATTAGCTGGTGTGATGAAGGATCATTGTGTTTACATGGGACCCCTGGTGTTTTGTCTTGGTTTGTAATGCAGATCATCTGTGCCCAGGTCATTAGGGTTCTTCCAATATAGCTCAAGATACAATGCTTGTACAAGATACAATGTACAAGATGAGTTGAAGCAGTATCTTACAATGCCAAAATTGTAAATACATTCAAGAAAATCTAGTCTAGTGGAGGGGAAAGAACCACAGACTGCAAAGCATAGATGGTATGACACAGTTAAGACTTGGATTCAGTTAGACTGTCATCCCCAGCTCGGATATTCAGCTTGGTGTTTTAATCCCAGATTCATTTCCATTTGGCTTCAGGCCCTATTATGGGACAGAAACTGCCTTGGTCACTCTGTGGGATGGCTTTTGCCAAGATGGCCTTTGCCAAGTGGGGGAGGTGTGATCCTGTTGATTCTCTTGAAGCAGCTTACAATGCCATCAACCTTTGTGTCCTTCTGGATAGGCTATCCAAGCTGGGTGCGGGAGGCACTGCTTAGCACTGTTCTGCTCCAACTTGCATGGCCTATTCCAGATGGTGGTGCTGGCAGACTTTTTCTTGGCCATTCTGCTTTGGGTTCCTACAAGCTTCTCTTTCTCCCCCATGCTTTTAAACATTTACATCAGTGGTTCCCAAACTTTATTCTCCCACAGACCACTTGAAAATTGCTGATGGTCTTGGCGGACCACTTAACTATTTTTCTGCCTGTTATAGCAATTGTAATGTGCTGTGGTAGATGCAGTGAGATTTTTAATTTTATTTGATTGCTTGTTTTATGTCTTATATTGTATTTTTATTGTATTACAATTTGCATTTCATAGAATACAATATAAGAAATAAAATAAAATAAAACATAATTAAAAATCAGTATATGAATATTTCATGCAGCCATAAAACAGACCACTTGAATGGAGCTCGTGGACCACGGGTGGTCCATGGACCACAGTTTGGGAACCCCTCATCTGCATTAAACCACTGGAAGAGATCACCCATAGATCTCTGGGGTGTCAAGGAGTTACTGATGACTCCCAGCTTTATCTCAAGGAACATAGGAAACTGCCTTATACTGAGTCAGACCATTGGCCCATCTGTCTTAGTTATACAGCCACAAGAGTGGCTGTATACTATAGCCAGCGTGGATTTTTCACATTCCGCAATGTTAAATTGAAAATACCCCCGAATGACATTCTGATGCTTCCCATAAGCTCATTTAAAAAAAAAAAAAAAACCTTATAAAACTTATAGTCCTGAACTCAGAAATGCTTGCTTAACAACCCTCTAAATTTTCATGGTGATACACAAAACAGTCAGAGAGAATAGAGAGTTCAAAGTTTAAAAAGAGAGAGAGAAAACCCAGAGCCCTTTGGACTTTTTTCTCTGAGAGTTCTCATAATCTGTTGAAATTAATTAAAAATCAGCCATGTTCACAGAGTACCTGTAATCCTAATACCGACCTTGCCCCATACTCTGACCTTCATCTTCTGCAGTTTAAAAGTTTAAAAACAGAACATAACCTCTGATTTGAAACACAAAAGGCTGTCTTCACCATCATATGACATTGACCAATAAAAAGGCATTGAAATTAATAAAAATAAATTTGACACAGATTTCTAGGATGAACAGTGAGGGAAATAAAATGTTCTAGTTTAGATTCTCTGTAGAAACATTAGTAACACAGGAAAGAAGCAAAGTAAGAACACCAACAAACATGCAAAAATATAATCCTCCATCTTTGGAGATGGCAGGTATTACCACCACTCACCATATGCTCAGAGGCACGTTACCAAATTCTTCCAAGCTACACAGCAAGTGGATTGGACTGTGAAAGACCAACCCAAATTGTGTTTGCATTTTGACCAATTTGTAGGGCAGTACAATACCTCAGAGAGGAGGTCAGGTCTCCTGCTCCCCTGGTGCATTCACTATAGCTGCCCAATTTCCCTGCTTTTTAAAGTTTGATAGAAATATCTGTTGGCTATAGGTACGTTCTTAAACCGCAAGGTTTTTTGCCTATTAGTGAATATTGTCTACACTGAGCAGGGGCTCAATCCAGGATTTCAGATAAGTCTCTCCCAGCCTTACCTAGAGATATCAGGTATTGAACTGGCAGACCCTTTGCATGCACAGCATGTGCTCTCACACTGACCCACAGCCCTTCTGGCAATCTTTCCCCCCCCCAAATAATATGCACGTTATTTATTTTATTTATTACATTTATATCCTGTCCTTCCTCCCAGTAGGAGCCCACATGAGACTGTGGATGTCCTGAGTAAGTGTCAGGGCATGGTAATGAACCGGATGAAGTTTGATAAACTGAGTCTCAGTCCAGACAATATGGAGGTAGGTTGTTTGCCGATCCAAGTGAGTGGTGTTCAGCCTGTTTTGGAAGGGGCTGCGCTCCACCTACAACATGGATTGAGAACCTCAGGCCCAGATGCTGAATGTGGACCTTCACACCTCTTTGTGTGGCCCTCAGGACTCTCTCCAGACCACACACCCTCCCCAGCCACACCCCTCACTATCCCTTGAGTGTTCTTGTCTGAATACAATGTGTAGTTGAATTCTGAGAATGCTTCTTACTAGCATGGATGGAGGAAAAGAGGGATGTGCGAGTGTGTGTAGAAACAAGCCTACAGTACAAAGGTAAAGTTAACATTATGTTTGTTGCTCTGCCCAGTTTTGCTTGTGGCCCCACTCACCACTGGCATGGGGCCCTGGAGGTTGCCTAGAAGGGAATGTGGTCCTTGGGCTGAAAACTATTTCCCTACCCCTTCCCTAGTGGACCAGATTCAAACCTTGGAGGTGCTTATTGACCCAGCATTTCACCAGAGGCTGAGGTGGCCTCTGTGGCTCAAAGTGCCCTTTTCAACTTTGGCTGATATGCAAGCTGCAACTATACATGGCTGGAGATTGATTGCAGTTACCCTCACTCTGTGTGTGTGTGTGTGTGTGTGTGTGTGTGAGAGAGAGAGAGAGAGAGAGAGAGAGAGACTGTTTATAGGATTTCTTACCCACCTTTCACCACAAAATTCTAGGGTGGCTTAACAATATAAAACAATACAGTATTGAAATCAGTTAAAGCAATTTACATGAGGGAGGACCCTAAAATGTGTGTGTATGTGCATGTGTGTGCGAGCGTGAGCTCACATGTTTGTGTGTATATATATTCAGGCTTCAAAGGCCAAGGTAAAGAGATGGTTTGTCTGTGGGGCTGCCTTTGTAAATAATCCCAAAACAGTAGCTGGTTCAAAATAGGGCCTGAGGCTGTGCTTTGTTGGCTACACTGACTCCCAACCGGTTTCTGGGTCCAATTCAATTTGTTAGCCTTAATTTTTAAAGCCCAAAATAGAGTCCAGGTTACCTGTGGGCTGGATGGAACAACTATCAGGTGGATCCACAGTTGGCTCCAGAATCATACTCAAAGAGTGCTTATCAACGGTTCCTTCTCAAACTGGGCAGAAGTAACAAGTGGGGTACCCACAGGGCTCGGTCCTGGGCCCAGTGCTCTTCAACATTTTTATTAACGACTTGGATGAGGAGGTACAGAGCATGCTTATCAAATTTGCAGATGATACAAAATTGGGGGGCACAACTAATACCGTGGAAGACAGAAAGAAAATTCAAAGGGACCTTGATAGGCTGGAGCATTGGGCTGAAAACAACAGAATGAAATTCAACAGGGATAAATGCAAAGTTCTATACTTAGGAAAAAGAAACCAAATGCACAGTTATAAGATGAGGGATACTTGGCTCAGCAATGTGAGAAGGATTTTGGAATTGTCGTTGATCACAAGCTGAATATGAGCCAACAGCGTGATGTGGCTGCAAAAAAGGCAAATGCTATATTAGGCTGCATTAACAGAAGTATAGTTTCCAAACTTCATGAAGTATTAGTTCCCCTCTATTCAGCACTGGTTAGGCCTCATCTTGAGTACTGTGTCCAGTTCTGGTCTCTGCACTTCAAGAAGGATGCAGACAAACTGGGACAGGTTCAGAGGAGCGCAACAAGGATGATGAGGGGACTGGAAACAAAGCCCTATGAGGAGAGACTGAAAGAACTGGGCATGTTTAGCCTGGAGAAGAGAAGACTTAGGGGAGATATGATAGCACTCTTCAAGTACATTAAAGGTTGTCACATAGAGGAGGGCAGGGATCTCTTTTCGATAGTACCAGAGTGCAGGACACGGAATAATGGGCTCAAGTTGCAGGAAGCCAGATTTTGACTGGTCATCAGGAAAAACTTCCTAACTGTTAGAGTCATACGACAATGGAACCAACTACCTAGAGAGGTAGTGGGCTCTCCGACACTGGAGGCATTCAAGAGGCAGCTGGACAGCCATCTGTTGGGAATGCTCGATTTGGATTTGTGATCTTAAAATCTGGGTTCTTATGATTACAGGGTAGCCTAAATGGCAGCGCCTCTTGTTGCTCCTATCTTGACTGATTTCAGAGGGCTAATGAGCAAATTCTAAGACTTGCCATGATAGGAAACAACTGATGAGCACTGACCTTTGTTCTTGCTCAGTGTCATAGGACATTACATCATGCTCATGTAAAAGGTACAGTAGGGCCCCGCGTTACAGCTTTTTGCTTTACAGTGATTCACTAATGTGGCAGCTTTCAATTAGGGAAAGTCCCCAAATTAAGGCGCTTGTTCCGCTTTTACGGTGTTTTTTTTCTGTCGTGCGCCATTTTGACGTCATTTTCACATGACGCGCCTCATTATTGACAACGGGTTCCGCTTTACAGCGATTTACGCTTTACGGAGGCAGTCCGGAACGGAACCTGCCGTATAAGTGGGGCCTGCCTGTATAGCATCATCAGAGCTTGGAAAAGTTACATTTTTAAACTACAACTCCCATCAGCCCCAGCCAGCATGGCCACTGGATTGGACTGATGGGAGTTATAGTTCAAAAAAGTAACTTTTCCAAGCTCTGATCCTAATCCTGTGTCAGATTTCTTGAGAACACTCTTACAGGCCACACTCCGGTTGTACACCACCCTTTCACCTAACTCTTGTTAGAAAGTCTCTCTTCACCCCAGACTCAGGATCCAAATGTGCAGCATTACGAAGTGGTAGAATCTTGAGGTGGTATAATGAAGTGTACCACTTTAGATGCTATGTGGGGGTGGGGGATTTCATTTTTTAATCATTCCCTTAAAAAGAACCTTACTGCAAGGAGGAAAATAGCAGAGCAGATAGAGGGCCGGTTAGAACCTAACTTCCTATTATGCTAGTTCTGACAAGAAGTTTTTTAGGTTGGGGTGCATTTAAAAATGATATCCTGCCTCCAGTTTCTATAGTGGTACAATCCAATCTACCACCTTAGGACTTAACCATCTAATTCTGCTGAATATGTGGACCTCAAGCTCATTGCAAAATGTTCCCCAGCTCCTATCTCTAGTTTTGAGGCTATGTCCACTCATTTACAATGACAGATGGACAGGACTGGCCTAAAATGTTTTGCTGTCTGAAGTAGAAATGGCTGGCAAGGTGGGGCGGTGCTACAGAGCCACCTTCCTGACACCAGTGTTGCTGTCACTGGCAGAGATGGGGTAGGGCAGGGTGGGAGTGAGGTCAACATTGTGTGTGTGGTCTGGTGGGAGAATTTGACTGGTTCTGCCAGTGCGCCCATGCAGTTCTGACCTTGCTACTACCATGCCTTGTCCTCACACCATTCTGGTAATCTGCAGTGATGCTGGTGTCAGGAGTGCAGCTCCATGGCACTGTCCCACCAGAATACTTTTTGATAACAAACAGGGTGCCTCAGGAACAAAAGATTATGAATCTCCTGGTGAAATTTCAAAACCAAGGTTCTTCACACCCCCAGTTTGTGATTTCATTCCTCATTTGTGTTTGAATCAATTTATCCAGACAGTCTCTGGCTGAAGTATTGGAAATTAGTTTTAATCCACACATGCTCGCTCTCTCTCTCTCTCTCTCCCCCCCCCCATCTATCTATCTGTCTTAGATTGAAGATTTCCACAACTCACACCATTAGACAGAAACATATGATTGGATTTTTGGTCAGGAATTTAAGAGTAATAATACGTTCTTTAGAGGAGGATACTACAATGAGGATTGTAAAGTCCCACTGTCAATTGCCAACATTCTGATCTCTTTGGCCAGGATTCAAAGACATACTTAGGCATGGCATGGGATTTTTGATTTCTTTTCTATCTCCAAGGCAGATTGCAGTTAGCAATGGATGGACCAGCCTGTCTGTTCTGCACCAGTGCCATTTTTTGCCAACTTTCTAAAAGAATTCATGCAAAGTTGATGCATTATGTATACACCCTTCCCATAAAAACACAAATTTCTCAATGTGCTTCAATGTTTTACAATGCATCCCACCATAAACCATGTATTTTGGAAGCATTTATAATGTAAAATACATTTTTTTTGTATTTTGGGGACAGAAACCATATTGCAAGATCTGGAGAAGTGCATAGTCTGACAATCTGATCTGCTGCAAAAAACAGACTGAACAAATTCCTCCCCCATTCCTCTTTACAGCATCTTAAAACCATACAAAATCCACCTCAAGTTCTGCAGAGTGCTGCAATTGGTTGGCCCATGTGGGCATTGTGAAGCCACCCGTCCCCATTGCCCAGAACTATGCTTCAAATTAAAAACAGAAAGACTGACTTTAAAAATAAAAAAGCATGTTAGCATGGGCATCCACAGGGGGTGCAAAGGGGGCAGTGTTCCCCCAATAACCACAATTACCAGATACCTAGCATTTATAGAACCTGAAATATGAGGCACTATGCACTATTGCAGGCACTATTCTCCTCCTTTGTTTCATGAGAAACTAGCCTGATACCACTTTTCATTGTTTTTAGCCAATAAAAGAAGTCATAGCAGTGACTGATATTTAGGTTGGCAAATTTTGCCAGTTTGACAAACAGGCTGGAGTAAAACACCCTTTACCTAGATTTTTGGTTTGTTTTTAAGCCTTTTCTGTTGGTCTTCCCTGGCACTGAAGTGATTGCTGCCCAACAGAAAACAGTTCAGGTGTCCAGGATTTTAGTGTACTTGTGACTCAGAAATAGCGTGTCAACTCAGAAATAGCATGTAGCAGCAAAAATAGGAGCTCGTGGTCTGTTTAACACATCTTATGTCATTCAAAAATGATTTTCTTTTGAGTATGTAAACATTTAAAATTACTCTGTGAGTGCCAATGCAGAAGAAGTCCATTATTATTACACCCATATTGCAGGGTGCAAGACTGTGTCTGACAGAGTATGGCCATCATTATCTGCATTTGAGAATTTGTATTCATCTGTACTTGACACACCACTGGGAGAGTATCAAAGTTGCTACAATACTTTCAAAACAGACAGAGTGTGAAATTTGTGCAGGTTGCCCAGTGTACTCTGATTACTAGACATGTCTGAAATTAGGACTTTGCTATCCTTATTTTGGGGGGGCTATGAGAGCAGCTGGAATTCCAACTCTAAGTAAACCAAGGAACAGAATGCTGGATTTTGATATGAGAGCCAACCCTACCATTGGTCAAAATGTCAGGGCCAGCCCTACTATTGGTAGAGTGAGGCCTGCCTTGGGGGCAAGGATTGGACAAAGATGTATATGCTACACAGTCTGCTTTGTACCCCGTAAGCTATCCCATAGCCATTGTTGAAATAAGATTCAAGTGCCTGTATGGTCAGTTCCTGTATATAAAATAGGGGAAGCACCATCTTGTATTTCCCTCAGGCAGCAAAACATCTTCTGCCGGCCCTAGTGAGAGTTTCGACTTCACATGCATGAAGGGTGAGTGTGTGGATCTGCAGTGACAATTAGGCATATAAATAAAAAAAACAGAAAAGCCATAATTGTACATGAGCCCTTAATCACACACTTCAACAGTGCTCAGATTTGGATGGGGAATTTTTAGTGGCATTCAGGAATATATCTCTGCACATGCAAAATTAATTCTGTATTTACTAGCAAATGTTTTCTCTGTTTCACACTCTCCTTTTCTATTAAATGCAATTATCCTCTTTCAGGCTTCCAAAGCAGTCACAGTAGATTTCACAAGCAAATCTCCTATTTCCTGGTCACCTCCCTCTAGATTTGGATGTAGAAAATAATTCACTCTGGAACTTTGGCCAGCAGCTTAAGATGAGCTCTCCAAACATCTTATTTTAATAATAAAATCAGACTTTTTTTGTCATGTCAGCATCATTGACCTAGAGCATGCCAAGTTCTAAACAGTTTCATGAACCATCAATAAAAGTCTCATAATTTTGGATACCATAATTTTAAACTTGATCATGATTACTTGTGATGTATTTACTATATAAAGCCACAAGGGCAAAACCTAGGTTTCAGACACTGACATGAATCCAGTTTGGTAGCAGTTAAAAATAGTTAGCTTTGCTCAAACTGAATACTCTTTGGAAAATATTCCAGGAGAAAATCCGCACATACTTTTTTTTTACTTTATTTTCTGATCAAAACCACAACTTTAAAGAAGAATATAAACAAAGCTTAAGCTTGTCAAGGGTTTGCAATTTTGATTACTGATGTGATTTTTTAAAGTCCAGTATAAATATAAATCCATATAATCCAATAATTATTTCACCCAGTACAATGAATATTTCTGGAGAGACTGTGTATATAGATTTGTCTTATTTGATAGATAAGTTGCTCATAATTATAATGTAATCCTGTTTTTTAAAATTCTTAAATAATTTTTTTAGTTATGGAGGAAAAACACGGACAGAATAAACGTCAAAACACAGCCAAAACATGACAAGAATGTTGATATAAACATTGCATTCCTAACAGCTTAATAGATGTGATGTTGCTACACTCTATCCATGGTTTCCTTTAACCACAGTGTATTGAGGAGAAGCTATAGTAGACAGTGCTAGTTCCAGATTTTTGGGAGCCCTTAGGCAAGGTACCAACAGTTGGGCCCCATTTATGTGTGCGACAGTGGCTCTTCCTCTCCAAAGCACTGCAGCAGTCATTCGCCCTCTCCCTCTGCATTGAAACAACAGAAAGAGAGACAGAGAGACAGCACAAGGCAAGTGAAGAGTGCTGCTCCATCTCCTCATTGCTTGCCTACTCAGAGATGTGAACAGGCAGCAACAGCAGGGAAGGGCAGGACCAGGAGGCTCTGGAGAGAGGGCAGTGGACCCTCCCTAAGGGTGTGGGCCTTGACAGGTGCATAGTGTGTGTGTGTGTGTGTGTGTGTGTGTGTGCATGTGTGTGTGTGTGTGTGTGTGTGTGTGTGAGAGAGAGAGAGAGAGAGAGAGAGAGAGAGAGAGAGACTGTTTTTCCAAGCTCCTGAATTCATGGGCATCTGCAGGATTTTTTCCATGGGAGAGTGACAAAGTAAATGTTTCCCCCACACTGCATTTCCCTGCTTCCCACTTCCTTCAGCAAAATGGGTATAACAACACAGGACTACTTTGCATAGGATGTTGATTTGCTTCTAATATTATCTGTTGCATATGTTTGTATCTATTATAAGAATACTATCCCACTGCTCTACTAGTACAAAGAAAACTGAAAGTGTAACCCTATGCATGTCTAGAAAAGGCTAGTGAGATCAGTGGATCATACCCCCAAATATGCATATATAGGATTGCAGCCTAAACCCTGCAATGTATGTCACTGGAATTTGTTGCTGTTCAGGTCAGTGTGGAGTGCTTTATAGTATGGTGGATTTACCAAAGGGTTGTTTTAAATTATTTCTACTTTTTTTAGGATTTGTTGAGGTTAAAGTGCTTTACACTTTGTGGGATATAGCAAATAAAATGTTACAGTTTGAAGGGGGGGATGTCTAAGCAGCAGAAGAGTTTGGTTCAATTAAAAGCAACTAGCCACATAATAATATATAACCTATACATGACTTGGTTTTACATTGATGGACCAATTCACATGTCCATTTTTATGAGGTGCCATATTGCCTATTTATGAGACTTTTTGTTGTTTTAAACCATTTCCTAAAAATCTTTACTACTACTTTTAAGCTTTTTTTAAAAAAATGTGTTTTTAAGGTGTTTTATTTTTAAGATTTTTTAGTGTTTTCTTCCTTGTTTGCCGGCATGGGCTCCTTCTAGTAGGAAGGGTGGGTTAGAAATTTTAATATAATTTCTTAAATTAAATAATAATACAAAATTAAAATCCATTAAAACAATTTAGAATCTGAAGAATAGGATGAGAAGAGCAGGATTGGGTGCTTATTGCTAAAGGGTGAAATAAAGAGGTAACTTAAAGTGATTTGAAAAGAAATATCTACCCTAAGTTACCTTTTATTCTTTTAAAGCACTCACTATACTCACAATCATAGTGGTTAGTTTTTCTTCTTTTTCTTTAGTACTTGGCAAAAAATGAAAACAGCCCTAGAGGAGAAGAAATACTGCTGTGCACACTACAGTTAGCTGGCTGGCTGGCCACCTAGGCTGTAATTCAGGCCTAATGCCTGGATTTCCCAATGTGTGCAGCTCAACATGAGGCCTTTTCAGCATTCAGTGACTCACAAGCATTTAGCAAATTTGGTTTTTCTTGCCTTTGAAAAAGAAAGGACAGTTAACCTTAATTTTGACTTTTTAAAATTACATTACTTTAATTCTGGAAAAACCGAAAGCTGCAACTGTTCTAAAGTATGGATTTTAGGAGCTATGCATTTTTTTTCTCTGAAAAGGGGTACATGAACAGACCATTCAGAAAACTTTCTTACATATTTATTAAGCATTTTATAAGTTTACAAATGGAAGTCTATTATGCAGCAAATATTTTACAAAGTTAAGGACTCAAATCTCATCAGCTTCAACAAGAAAGTTATGCATAATTGTTCTCAGCACCACTGTCCTTCAATGCTTCACTATGTTTGCATTGTAATATGCTCTTACTCTGTTTCTAAACCTTTTATATTATTATTGGCATTGTCATGATACAAGATTAAACTGGAATTTTTGAGGAGAAAAGCTCCATGCTAGTTTTTTTACTGCTTAGTTATAGCATAAACTATTTTGTTTGTTTTACACTTTTTGGTATCCCCTTATTTACTGTATCCCTAACATCCTTTTTTCTTATGAAACAAAACAAAAGTCAGTCACTTAATTCCTGGTGTTCATACTAAATTTTCTGTTAACTTGACCTTTACATTGTTGGCGTGTGTGCGTTGTTGTGTGAAACAGCATACATTACGTTGGAGTTAAGTTGAGCAAGAAACTTCTTCAGAGCATGTTAAGAGTCTTTATTGAAAGACATTAAGGCCAGAGGCTTAAGAGTAAATACATGTAGAGATTCTTCAGTCACCCCCCTTCTGGTACATCTCTCTCCATAGGTAAACACAAAAAACAGCCTCTCAGCTCAGAGGCATAATACAGAAGATGACAACACACAGACTCTGTTAGAACTTTCCCAGTCGCTATCAGATGGCTACCATAGCAACGGCCCTGGCAGTCCGTTCCCAGACAGGGCATAGACATAACTCCCCCTTAACCTCAGTTACGTCTTCACACTTGCAGGCTTCATGGAAAACAACTAGAGACAGTAATGCCTACTGGTCACCAGCCCAACAGTCTCCCCTTTTTCCATTAAGACTGCAAAATACACATGAAATACATCTCCATAATACATAGTCATACAGTCATACATTTCTACAATACCTCTTGCAATACATTTCAGTACATTGCATCATACATTTTCAGTTCAGTACAGTTCAAAATTACATCTCAGTACATTTCAAAACTTTATTCACTCAAACTTTGGTTCATTCCAAGCCTTGTCACCAGTTTGCCAAATTTCTCCTCACACAAAGGCTTGGTCATTATGTCAGCCACCATGTTGTTAGTGTCACAAAATGTAACAAACCCCTGCTGCACACAATCCCTTACGTGAAAGTATCTGACACTAATATGTTTTGTTCTCTTGGTATGAGCTTCTGATGTGGCTATCTTAATGCAGGTCTGATTGTCTTCATATACAGTAATCGGAAATTGCATATCAATGCCTATCTCCTGCATGAGCATTGCGAACCATTGTAGCTCATTACAGGCCTGTGATAGGGCCACATACTCGGCTTCTGCACTTGATGTTGCAACCACATTTTGTTTCTTGCTGCTCCAGTCAATGCATGACCCGTGCCACATCACAACTATGCCAGAGGTTGACTAATGACTGCTCAGCTCCCCTGCATGATCTGCATCCACAAAACATTCAAGACCTCCTGTCTTTGCTCCTGACAAAACCAGACTCTTTGTCTTCGTGCCTTTCAGATAACGCACTATCCTTTTAATCCCTTGCCAGTCAGCCTCTGAAGGATGCTCTACCTTCCGGCTTAAAATACTGACTGCATTACATATGTCTGGGCGAGACACCTTCACCAAATATTGCAATTCCCCTATTATGCGCCTGTACTTCTCAGGATCTGTACAAGGCGTCTCCTGCACATTCTGTTGGAAAGCCACAACCATTGGAGTCTTCACAACATTGCATTCTGTCATGTTGCATTCTTCTATGATCTGATTTATTTTACTTTCCTGACTCAATGTTATGCTTCCGTCTTCTGCACGCACAATATCCGTGCCTAAATAGTGTGTGACAGGCCCCAAATTCTTTGTGTCCACCTGCCTGCCCAGTTGCTCATTAAATTCTTGTTCCTCTTACTGCTCATGATAAAAATACATGATGTCATCAACGTAAACTGCACAGAACGTGGTTTTCATCCCCTGTCTCTTTATATACACACATGGATCTGCCTTGCATCTTTGGAATCCCATTCCATGCAACACTCTGTCCAATTTCTCATTCCAGCAGCGTGCACTTTGCCGCAGTCCATATATTGATTTATGCAGTTTACACACGAACCCTTCCTTTGACACAGAACCCGGAGGCAGTTCCATATATATCTCCTCTCTTAAATCACCATGTAGGAATGCCGTCCCTATATCGTAGTGATTTACACTCATGTTCTGCATCGCTGCCAGCTTCAGCAGCACACGAATGGACTCATGTTTCACAACCAGGGCGAAAACAGCATCTTAATCTGTCCCATGCTGCTGGGTGAATCCCTTGGCAACCAAACGTGCCCTGTACCTCTGCACTTGCTTTCTTCTTCTTAAACACCCATCTGCAACCTATGGCCTTTTTACCCATGGGTAACTTTACTAATGTCCATGTGCCATTCTTTTGCATGGCTTGTAATTCTTCCTGCATGGCCTGCTGCCATTTGTGCTGCTCTGCCTCAGGCATCAGCCTGATTGCTTGAAATGATGCTGGCTCTTCTAGTTCTCTGTGAACTTCCTCCATCTGGGCAGTGAATACCGACGGCATGCCTTTTACGGCTGTCTGTTTACAGCCCTGACCGTCATTCCCTTTCCGCCCCATTGAACTCAAGGCATCAGCACACTTCACACCCATGGACATTTTAAACTGTGAATCATTAAGGCTTCCCTGCAAACACACTTGATCTCCCCTCATTACAGAACATTGGTCTTTGTGGAACAAAATTGAATAATTACAACTCACCAGTTTTCTAACTGATAAAATATTATGAGCCAATTCCGGAACAAACAAACAGTCTGACATTATTCCAAGCTTGTCAAATTTCACCAGACCTTTAGCTTTTACGGATTTCCGTGATCCATCAGCAAGTAAAACAAAGTCCTGCTCATCTGTAGACGTGTAAAACAGACTCCTGTCTTTGATTAATATATGGCTTGCTCTGCTGTCAAGAATAAAGTTAATTTGTTCCAAGTCTTTAGACTTCTGTTTACAAACAAAGTTCACACTTCCCTGCTTCAAGCCTCCATCCCTGGAGTTTCGCTTGATTGCACAATCCCGCTGGAGATGTCGTCGATCTCCGCAAACAAAACAAGCCTTCAGCCTCTGTTGCTGCTCCTGTTTATTATCCTTCGGCACGGCATGTTTCACCTCTTGCTTCCTGACAGCCTCCATCGACTTGGCTCTTTTCACCTCCTGTCTCCGCTGCCATTCTTGGGTCAATTTTTCCTCAATAAACGCAACGTTCAAACCTCCGTCAGGCATGGCTTCGAAAGCCATGACCATATTATTCCAAGTCCCATCGAGTGAAGCCAGAATCAGATAGGTCTTCTGAAGTTCAGAGTGTTCGATGCCTCGGTCTGTCAACTCAACAAACAGGCGTCTGAATTCTGTGAGATGCTCACTCATGTCGCACTCACCCGTGAAGCGCATTTGATAAAGCTTCCGTGCCAAACACAATCTAGATCCCGCGGTCTGTTGCCTTCCAACCGGTCCCACATCTCCTTGGCGTTTGTAACATCTCTCACGTGTAGCAGTTGAGAGTCAGATAGAGCCAGAAGTATAAAAGCCTGCGCCTTCTGATCTCTACGCGTCCAAGCCGCAGTCAGTACCACCGGAATGGGTCCATCTATTGTGTCCCATAAATCTTCTTTTATCAGCAAAGCCCGCGTCCTCGGCTTCCAGCTGCCATAATTCTTTTCATTAAGCCGTTCCATCGGCAAGCCTCCCCCAGACAGGTTTACAGCCATGTTGCTCACCTCTGTCTGGTTCAATCAATCAAGCTGCCCTCTCTGGAACTCCGTCTGCCATTCAGACCAGCAACTTACTCCGGTGTAATGCACTGTGGAGCATAACCATCCTCTGCTACCACTGTTGGCGTGTGTGCGTTGTTGTGTGAAACAGCATACATTATGTTGGAGTTAAGTTGAGCAAGAAACTTCTTCAGAGCATGTTAAGAGTCTTTATTGAAAGACATTAAGGCCAGAGGCTTAAGAGTAAATACATGTAGAGATTCTTCAGTCACCCCCCTTCTGGTACATCTCTCTCCATAGATAAACACAAAAAACAGCCTCTCAGCTCAGAGGCATAATACAGAAGACGACAACACACAGACTCTGTTAGAACTTTCCCAGTCGCTATCAGATGGCTACCATAGCAATGGCCCTGGCAGTCCGTTCCCAGACAGGGCATAGACATAACTCCCCCTTAACCTCAGTTACGTCTTCACACTTGCAGGCTTCATGGAAAACAACTAGAGACAGTAATGCCTACTGGTCACCAGCCCAACATACATAGCCCATTATGTAATTTAACACACTCTCTGCATGGAGTGGGAGCTGCCTTTCCCTTCCCCTGGCCTTCACATCCTCTCCACCAGTGAGTGGGTGAGGGGATTAGCTGGAGTTCTGCACGTCCCCCCCAAATGCCCCGCCTAGAAATGTGGCTGCTCCACTTAACAAGGAAGGCTGGTTACAGGGCTGTTTTGCTTCTGGGGACGAATTCTGAATATTATCACTATTGTATTTTAAATTGTTTTTAGAAGATGTGTTTTAAATTTGTATATTTGTTTTTAATGTTTTTAGTTACTGTAAACTGCCCAGAGAGCTTTGGCTATGGGGCGGTATATAAATACAATAAATAAATACAATAAATAAATAAATAAACCATTGGAATGATTGTTTTGCAACCCATACTATTTTGGCTATAAGCAAAGTGGCCCTGTTACATCTGCAGACCATTTTGTAGAATAATTACAGATTCTTTTCTTCTTTTGCTACATGACTTATTAATTGCATTCATTCAGGAGAGAGCTTTCTACCAAGCTGGTCCAAAAACTGATCAAAATCTTTATGTGCTTCCACTATACTCCTTACCCAATCCTATGCAGTATACAAAAACAAAAAATTAGCCCTCACATGATTTTTTTCTGGCTTACACAAAAGCCAGTCCTCCTTTGAAAGTTGGTGGTTTATTTTTACACATTCAGGCACTGTCAACTGCAAAGGAAGAATTTGCTGGGCACAATACAAATGTTTTTTGTCTGCATATATTTGTTGGTTTAACTTTACAGCACTCTCTGGTTTCTGCAAATAATTTGATAATTACTTAAATGTTATTTCATTATTCCCAGAATCTGCAAGAGCTTCCACCAAAAGGAAGGGGAGGGTAGTCTCAATGCAGACCTTCTATTGTTTCCTCTTCAAATGGGGTTTTAGAATGTTTGGAAGACAACTCCTGTTCAAATATGTCTGGAGAGACCTGTAGCTTTCTAAAGTTGCATGGTACATTCACAGGTCTTGTGGAAAATCCAACTATTTCTCTTAGTTTGCAGGGATTGGATGGCTATGTCTCAAAAATATAGTGTCAGAATTGAAACAGGAAATCAGTTCACTTTCAAGTTGGCTTTAGATTTGCATAATGTACACTGTAAAAGCAGGGAGACACACTCCGCAGTTAAAAAAGAATTCCGACGGCATGAATGCTGCTCTTAGCAATACAGCAATAGTCCAAAGTTCATTACAATTTGTATTTGTGTTGTCACACCACACTGTCTTCAGTCTCCCTGTTTTTAGAAGGTGCAGGTGGTTTGTTCCTCTTGCTATGGTGTTATGATCTTCATATAGTCCTGTTGCCCAATATATCTTAAAATCTATAAAATTGTCTGTATACATTCAAATTTTGCCCTTTTGCTCCATTTTCATTCATTTCAATTTAAAGCAAAGCAAAACAAAACAAAACAAACCTTGGGAGTTGTGTGCTAGGATACACAACCAGATGTGTTCCCCCATAATAGCTGCAAACTCTAGTTTGTTGGACCAAGGATAAGAATACAAAAAGAGCTCTGATGGATCAGAAAAAAGGCCGATCTAGTTCAGGATCCCGTTCTCATAGAGGCCAACCAGATGCCTATGGGAAGCCCGCATACTGGACCTGAATACCGTGGTAATCTGTTTTTGCCAGAACACTGTAAGCCCTATGAATATGCTCAAACACTGTCTCCAGTCTGAATATACTGGAATGCTTGGCCATCTTCTCTTACACCTTAGTGTTGCCTCCATCTTCAGGTGGTTAAGGCAGGTCCAGTTCCTATTTATGCCATATTTTCAGCAGCTGCCACATGATGCATAGGTTCCTAATCCTGCTATTATTCATGTATACTCTGATGTGTATGAGATACGCATGATTCCTACTTAGACTGGGTGTCCTAGTTATAACCTTGTTAAGAACATATTGCACCTGGTGATCAAGCCAATAGCTTGGCTAACAGCCAGGATCTGAATCAGGTCAAGGTTCAAACCTAGGTCCTCCTGGCTTTGAGGCAAGACCTCTTCTATTTCACCCAGGAATCTCTTAAGAACATAAGAAGAGTCATGCTGGATCAGGCCAATAGCCCATCTAGTCCAGTATCCTGTTCTCACAGTGGCCAACCAGAGGCCCATGGGAAGCCCACAAGTAGGACATGAGTACAACAGTGCTCTCCCCAGTTGTGATTCCCAGCAACTGGGATTCAGAGGCATAGTGCTGCTGACAGTGAAGGTAGAGCATAGTCATCATGCTAGTAGTCATTGATCGACTTATCCTCCATTACTTAGTTAAACTGTAAGCCCCTTTTAAAGTCATGCAAGTGATTGGCCATTATTACATCTTGTGGCAGTGAATTCCATCATTTAGCTATGTGCCATATGAAGAAATTCTTACTTTTGTGCATCCTGAATCTTCCCACATTCAGCTTCACTGGATGACCCCAGGTTGTAATATTATGAGAGAGTCAGGAAAACTATTTTTTTTATTATTATCACAAGCAATAGTTGAAAGAAATACATGTTCTCTTTTTTAAAAAAAAAATGCAGCTATGTTAGCATTTGCTCAACTACATCTGTAGCTATATTTATATATTCTTATTACCTAATGATTTCTCTTTAAAACCAAATGTGAATAGATGAAAAGAAGGAAGGTGGGATTTATGATGAAATTAGAAGTAATTTCCCCCCCGAAAGGTTGGCAATGCTTTGTGAATCTGATCACAGTGTCTTCTTTGAAAGAACCAGTTCTAATGTCATTAAGTACCTTATCTTAATAAGCCTCTGTTCCAAGGTGGTTCAAAAGTATTTCCTTCATAAAATTAACAGATTCGGAGTGTTTTAATACATATAATACAAGTGATTCTACTTAATTGGTGGATAAAGAATACGGCTTTTCTTTTTTAAAGCATTATGTACAGAGCTCCTGGATTGAACAAAAATAAAAGATAATCCAGCAAACAGAAATGTTAGGAAACTCGAACGGTATTTATATATTCAAGCATTGTGGTCAAGTTTTCTTTGTATAGGAAAAAAAAGCAAGGATAAACTCAAGAGGTGATTACTGTAATTAAGGAATTTGTGGATCACTTTCTTTACAGATGCTATGAGCTACTTGGCATGGCTTATGTCTGCTAAAACAAAGTCCCTTCAAATCTTACTTTCATGCAATCTCTTGTTAAATCTTTTGCCATTAACAAAAAACCATGAAGTGCACTTTATGTTGCCTATTTGGAAAGGCTCCCAGACACCTCTCCCAACCATTCCGGAGAGGCAGGTGTTGCATATAGACTTGCGCAAGTAAGTAGGAAAGAAATCACACATTGCCCTGCATTTTTTTACATTGACTTTTTCTTGATAGCCAGGGGGCAGCAGTGGCCAGGAGTGCCTTTAACGAGTTTCAGCTAATGCATCACCTGCACCCTTTCCTCAAATCAGACCTGGCCATTGCCATACATGCCACTGCCAGGTCCAGTTTGGATTACTGTGATACATTCTATGTGGCACTGCCTTTAAAGATGGTGAGGAACTTAAGAAGCTGCCTTATACTAAGTCAGGCCATCGGTCCATCTAGATCAGTATTGTCTACACTGACTGGCAACAGCTTTCCATGGTTTCAGACAAAAGCCATCCCCAGCCCCACCTGGGGATGCCAGGGATTGAACCTTGGACCTTCTGCACACAAAGCAGATGCTCTGCCACTCATCTACAGCCCTTCCAAAGTCCTTTAAAGCCCTGACAACCTGGGACCAGGATACCTCAAGAACTCACCTTCCATGTGAATATTTCCTGATTGTAAAATCACAATCAGAAGTCCTGCATGCTGTCAGAGGAATGCATAAGAAAGAGGACCTTCTGTACTGTGTAGGGCACTAATACTAGCACCTTTCTGACGGAGGTCTTCCTGACTTCATCTTTGCTCACCTTTTGGTGGGCAGCAAAATACACATTGATTTCAGTTATGTGAAAACGATGTAAATTTACAGGTATATGGCCTGGATTGTAATTCGGTTTTGCTATTGATAAAATTCTTAGTATTGTCTTAAGGAGAGGTTTGTCCATTTTTTTATTATTATTACTGCTTCTAGTATTTAAATACTGTATATATAATAAATAGCCAGGTTTTTAAATAAATAAATATCATATACTGATGGTATACTCATCCAGTTGATTCTTCGTGATAGGGCGTTTTACAGATGAGAATCTATAGCTGCATTATAATGTCTTGCTGCATGCTACCTAGAGAGTACATGCTTGAACTGAGGATTTAAACAATTTATCTCATAGACTACACTGTTTCTCCCCTAGACAGTGGGGGTGGAATGTGGAGGAGTATAATGCCATGAAGGTTTTTTTCCAGAGCAGGAGCAATGATGTCATTTGCTAGAGCACCAGAGTAACTGACAGTCCCTCCTTACTCCACCTAATGGATGAGGCTTTCATGTTTTACTGTTGTTTGTGACAGATTGGCATAGGGATATGGAACCTTTCGACCTCCAGATGCTGTTGGACTACAACTCTCATCATCCCTGGCTATTGGCCATCCAGACTGGGGCTAATGGGAGCTGGAGGCCAGCAACTTCTGGAGGCCCACAGATTTCTCTGTCTCTGGATTAGCATAAAGAAAATTAGAGAGATATTGGGGAGGATTGAGAAAGGCTGCCTATTTCTTCCCTTTCCTTTGATGGGGTTCTAAGTTCACACTAGCAGTTTAAGTGCTAGTGCACTTCTTTGCAATATTGTTTTTCTAATGCTAAAGATTACATTTCAGTTACCTGAAGGTCTTTTGATAAAGCTCAGCATGTTTTACAAGTTGGATCTACGCAGTCAGAAGTAAGCATTTCTTGGTTCGATAGAGCTTATTTCCAGGTAACATTGCACAGAATTACAGTCATACAATCCTAGTCAATTATGCATAAGCTTACCTAATATTTTGGGTATTGTGGTATGTGCTGTTGCTGGGTGTGTGTGTGTGTGTGTGTGTGTGTGTGTGAGAGAGAGAGAGAGAGAGAGAGAGAGAGAGAGAGAGAGAGGCTGTGTCAGTCAACACAGCTGCCTACATCATTTAACTAACCATGGGACTACAGCAATGGGGGCTCTCATGATGAATTCTTGCACATAAAAATGTACTATTACACCACTGCCTTCAGATTAATATTACCATCCAGAAGTAGTGGCCAGCGTGGTGTAGCAAATTTGCAGAGTTATCCCCCCAACACCAGTGTCACTACAGCTTTCCTGGATGGTGAGGGCACTCAGGAACTATTGTGCTGGTGGCTCTATGCATCTCACCATTCCACAGTGTGATGAGAGCCTCAACAAGAACACCAGCCTTCTCCAGAGCATTCAGGAATCCATCAGAATCCATAAGTTCCAAGGGCAGACCATCTCAATGGGTTCCTCACCTCTGTAGAGTGGAGTAACCATGTTCAGTTCAAACCTCACCAGGGAATGGTCATCCATGACAACTAACTTGCAATGAGGCCCCCAATCAAGGAAGTATCACTAATCTGCTCTGTGGCAAAAACCAGGTTGAGGGTATGCCCAGCGACATTTGTGGGCCATTGATGTACTAAGAGAGCTCCATTATTGTCATGGAGGCCATGAATTCCCAAGTTGACCCATTTGAGGCAGCTTTGGCATAGATATTGAGGTCCCCCAACATCATCAGGAAAGGGTTATCTGACACCATATCCAAGATTACCTCAGCCAGCTCAGTTAGGGAGTGCATAGTGCAGTGGAGTGGACAAATACACTAACAACATCCCCGTTTGTCCAGAAGTCCAGAAGTTAGATGGTATTTGAGTTCGCCATTCTGTCTACTAGAAAACATAGTCTATGGATGCACTTATCCTGGTCCAGAAATAGTTCTCTTGTTTTTAATCTTGGAGGAGCCTCACACATAAGGTTATCAAGAGGCACTTCCAGACCTTGGAGGTCATAGGTGAGTATGGTGCCTCTTTTTTCACTATTCCAGTGGGTCCCTTTCATTACCATTCTTCTTTATGAGTTCCTCGTTGGATTTAATATTTAACCTAGTAAGAACCCAGAACAACCCAGAACATCTCTTCTATTGCTAATGTAAATGTGCTATTCTAAAAAGTACCATATAGTGATGATTTCCTACATTTCAAGGCATTTGAAATTGGAGAATAGCATGTCTTTCAAGTCCACACTGTTTCCAAGAAGGCATTAGCACAATAATATCATCTACTTATCTCGTATCGTTCCATCATCTGTCATAATGTTTTGGATTTTTGATTGAAAATGTCTCTCAGAACTGTGTTAAAAAAACAACAGAGGATCATGATAGATTGTGCAGTTGGAATAGTGAGGACCATAGTTCAGTTTCTTTTTTAAAAAAATCAATGTGATCATCTGGGTAGGATTTTGCTTCTTAGCACAGGAGGGCAAAGGGACAGCACACTTTTATGATTTTTAGTACTTTCCATGATCATTGTGAAATGTGTCTTCTTCAAGTTAACAGCAGAGTGAGAGCCTCTCCAAACGTCATTATACCCAAATCAAGTCTACTTTAATATAATAAAAAAGTAATTAACTTGAATTAAATTCTCCAAGCATGAATTGCTTCATTTTTAATTGGAAAAAATGATTCATTCATGCTGTCAGTGCTGTTTCATTACTAGAGAAAAATTGAGCAGGGAGGAAGGAATTCTGCTTGGTCCATCTATTCCATGGTTTCTATACTGTATCACTCCTGGAACACGTGCCGTAAGAATAACTATTTTATTTACTTGAGGAGTTTTATCTCATGCAAGGCCACAATAGAGTTGTGTGTCTCTCTTCTTGTGGCACTTTCACACATTCAACAACATGGAGTTTGGCCTTCTCCAGAGAGAGACCTGTTCAGTTTCTCATTTCTGAGGTTTAGCCACATAGCATGGCTTGAAGACTGTGAAACTTTGTCCTCAAGTCAGGAAGCCATTGTAATTGCTTGTCCTCAAGTATAATGTAGTGAGGGGAGGAATTTAGCAGCTAATAGGTGTGTGAAGGGGGGATTATTCACTTTCAGTTTAAAAGTTTAATCCATTTCACTTTTCATTCATTACCATTCTATTAGCTCATTCATTCAATCATTCATTTTTTATTTATTACAATGGGAGACTCAGCCAGTTTGTTTCCGGTCACAATTCAAAGTGCTGGTTTTGACCTTTAAAGCCCTATACGGCCCAGGTCCAGGCTATTTGCCAGACCGTATCTCCCTATACGAGCCTGCCCAGGCCCTGAGATCTTCAGGAGAGGCCCTTCTCTCAGTCCCAACGCCCTCACAAGTATGATTGGTGGGGACGCGAGATAGGGCGTTTTCGGTGGCTGCTTCTAGGTTCTGGAACTCCCTTCCTAGGGAGGCACGAATGGCCCCCTCCTTGCCATCCTTCCGTCAGCACGTAAAGACTTTTTTATTCCGACAGGCCTTTGGGATAGAAGGTGTTTAGAATTGGACTTTACAAGGCTTGTTTTATTGTTTTACATTATTATCTGTATTATTTTAAATTGTTTTTAGATTTTTAAGTGCCTTTTACGGTTTTAAGGTTGTGCACAGTTTAATTGTATTTTAATTGTATGTTTTTCTATGTTTTTAATTACATGTAGTTTTATTTGTAAGCCGCCCTGAGTTCCAGTTTGGAAAAAGGGCGGGGTAAAAATAAAGTTTCATTCATTCATTCATTCTGCTGCCTATAACTGCCTTGATTTCTGTCCAAATGGCATGAAATTTACAGGCATTTATTTCAATGTAATGATGTTTGAAGAGGCTTTCACTATGCTGTTAACTTGAAGAAGCAATGATGGGAAGTATTTTAAAGCATAAAACTAATTACACTTAGCAGCATAGGAATCTGCCTCATACTACGTCAGACCATTGGTCCAACTTGCTCCATATTGTCCACACTGACTGGCAGTGGCTCTTCAGTTTTTCAGGCAGGGAATCTCTCCCAACCCTATTTGGAGATGCCAGGGATTGAATCTGGGACCTTCTGCATGCAAGCAGACGCTCTACCACTGAATATCACTCCCACTAATAGTGAACTCAGGTGGTGAGTGCCAATAGAAAAGAGCCAAAATAGGATGGTGGTCGTGGTGATGCAGCTATCAGAATGCTCAGGGGACCCCAAGGTTTGCAGAAGTAGAAATTTTTTTAAAAAATAATTAATGGGGCAACCTACCTACCTCTCAAAAAGCAGCCACTTAGGGCTGACCATTCTCAATAGCCACAGAATGTTGAGAGCCAGTTAGAAAAGAAAAATGGAAAATGGAATGGAATGGAAGAGTAGAATTGCCTGGCAGATGAGGAAATGCCTCGCTAGGGGAATCCTGAAGAGAGGCACTCCTATTAGAAGGTGAGAATACATTGTAATAATTTTGCTAGAGGTGCCATTTGTATTGATATATTACTGAAACATCAACATAAGTACCTTTCTAAGATATGGAAGGAAGTGTGAGAACTTGTAGTATAACTGATGAAAGTTAATTGTTTGAAGGCAAAGCACTTAATGATTAAAAAAATGGTCCAATTAATACTGATTAATCAACTGACACTTAATTGTTATAATCTTCAAAATAAAACTTGAAGCCCAAGTAATGCACAAAACTTTATAAATGGACACAGAGCAATTTATTCCTTTGCATTCCTTTGTACAATAGTTTTTTTAAAAAAATCTAACGTGTAGGAAATTTAAAACAGGAACCTGGGACCATTTGAAAATCAAGAGGCCAGTTCATACTGTATTAAAGCACATTTGGTGTGCATATTCTATAATCATCATATAAAAGTTTGATGTAACATCATTTTTATAACCTAAAATGTAATTTATGTTTCTTATCTAAGATGATCCACAGGAAAAAAGATGATGACTGCCACCACTATTATTTTTGATACCCATGAAATACTTCAGCTGTACAAAGTAAGGGCTGTTTTCTTCCTGCTAAGCTGATAGGGCTTTCACTGAATAATATGTAATTATGCAAATGTGCACCCTCAGAACAACAGATGAACATTCCTGTATCATCCATATGATTTGTGTATCATGAAAGGTCACTCATTGGTTTGATAAGCTTCTCTGTAGATTCTGTCTTGCTAGAATCTGCCATACAATTGTACATAATATAACTTGCAATCTCTTGTTAGATCTAAGGGTTAAAACAAATTAGCATTTTCCTGTGAATTAAAAGACTGGTTACAAGACTAGTTACTATATTACAGGCAGATTGTAAGGGAATACAGGGGACTCAAATATGGACTAGAGGATGAATGACCCTGTCATTTTTGGTTTTTCTCCATTTCTTGTTTTTCCAGTCTTTAAGTTCAGTTCTCCACATTTCCTCATCAGTTTGCATTTAAAAAAAAAAACACTCATAAAAATTCATCAGCATTTTAGTATGCATTTCTCCTAATATACATGTTTTTCAAGCAATTTTGTCTCATATATTTTACATCATTTTCACAAATATATGCATTTTATGCACTATTTCCCATAATATACACACTTTTATTCCCATTATTGGGTTGGAGAATTGTATTGCAAAATGTGGAGACCTATGAACTGCATTTCGATTCATGTATTGCTTTGGAAACTGCAAATTGGCTAGAAATTAGCTAAATAGCACTCGGATCCTGTTTGAAGGCTTCCCATAGTCATCTGGTTGGCCATTATGAAAATAGGCCACTGAACCCGATGGGCCTTTGGTCTGATCCAACAAGGCTCTTATAAATATCCACATGTTGTGAATTGGGCAAAAGAATGTTGAGGCTAAAAGAGAATGGCATGCCTAAGGCCACCCAATGAGTTTATGGCTTTGAAACAGCCTGGTTCATTCTCTGACCCACTAGCTCTCTTAAGACATTATTCAGAAATGTTTAAGGTTCTAAAATATGGATTAGCAATGGAGGTCCTTGTCCTTCAGTGCAGTATACAATTTTACCTATAGCATAGGCTGGAAATAATAACCAAAGGGATACTGAGAACTTGATCACATGTATTAGGTTGACATTTTGTTCTCAACTTGGCATGTGAACACAAGGACTTAGACCCCTTCCTTTTTTGGGAGCCAGGTCTCCAACGCCCTATGAGCCAAACACCATAAAAGAGGAATGTGTTTGCCACTGAGAAGAGTCTTCTAACTTGCTTCCTTGTCATTTCTTGCTGATTGGAGCCAATCAGAGTGAAAGGACTTCCTATTAGTTCCTACTTCAAAAATCCAAGTTATGGAGAGTGAAAACTGTGTATTTGCAGAAGAAGAAACAGTGAATCCTGATGATAGCATCCCATCCACATTATGAAGTTGTTTGGTAGCAACAGTAGATAAATGAGTAGACACTGAATTCAATAATTCAAGCAATATCTCTGAAAGTGAGAAAGGATAGTCAAATGGTGACAGTGATAGAGAAGCAGAAAGCAGTATTCAAACCTGGCCAGATTATTCTATAATCTTAGAAGAGAGCATGGCTGTGAGGGGGCACGGCTGTGACTATTATGAAGAGACCCTGCATTTCTGAATTTGCCACTACAGTACTGAATACCACATTACTGAATACAGCTTAATATTGGCAGTATACTGACCTCAACAAATGCCAAAGCACAGGCTTTTACTATATTTAAATTACTGCTACAAATCTTGAGTTGACAAGAAGCCCAGGACTCCTTGCTGAAGAGTAATACTAATTTTGTAACTCATATGTAGAGGTTGGCCTTAGAACTAGACATAGCGCTGAAGCTATTTCATCGAAACAACACATGAAAGCTAGTGTCTCAGGAACAATCTCTGCTACAATCCAGAAATATTAACCAATAGGCAAAAAAAACCTTGTGGTTTAAGAACGTACCTATAGCCAACAGATATTTCTATCAAACTTTAAAAAGCAGGAAAATTGGGCAGCTATAGTGAATGCACCAGAGATGCAGGATACCTCACCTCCTCTCTGAGATATTGTACTGCCCTACAAATTTGTCAAAATGCAAACACAATTTGGGTTGGTCTTTCACAGTCGAATCCACTTCCTATGTAGCTTGGAAGAATTTGGTAACATGTGCCTTTGAGCATATGGTGAGTGGTGGCAACACCTGCCATCAGTCCAAATAATAGAAACAAGACATGTGCTGTGCTGATCTTGTTTTAGCAGGGAGAAAGCAACATTATTAAGACAGTTGATATAGTTCAGATGGTCACTTTAAATGTGTCTGATTTATTTTGCAATTTCAGTGAAGTTTCCTATAGGAAATCATTTTGTTTGGTTTCTATTTCTGTGAATATGTGAAGTACAGCAACACTTTGCAAAATTTACACTAAAAAGACTCCAGACATAATTGTGGAATAATGGCACTGACTTCTGCAGAATAGTCTCCAGTGGACCTCAGGAGTGTCTCAATTTGCACAAGATAAAACAGTGGGAGGTGAAATACATTCTAGCAAAATTCTAGGTGTGCTCTATGTTTTTAATTGACTGTGCCCACCTTGCCTTAAATAAAGTGGTTTAAACATAGCAGGCTGAAAACATGCATCCTCTTTTTTCCAACAGCTAGGGTCATTGCTGAAGTAGCAACATATTGTAATCAGTCTGATTTTACATCAAACTGCAGTTTCAGATTCAACTGTTAACGCACCCAAAAAAGAAATAGAACATAACCTCCAATTTGAAATACAAAAGGCTGTCTCCACCGTCATATGACATTGACCAATAAAAAGGCATTGAAATTAATAAAGATAAATTTGACACAGATTTCTAGGATGAATAATGAGGGAAATAAAATTTTCTAGGTTAGATTCTCTGTAGAAACAGTAGTAACACAGGAAAGAAGCAAAGTAAGAACACCAACAAAGATACAGAAATGTAATTCTCCATCATTGGAGATGGCAGGTGTTGCCACCACTCAACATATGCTTAGAGGCACATGTTACCAAATTCTTCCAAGCTACACAGGAAGCGGATTGAACTGTGAAAGACCAAATCCAAATTGTGTTTGCATTTTGACAAATTTGTAGGGCAGTACAATATCTCAGAGAGGAGATCAGGTCTCCTGCTCCCCTGGTGCATTCACTACAGCTGCCCAATTTCCCTGCTTTTTAAAAGTTTGCTAGAAACGGCGGAGGGGTTTCTAATTTAAAGAGAAATTTTTTTTTGATTTATAAGACTTTTGAGTAATATATGTCTGGGACTATTTTTTCCGGTTTACTTTTTTTTTTTTTACTAATCTGCTCATTCTTCCTGCTACTAATTATTTGGATGCTGTGAATTAAAGTTGTTTTGGCACTTTTGGACATACAAGAGATAAGGCAGTTCGTCTTGTCTAGAGGGTGACGTCAGCTGGCTTGAAAGATTAACTCCTTTGTAACTGGATAAAGAAATAAACTGTTCTTTGCTTGGGACATTGGAAATTGAAGGGATTGTGGGTTTTTTGGTTTTAAGAATGACAATCAAGAAGGTAGTTGAGATCATGGATGTACAAGAAGGGACTTTCTCTTTAGATATGTTTCAGAAAATAATGAATGAGATTAAGCTAACAAAACAAGAACTCAGACATAACAGACAAGTGATGATAAGTGAATTTGGCGAAATGAGACAGGAGCTGAAAGAAATTCAGGATTCTATGAGAAAGGAGAACAAAGATAAATTTGGAAAATTAAAAAAGGATGAAAGAAAAATTAAAGGGAAGGTTCAAGCCCTGGAGATTGGATTAAATATGGTCTTGGGAAAAGATTTGGATTTCCTGGCTGTGATGGATCCTGGAGACAAATATTACTGTTTGGAATTCAGCGCTGTCCCTGAAGGAATTGGTGAAGAGATTGGAGATAAAGATATCATCGGTTCGAAAAAATTCATGGACTGGAAGGATTTGATGGAACTTGAAATGGAGAAAGTTTACAGAATTAATTCCTGTTTTGTGACAATGAAAAACCCTTCAAGAGATGTGCTAGTGCATTCTGTAAAAAAGAGGAACAGAGATGCGGTTCTGCAACAATACTTCAGTGATACGTTCGGAAATGATGGCAAGAAAATATTTGTGATGAAGGAAATCCCTATCAGACTCTTATTATATGATTATGACAGCAAGATTATTGGGTGCGTAAAGATGGAAGATGGAAGACGGATAAAGGAAGAAGAGCGATTTGAAATTACTGGATTTAATAGACTTGAAGAGTTGGATTAATTGACATGTCTATCTAGAAAAAAATTGATGGACATATATCTCAAGGATTGGAAACTTCTCTTTGACTTTTTGTAGAAGAATAAAATGATATGATGTTAATGAGATTTGATACCAACTAAGATAACTGCTGGAGGAAGGTGATTTTATAATTTATCAAGAGACAGGTTTGTTATATAGCTGAACTACGACAAATCGGAAGTCAATAGTTTTTTTTCTTTTTATTGTATTAGTTTTAATTTGTGTTTTTCTTTTTGTATTGTCTTGATTTTGAAAATCTGAATAAAAATTAATTGGAAAAAAAAAGTTTGCTAGAGATATCTGTTGGCTATAGGTATGTTCTTAAACCACAAGAGTTTTTTGCCTATTGGTGAATGTCTCTGCTTTTTAATCTGGGAGGTGAGAAATAGGATCCTGTGCAAGTTTGCTGAGAATGGACTGATCATTTGCATGCTTATTGAGTTCAATGGGATTTACTTCCCAGCAGTCATGCTTAGGATATGCGAAACTGACCATGGGGGAGGGGAGGAGGAGGGAAGGAAGAGGAAGTGCATGGGTAGGGAAGGGAGGGGAGAAGGAAGGGCAGAGGGAAGGTGGGGATGGGAGCCAGTGAGAGGTGGAAGAGAGAAGGAGGGTAGGTTTGATCATTTGCATGCTTACTGAGTTCAGTAGGATTTACTCTTGTGCAATTATGCTTAGGATAGGTGGAACTGACCATAAGAGAGGGAGGGATGGAGTGTGCAGGGGAGAAGGAAGAATGAACAGGGGAGGGGAGGAAGAAGGGAGGGGGAGAGGGGAAGGAGAGAAGCGAGGGGGAGGGGAAAGGCAGGTCCACTCATTTGCATGGCTATTGATTTCAATGGGATTTACTTTTGTGCAATCATGCTTAGGATAAGTAAAATTGACCATGGAGGAGGACAAGGGGGAGGGGAGGAGAGGGGAGAGGAAAGGAGGGAGGGAGGGAGGGAGGGAGGGGGAGAGGATTGTAAGGGGAGGGGATTGTAAGGGGGAGGAGGATGGGAGGGAGAGGAGAGGGAAGGAGGGGGAGGGGAGGGGAAGAAGAGCGGGTGGAAGGGGCAAAGGAAGGGGGAGGGAAGAGGGAGGAGATGGGAGGAAAGAGAAGGGGAGGACAGGTTTGATCATTTGCATGCTTTTTGACTTCGATGGGATTTACTCCTGTACAATCATGCTTAGGATAGGTGAAACTGACCTGGGGGAGGGGCAGGGAGGGGAGAGGAGAAGGAATGGGGAGAGAGAGAGTGGAAGGGTAGGAGTAGGGAGTAAGGAGGAGGGGAGAAGGAGGGGGAGGGGATTGGGTGGGTGGGCACTGGGCAGAGGGAAAGCCCCTTTTCTTTCCAAAATGAAAACTTTGTGAAGAGTGTCATTGTTTTTCAGGGTTCCCCCCAAATTTTTGTTCTACAGCAGGCACATGTAGTCTCCCACTCATATCCAAAGCTGTTCCTGGCCACATCCACACCAGATCTTATTTCACCTTAGACAGTCATGGCTTCTCCCAAAGAATCCTGGGAAGTGGAGTTTGTGAAGGGGCCAAGATTTCCTTTGAAACAGCCTATTCCCCTGACAGAGCTCCAATCCCCAGAAGAGGGGCTGACTGTTAAACCACTCTGGCCACTGGAGGTCCCTCGGGGGAATAGGAGCCTCCTAACAAACTACACTTCCCAGGATCCCTTGGGGAAGCCCTGTCTAAAGTGAAATAAAGGTCTAGCGTGGGTGTGACCACCTGATTAGCCAAGCCAAACAGCTGTGAGTCTGGCTTTTAGAACCCTGACAGTTGGTTCTTACTGAGCATGCCCAGACTTATCATTGACTCCAATGTTAAATTTCTTAAATTAATTAAAAATCACCCAGGCATTTTTTTTTAATTTTTAAACTGCAGAATATGAAGGTCAGAGTATGGGGCAAGGTCAGTAGTAGGGTTACAGGTACTCTGTGAACATGGCTGATTTTTAATTAATTTCAACAAATTATGAGACCACTGACAGAAAACAGTCCAACAGGGGTCTAGATTTGTTTTCTCTTGTTTTACAATTTGAACTCTCAGTTCTCTCTGAGTATTTTGTGTATCACCATGAAAACATAGAGGGTTGTTAAGCAAACATTTCTCAGTTCAGGACTATATGTTTTATAAAGCTTTTTTTTTAATGAGCTTATGGGAAGCAGCAGAATGGCATAGGGGTATTTTCAATTTAACATTGCAGAATGTGAAAAATCCATGCTGGCTATAGGATACAGCCACTCTCGGGGCTGTATAATAAAAGGCTAGCCAACTGTAATCAGACAGGAATAGGGTTTTTATAAATAACAAAACAAAACTTCTAGCCTCTTTTGATGATAAAATTGAGCAATATTTTCCTATCAATAATGTGAATATATGCACACACATACATAAAAACAAAAGAAGACTTGATCAGGCCAATGGCCTATCTAGTCCAGCATCCTGTTCTTACAATGGCCAACTTATGGACGTGGCCTATGGGAAGCCCACAAGCAGGACCTGAGCTCAAGAGCACTCTGTGATTTCTAGCAACTGATATTCAGGAAGATACTGCCTCCAACAGAGGAGACAGAATACGCACACAGAGAGAGAGAGAGAGATTTGGGTGGAGGGGGCATGATAGTTCAGAAAAACAGTGTTAACTGCTAAATTACAAAACTGTACAAAACCATTTCTCCAATACTTAAGGCAATGAATCTGTGCTATATTACCCCTTTCATGGCTTGATTTACAGTGCCCTGGTAAAGAAATTAGACTCCTAACATTCAACTACAGCACCCAGTCTTTATGATCAATACTTAATTCAAGCTATGGCCCTTCCAAAAGGGTGTTTGCGAGTTTTCTTTTTCAATCTTCAAATCATGTCTCTGGTCTTTTTCTGCAAACTGCAATTCTGAGTATAACTTCAGCTGAAATGAGTGTTCTTTACACATTGTTCAAATCTACTAGATTTTTTAGTTTAACTGTGAACGCTTGAATTCAAAATTTGAGTGTGGATTTGGAATGTGAAGTTTTATCTCAAAATTCAGAGCTAGTGCTTTAAGCTAGTTTTGAGTGCAAAAGTTCATAGGTGATGTCAAGGAAGTTAGCTGATTTTTAAAAGTTTGGCCAACTAACTTGACCAGCTGCATATTTAAGGCCTAAAAATACCAAACACCTGATTTGGCAGCAACTCATTTGTACAGACATGCGCACATGTAATTTCTTTTGTGGACTTTAGTCTTTCTCTGAACCAGACATCTCCTGAATCCCATCTCCCACTGTGAGCTGCTTCTCAGCTAGCATGTGCATGGATGCATGGAGGAATCGTGTCTCACAAAGAAGTCAGGTGTGGATTCGCCAGTCACATCCACATATAAGGTCATCTGTTACAGTAACATCTGCATTTGCCTGCCCTTTGATAACTCACAGCTAAATCTCCTCCCACTAGGCCACCTTCTATGATTAACCTCTTTATGTTTAGACAATGATTAAAATGATTTTCTGTGCAGTTAAAAGACAAATAAGAAACCTTTCCATCATGTGACAGGAATGTCTTCTCCTTTGGCTTACAAAGCCCAGAAGGCAGTGTGTATGCATGCCGACATAGACTAGTGCCTTGTTACTTCATGTATCATTTTAATAAGGCATGTTTTGATCCATCCTTAGTGTGAGTTAAATGCAACGATTATTTTTTTTTAAAAATTGTGGAACCAAAGACATACAGATCTCCTGGTCATGAACCACCAGCCAGATGTAAGAAGCTTGAATTTCTTTTCTTCTGAACCTTTTCTACTTTTTAAGTATCAAGCAAACAGATTTCCTTAAATAATATCTAGTTTACATTTTGATTGTTAAAATTCTGTGCCTGGAGTTGAGAAACACTTGCCCTTCCGTGCCTGCTTGGCTCATGAGCTTGGCTAAATGAGCTTGGGCTACCCCGACAATTATTGCAGATCCTTTTGTATGTCTGTTTTTAGCCTCCTTTTATTTGGGCCTATACATGCATTCCTCAGAGGCCTTTTCAAATAAGATAGTGGCAGCTGAGATAGTGGAAACTGTTCAAGAAAGGTTTATAAAGCTTTGTGAGTCCCTGTACCTTCAAACCCAATTCTTCAGAGCTGTCAAATATAGTAAAATAGTTCAATTGTCATCAGATACTATCACTATCACATATCATTAGATATGGTTAAATACTAAATATCACCACAATGCAGCCATCAAATATAAACATATAGGGTAGTCTTCAGTGCTACTCCTACTCAGAATAGACCCATTGAAGTTAATAAACATGACTAACTTAGGTTCATTAATTTCAGTGGGTCTACTCTGAGTAAGACTTAGTTGAATACAACCCATACTAAACAACAATCCATGGCAACTATCAACTACTGAAATTAAATGGAATAGTATTTCAAAGACGTGGGAACTATTGGGTGAATATTGGAGTCCTCAGAGAATATTTAGAGAATATTTGACTTTGAAATTCAGAGAGGAGGTTTTGTGGGGAATTGGGGGAAACAATTTTGTTACCAGCTCTAGTTATAAATATATTGAATAATATTCTAGGGATAACAAATCCTAAATACACAAGATCATAAACTTAGCTGCTTCCCAACTAAAGATTCCTTACTAGAATGGTCTGCCAAGAGAATGCCAGAGCTATCAATCATCACATTCCCATGTCAGTCCTTTTTTACTTAAGTGTCCATAATTCCCACAAGTTTCTTTTATTAAAAAAAGTATTATCCTGGTCTCCTCCAGCTGTTCCATTTTAGTCTCATTTTTCAAAATGTGTTTGGCATCCCTTGAAGAGTAATTCATCAACCTCCAACATGGCATTGCCAAGGAGTGCTTGTTGCAACCTCTGGTTGCCCTGTTCCCTCTTGCACAAATTGGCTTTCTGGAGAACCTGTCATCCTGGAAGGACACCAAGCACTTTGGAGAAAGGAAAACTAATTTTCACTAAGGCGTGCCAAAAAAACTTTGTCACTCACAAAAAGGTCAGGATACACAACTAGATATGCCATAATAGATATAACAATGAATCTAAACATGAAAACTTTAATAGGACTCAGTTCCTCCCAGATCAAATTCTTCATTAATGCACAAACTCTAGATCCTGCCATCAAATACAGGAACAAAAGACCTATATGATAAAACCAGAAGGATGAGGGAGAAATTCAATTCAATTGTCATTCAAAGGTGAACCTACCTAATTCGCATTTTAGCAAAATGCAGACATCCTTCAAAATTTGCACTTCTCCAAATTTTGCAATTGTTACCAATTGTAAGGTGAAGGAAAATGCACATACTAGGGGTAAAGTGTGCATATAAACGCCTATATTAGGGAAAGTAGCATCCAAAAATGCATTATATGAGGGAAATTCCTTTGCAAAAACATGTATATAAGGCAAAATGGCAAACAAAAATCTGTAAGGAGAAATTTGCACTGAAATGCTAATGAATTTTCATGATGACTTTTTATTTGTTTGTTTTACCAAAAATCACAAACTGATGTGGAAATGTGGAGAATTGAATGTAAGACTGGGGGGGAGTGAAAACCTGAGAGGAAACCAAAATGGGCAGATTTGCCCATCCCTACCCATTTGCCACATCTTCTTCCCCATCTCAATCTAATATTTCCCGGCTTAGTAGTGGCAATCTATCTCTTTGCATACTTTCTCCATGGCGGGGACCCAGCAGAGGCAGCCACTATCACCATTCAGCCTGAAATATTCCAGGCCAAGTGACAGCAGTAGTGAGAACAATGTTTCCTTTGTGAACCATTTCCATGGAGGAGGTTGCTGCTCCTTTCACTTAGTCCAAGATATCACCAAGCTACTTGGCTGACAATGCCAAGTATTCTGACACCAAGGCCAGGGATGTATGTGATGGTGGCTGCAGCAGCCCATAGGAAACATTAACCTTTGAGGAGGCCAGAGCTAGTTGGTCTCTGTGATCTGATCCCCTTCTTTCACATATCCAGTGGGTCCCACTCCTTCCCAAATCGGCTATGCAATACTCCATCTGCATATGAAATAGTATGATGAAGATGGTACTATGTGGCAGAGCCAGCGCCAGAGGGTGGCCAGGTTGGGCCCTGGCTATGGGCCCCTGCAGCCCACAGGGACCCCTCAAGGGCCCCTCCTGATGGTGGAAGGGTGGCACTCCCATTCTGTAATCTGCAGCAGCATCGGGTCTTGCAACCTGACCCTGCCATGGATCACAGAGAGGGAGCTCCCAGGCACCCCCCAAGACAGACAGTGCTGGCTTCAATAAGCCCACCAGCACACCCCACCTACCTCTCCCGTCAGTGTGAATGCTGTGCACGCTGTGCGCATATGCCTACCATCAACCAAGATGATGGCAGGGTGTTCCTTAAGAGGCTGACATCTTGGATGATGGTAAGCATGCATGCTGCATGAGCAAGTCATTCACACAACACGAAAGGTGGGTGAGGCAAACAGGTGGCTTATTAGCCCAGCGCTGCCTGTATCGGGGTGTGTGTATTGGACTATGGCACCAGGGGCTCAGGGCAGGTTGGTGTCCAAGGGCTGAGACATGCCTACCACAGGCCCTGTTATGTGGTATTTCTGGAGGTTTTAATCAGTTCTACTCAATGGACATTTGTGAAAAGTTATTTGGCCGAATAAGTGTTATGAAATATGTATGCAGAATATACATGTGCCTAAGTATGAATATATTTCCCCAATACTGGTACTATTTCTTCACTTTAAGTATTTATGTCTATTTCCTTCAGAATGGCTGAACTGTGGAATGTTAAAAAGAGGGTTGCCTACCCCATAAGGAAAATAGAAAATTGTCATTTTATTGACATCTCCGTTTGATAAAAAAATGCTCTCTGAAACCTTCTTAGCAAACTTGATATAGCTTTTTGCAAGATCCCACAGCTTCAGAAGCATGACTTCCCTGAGGAAACACTAGATCTTGTAACAGAAATATCTTTGAATCTTTCAGATAGCCTGTCCACAGGGAAAGGTTTAAGAAAGGATCAAAGCTTGTCCTTTCAGCTTGAATTATTCCATTACAGCCGAATGTGACATAATTACAAAAGATGCTGGATGTGGAATCTCATCAGGATTATCTGACACTCATCTTTGTTGAAAAAGTCTCCCCAGCTGTTGCTCTGATAGCACAAATGTGACAGGAGTGCAGAGAGCAAAAGTACTTCTAAGTGACCACTGCTTTGGAGCCCGACTTCTGTTCCCCAGGCTGCTTTGCAACTTTCCAGTTATCATCACAAAGGTCAACATTGAATAATTTCAAGAGATGGAGGGGAAATGTAGAATATTACCCTGTTTCTCTGGTGAACAGCAATTAGTTCTGTTGAAAATAGCTTTGTTGCCTTTGGTTGTGGTTCTTCTTGCTAAAAACAGAATGTACAGTTGTTTAACAACAAATGTCTGCATTTAGACACACACATATGTGTATGTGTTTCTGTGTACATAAACACACACCCTTCCATATACACATATGCCTGTATTGTTTACTAGCAATGGCCGAAGTCATTGGCAATTTTTTTTCTTTTCAAGCCTGATCAAAATGAATCCCTCTAATTTGGATGGGTTGACACAGAAGAACTTTTTGCTGGATTCTAGGTACCTTTACGCTTTGTCATTTTTATCAGCAGACAAAGGAACCCAACTATGGCTAAATTTATGATACATTACATAAATGTTTGCTATAATAAATGACACAATAAGAGAGTAAATAGAACTCAGTCATGACAATTGCTGGAGCAGGATTTCCCCCTCCCATACTTTTGATACTGCACCAACACTATACTATACTGAGGTAAAAAATATTAAATTGCATATATTAAAGGGCAGTCCAGACAGATCATCCTTCTTGGCTCCTTGTATCTAGAGATGATGTTGAACTTGCTAACAGCAGCAGAAAAAGTCAATTCCCTGCTATCTGGAGAAAGAAAAATGCCAGACCTACAAAATCCCATCTAGACCTTGTATATATGACTACTGCACTTTGCAGCTGGGTGGGTTAAGAGAAGGAAAACAATTTGTCAACAAATATATTCAAAACTACATTTTGTCTCTTGTATGTGTGTTGAGGTGGAGACGGTTCTAAGAATATAAATCCAAATAATGTCTCCTTCCTTGCTCCAACTCACTTCTTCTCATTCATACTTTCAGAGAAAATACGATGTTCACATCCAAAATGTCAGCAATAAAGTCCTACCCCCAGCGAATATGTATGCAGCACCTAGAATTGAAATAAGATTAAGCAAGTTACAATTGAAAGGGGTTAGTACAGAGTTAAAAAAAACTTTACATATTTTTACACACTCCCACAAACGGTACACGCTGCAACTACTACTACATTTACAACAGCAGCTTGGATGTAGAAACGACCAATGCCCAATGTTGAATAAATTATTTATGTCGAAGGAACTGGTGGCTTGTTTTTTTTAAAAAAAAAATACTTTATTTTCCTTCCCTGGTCGTGGATTACATTTTCTTCATACATTATTAATGAAGTTAAACTACTAGTAACATGCCAAATGTGCTGTATGGGAGATTTGTGCCTAATCCAGCACAAAACAGGCCCAGTCACATAATGACAGGGGAAGGAGGAGGGGAAGAAAGAACAAATGTCAACAGTTTCACATTGGGACTAGATTAAGCAGACCATACTTACTGATTTCTTACACAGGGATTAGTTCGCTTTTAGTGCTAGGCACAGGGAAGCCACACTTCTATATTATTAACACAGTCTGCACATTAAAATAAAATAAAAATAAATGAGGTGAGACCAGAACCCTCTTCCCCAAAGAAAAGCCATTTATTTAATATTAGTCTTAAGCTATGACGGGGTAAGAGATGACCAATGCAATCATACAAATCTCTACTCTGAACTCCATTGAGTTCATTGAAACTTACTCCCACGGAAGTGTGTATAGGTGCATATGTGTGTGTGCACATCCTATACCCACTTACCTAGGAGTAAACACAACTGAAATCAATGAAACTTACTTTTGTAAGAAAGGGTACAAAATAACATAAGAAGACCCCTGCTGGATCACACCAAAGGTCTCTCTAGTCAAGCAGCCTGTTCTTATAGCAGCTATCCAGATGGCTATGAGATACCTGCACTAGGACCTGAGGGCAATAGCACTCTCCCCACATGAGATTCCTAGTAACTAGTACACAGAGGCATACTGCATCAGATGGTGGAGGTAGAATATAGCAATGAGGTCTAATCGCCATTGATTGCCTTATCCTCCATGAAGTTGTCTACTCCTCTTTTAAAGTCATCCAAGTTGGTGGGCACCACTACATCTTGTGGAAGTGAATCCCATAGTCTAACTCTCTTTTCGTCTGTCCTGAATCTTCCAATATTCGACGTCAATATACTGTCAATAAAATACTTTCAAAACATTTGAATTCTGACAGCCTTGCTGACTTGGAAATCGTTCTTTACACAATAGCACCCTCATTCTTCCAGTATGGATCCCTTATGTAGTTTAAACAGCACCATCCACACCCAAGACGGAGGTATACGTAGGCTTGGGGTAACCCAAAGGTTTGCAGAAGTACAAAAATCTTTAGGACAAAACTCTCGGGTCGGAATTACCCAAAGTAGCTCAATGAGGACTGAGCATGCTCAGTGTGCATGGAATGCTAGATGACTGTTGCAGAGTGATAGGAAACCAGAGAAGATGGGAACAGAATGGTGTGTCCTGGAAGAGGGGGTGGCCTATTGCCTACAACTCTAAATGAGTGACTAGAACTCCTAAATAACTACACCCTAGAACAGTTGGTCATGAAACTGACCAGAGGGCAGGTGATCCCAGCATTTATTTATTTATTTATTTACTTACTTACTTATTTAATTTATATGCCACCCTTCCTCCCAGTAGGAGCCCTAAATCCTAAATGGTGACCAGGATCTGGTGTAAGACACACATGTTGTTAGGGATGGGTGAGAGATTCAATTCAGTTCTCATTTAAAGCTGAATCTATCAAATTCACACTTTCTGAAACAATATGAGAATTGAAACACAGCCATTCTTCAAAATTCAGACATCCAAATTTTGTGATGCATTCTTTAAGCAAGAAATGTTTACATAAATGCATATACTAGGGGAAAGTGTGAATAAAAATGAATGTATATCAGGAAATAACATACAAATATGCATTACATTAGGAGAAATTGCTTGCAAAAATGTGTACATTAGTCAAAACTGCAGATAAAAAAGGGGTTATGAGAAATTCGTAGTACGATGCTGAAGAATTTTTATGAGGATGCTTTAAAAAGAAATTTGCACATTGCTACAGAAATGCGGAAAACTGAATTTAAGAATAGAGAAATGAGAATCAGAGAACTGAAATTAACATATTCTTCCATTGAACTAATCGGGAACAGTTAACTTAACGCTATCAAATTTATCATATGTGTATGTGGACAACAGTATGACAGCTCAACAGTGACATTTGGCTTCAAAAGAGGAAACTTCTCAAAATGTTCAGACTGGTAAAAATGAAGCTAAAAGTCAAATCTCTCTAGGAAACTTGGAGAGTAACTCAAAACTACAAAAATGGAAGCCAAACTAGAATACATACCACAAATCAGGAAAGGTTCCACCAAGTCGAAGAGAATGCCAGCATAGCTAATGAATCAAGGAAGCTATTAGAGACAAACAGGGTTCCAAATGAGAAACAAAAAGGAATTCAAACCTGCATACACAAAATGTTCAGACCGATAAAAGGAGATGCAAAAAATATATATACAAAAATTTGAGGAACATGCACCTAAAAACATTACAATAAAAAAATCTTCAAATACATCAGAAGCAGGAAACTAGACAGAAAGGTAACTGGACTTTTGGATGATAAGGAAGTTTATGAGGTGTTACCTGAAGATGAAGGGACTGAACAAGAGCTGAATGAATTATTTGCTTCTGTCTTCTCTGTGGGCGATGCAGAGCAGATAACCATGTCTGAGCTAACTTTCTCAGGAACAGCGTCTGAGGAACTGAGGCAAATAGCAGTGAATACAGGGAGAAAGTAGATAGAGGTTTTTCTCCCTTTCTCATAAAGCACAAACCCAGCATCATCCAATGAAGCTGAACGGTGAGACAGTCAGGCCAGACAAAAGGAAGCACTTCTTCACACCACTGAAGTCCAGCTATGTAATTTGCTACTTTGGGATGAGAGGGCTAGTAATGTAGACGATCTGAAAAGGGATTTAGACAAATTCACAGAAGATAAGTCAATCAAAGGCTACTGGTTATGATTACTGTCTGTGCACTACCTGCAGGATGCCTCTGAATACTAATTCCTAGGGATCACAAACAGAAGAAGGCTCTTGCCCTCATGTTCTGCTTGTGGACTTCCCAGAGGCATTGACTGGTCAACATAGGCTGCTGGACTAGTTAAATCTTTGGTCTATTCCAGCAGGGCTCTTCTTTGGAGGAGGACTGTAGCTCAGAGGTTGAGCATCTGTCTTGCGTGCAGAAGGTCCCAAGTTCAGTCCCTGGCATCACCAGGTAGGGCTGGGAGAGACTCCTGCCTAAAACCCTGGAGAGCTGCTGACAGTCAGTGTAGGCAGTTCTGGGCTGACTCAGTATAAGGCAGATTCCAATGTTCCTAAACTGGAAAGAATGCTTGAATGAGTGCACATCATATATTCTACCTGCATATTTTGTGCAAATAAATCAGGATTAACGCTCAGTAAACAGGTCAGATGCAACATGTCTCTGAATCCCTCATCCCCAACATAGTGTTTGCATGAGACCATAGAAAGCCCATCCTTTAAAACCTGGCCATTTGCCTGCTACAGCTATGTGGTTTGCAGTCATCCCTTTGAAGCCAGACATACAATCGTCCTGAGAGAACTGAGTGCAGAAGCAAGCAACTAGCTCTTCCTGTTTCCACCAGAAGCTGGTTATGCAGTGCCCTGATTGACTAACCTTGGTGGCAATCATGGAACTATTTTCCCACCCCCTCCTCTGCCCTGGGCAATTTTTCAAATGAAAACCACCCTGATTGGGTTTTTGTTTTGTTTTGTTTAAAGAGCCAAATAAACATTTAACCAGAAACATGCCAGGCTCTGGAAAGGGTGGGGTGGGGGTTAAGCCAAAAATCTGCCTGAAGCACGGCGGAAGAGATCAGACTAGTTCTGTGTTCGGACCAGATACAGCGTATGTGTCACTAGGGAAGTGAAACTGAAGAAATAGCATGAAAAATGTGCCAGCATCTATAAACAGGTGTGTGTGTGTGTGTGTGTGTGTGTGTGTGTGTGTGTGTGTGTGTGTGTGTGTGTGTGTACATTCTCCAAGTGAAAAAAGGTGAGGCACAGCCCCAAAATAATTCCTATGTATACATATGTATACACTGCAATATAGTATGCCCCCAGTGCATTTCAGCATTGCTTCAACATGGTCTAAGTGAAATGCTTTATTATTATTATTATCATGATCATGATCATCATCATCATCATCATCATCATCATTATTATTATTATTATTATTATTATTATTATTTAGATTTAGATTTATATCCCGCCTTTCCTCCCAGTAGGAGGAAGTTGTATGGAATAAGGTCTTGCTGTTCCTGAAGGAGACACGCTGGGTGATGCCCAACTAAATCATACTCAGAGGAGACCCAGTGAAAATCAATGGACTTAAATAACTTCACACAGCACACAGTTAAACTATGGAATTCACTCCCACAAGATGTAGTAAAAGCCACTGATCTGGATGGCTTCAAAAGAGGATTGACAAATTCACCGTGGACAAGGCTGTAAATATCTACCAATGATGATGACTATGTTGTATCTCCACTGTCGGAGGCACTATACCTCTGAATACCAGTTACTGGGAATCACAAGTACAGAGTGTGTTGTGCTCAGGATTTCCCTTCTGGTTGGCCACTGTAAGAACAGGATGCCGGGCTAGGTGGGTCTTTGGTCTGATCCAGCAGGATTTTCTTATGTTTATTGATTTCACTGGGTCCTCTCATTATATGATTTAATTGGCTATCACCCACCAAAATGCATCAGACATTAACTATATTATTATTTCTATTTATTAGGCACATTTATAGACTGCCTTTAGATGTCAGGGCAAGATACTGTACCTAAATTAGAATACACTAGTACAAAAAAACACTAAAAACCATCAAGACTAAAATCAGTGTAACAATAAGAGCAGCTAGAACTACAATATCAACTACAAAAGCTACTAAAAACTACAGAGCTGGCTACCCAATGGTGTGTTCATTTAAACACACCTAAAGCACACATACCCCAAAAAAAGAAGAATCTGGAGAACTGTAGTTTGTTAAGGGTGCTGGGAACTATAGTGCTGTGAGAGGTAAAGTGCCGTTTCCTGGGAGGAATGTGTTTTAAATGTATGGTGTGTGTGCAGCCTTCCTCAGGAATTCTCTACTATCTGAACATAAATAAATAGATACACCCATATGTTTTAGGCACCATTTGGGGGCTTTGCTTCCCTGAGTTTTGGCTCTTTCATAGCTTTCTTTCATCCTAAGGCTCAAACAATCCCCCTGAAACATGATGGAACAAAGGAAAGTGGCTTCCTTAACGTCCTCCCCTTCTTTCTTTCCTGAGATCTTCTAAATGCTCCTCACCAGTGGTGGCTGGTGGGGTGGAAGGCAGGGAGGCCAACAGGAGGTGAAGCTAGAGCCAATCACAAGCAGAGCCAACTAATTCTAGTTTTGCCCCTATCCTCCTCCCTTCTGAGTTCTACAAGGGCCACACTGGGCCTAAGGAGGAAGAAGATGACAGGCAGGGCCACCTCCTGAACTGGTTATAAGTAAGAAGGCAAGCAGGTAGGGGCTGGCTGAGAAGAGACTGGGATTGGTGGGCAGTGCTCCACTTGCCCTAATAGACCAGCCTCTACTGTTCTTTACACTACCCTTCCCCAGTTCCCATATTTGCCAGTGTAATTCCACCAGCAACAATATAGCAAAAACATGCAAAATCTTTGGAGAGACCCAAAATGTGGGGCTCACATTTGTAGAGTCACACAGCTTCTCTTTTTTCCTCCTGTCCTGAACACTTCAAGCATCCTAAAGGCTCACCGATCCCACCTCAGTGAGGTTGTGGGAATTGAAAATGTCTTGTGATCTCTTCTGTCCTTCAGTAATTTAGCGGTTAGCAGCTAGTAATTTCTGGTGTGCATATGTTAAACACTGGCTGTTGACAAGCCTGCCATTTTATGGAATACATCTGTGGAAATAAAACAGGGTGATTTCACTGTGGAACTGTTAGAGGGAGCTAATATCACTATTAAATTAACTATTAAATTGCCTTAATATCCCATGCAAGTAAAGTAATGCTCAAGATTCTACAACAAAGGCTCTTGCCATATATAGAGCAAGAAGTGCCAGATGTCCAAGCTGGATTTAGAAAGCGAAGAGGTACCAGAGGTCATATCACAAACATACGTTGGATAATGGAATGGACCAAGGAATTTCAGAAGGAAATCTTTATAGATTACTTTATAGATTACTGTGCTTTATAGATTACAGCAAAGCCTTTGACTGTGTAGATCATAAAAAACTATGGAATGAGTTCCAGTTTTGGAAAAATTGTGGGGTATAAATAAAGATAATAATATGTTTTAAAAGAAATGGGGGTGCCATAGCATCTGATTAACTTGATGCGCAGCCTATACTCTGGACAAGAGGCTACTATAAGGACAGAATATGGAGAAACCAATTGGTTCCCAATTGGAAAGGGTGTGAGATGGGTGCATTTTATCACCCTATTTGTTTAATCTATACATGGAACATATCATATGGAAAGAGGGTTGGACCAACATGAAGGAGGTATGAAAATTGCAGGGAGAAACATCAATAATTTAAGATATGCAGATGATACTATATTACTAGCAGAAAACAGTAATGATTTGAAACAAATGCTGATGAAAGTTAAAGAAAAGCACAAAAGCAGGACTACAGCTGAACGGCAAGAAGACTATAGTAATGACAACAGAAGATTTATGTAACTTTAAAGTGGACAATGACATTGAACTTGTCAAGGATTATCAATACCTTGGCACAATCATTAACCAAAATGGAGACAATAGTCCAGAAATCAGAAGAAGGCTAGGACTGGGGAGGGCAGCTGTGAGAGAACTGGAAAAGGTCCTCAAATGCAAAGATGTATCACTGAACACTAACGTCATAATCATTCAGACCATGGTATTCCCGATCTCTATGTATGGATGTGAAAGTTGGAGAGTGAAAAAAGCAGATAAGAGAAAAATCAACTCATTTGAAATGTGGTGTTGGAGGAGAGCTTTGTGCATACAATGGACTGAGAAAAAGACAAATAATTGGGTGTTAGAACAAATTAAACCAGAACTATCATTAGAAGCTAAAATGATGAAACTGAGGTTATCATACTTTGGACACATAATGAGAAGACATGATTCACTAGAAAACACAATAATGTTGGGAAAAACAAAAAGGGGTAGAAAAAGAGGAAAACCAAACAAGAGATGGATTGATTCCATAAAGGAAGCCACAGACCTGAACTTACAAGATTTGAGCAGGGTGGTTTATAACAGATGCTATTGGAGATCACTGATTCATAGGGTCGCCATAAGTTGTAATTGACTTGAAGCCATATAACAACAAGAACAATATCACTATAGGAAAACACATTTATAAACATGGTGGAGATGCCCTGTGAGCATTCATTGGCCCACTAGAACCTGGGACGATCATGCCTTAGAAAAACACGGGCTCTTTTTCAACCAAGAATAGTCCAGACAATGGCTTTTTCAGTAACTTCCAGGTGACTATGAAGAAACTGAAACATTTGCCAAAAATCCCTTCTCTGTAGTCTGCATGTCTACACTGTACAGTCTAAGATATCATCTGGAAATTTCTAGCTACAGATGCCCATTACACCACCATTAGAGGCAGGGCCAGCCCCAGACATTTTGCTGCCTGGGGTGAAGGACAAGATAGCACCTCACTCCTGTTCCAGTCAATAGCTGATCAGACTGGCAGTTTAATCCAACTTCAGCACTGGCCATAGGACAGCCATCTCCACTGAGGACAGCAGGCTGTTTTAGGAGATGCAGGGTAGGCCACATGGTACACAGTCCTGTCCTCCAGCACCCTCACCACTGTTCCCCACCACTCAGCATCTGTCAGATATCAGATACTGTCAAATATTTCACCAGCCTCAAGCACAACAATCAATCCAGCTTGGTGGAAAGTGTACAAACCTGTTTATTTTCCCACCCAATGTCTTTACAGAGAGGGGAATAAACCTAGAGTCTTGGGAAAATTACGGGAATATAACCATACCTGATTCCAAAGGGCTTCAACTGAGTAGCCTTATTAATCCAGCTTTGTCTGTCTCTAATTTGTAATGAACTAAACATAGATTGTGAAACCAACATTTATGGAGAAATGGAGGTTGGGTGCTTCCTTGAGATACCCTTAGGATAAAAAAGCAAAATAGCATTTGTTTATGTGGCAGATAACATTGCAGTTTGAATCATGCTGTTCGATAAGCCCCACTTTTTGTGCAATCAGCAATGGGTGAATATGGTTTACAAGTGCATACGGTGTTAGCATTCAGTAAAAGATATTTCTCTGTTTAAAAACCCGGATACTCAAAATGGATTCAAAGGGACTAATAAATTGGTCCGGTATGTGTTAATCAATAATGTGAATGAATAACCAATGAAAAAGTGTCACTGCTCTGCCAAAGGGGAAATCATCCAAGAATGAAACCAATGTAATAACACAAGTGCATTGTATCCTTCAGCAAATAAATGTAAAACATATTGAAGTGAGGTTGCAATTCCCAGTGGTAAAATGCATGCTTCTCCAACAGCATTAAAATAGCCATCTTTGTACAGTTTTAATGTGTTTTAGGTACAAAATGTTGAATTCAGGATACTCTCATAATGACATTTCTATCCAAAAAGTGCTGGACATTCAAAAGGGGTTGCTTTTTGAAAATACAGTGTAAATTTTAACTGCTATTGTGCAAAGTCTTTTGCCAGAGCTTTGAACTCTGGAGAAAAATCCCTTGTACATTTGCATATAAAAGCTGGCATCCATTCATTTTTGCCTATTGAACTTGCTTCCAGTGACAGATTGTTAGGCTAGCATTGGTAAAACCAATCCAATTCCCATCTCTGAGTTTGATGTTGTAACAGAACCCATTATTGTTTTTACACTTTTAGTAAAAGTCAATGGAGCAATATATAGAAGTCTGCAGTTTTAAAAGATGTGTTACAAAACATATGAAATGAATGGTGATCTGTCTTGCCTTTAAAAGCAGCTGAGAATTCTTCTAAGTGTTCAGTCTGCTCTTGTTTGCCAGACTTTTGCCAGTTTCTGGCCTTCTAAGCTTGTGATCCTTCCCTTTGGCTGCTAGGTTTAATTTTCATGCAGAAGAGCTTTATGCCAAGCTGAGTAGCTCTTCACATTTATTGCCAGCTTGAGATGGGGAGCTCATCATCAGATATTTAGTGTGTAATTCAATTCACTGTAATGGCATCGACAGACTTCAGTGGGTTGACCAAACCTTTGTTGTTTTGTAATGGTATGCAAAGTAAAATGGTTAACCTTTTCTCAAGTGGGAAGGGCATTCAATATTTGTCAAAAGTATTTAATTTGACAGGGTAGACACTGAATGGCATTCTAGATGACTGAAATAATCAAGTTGTTTTCACAACTCACACTGTATGGCTTTTTCACTCCAATGCATTTTTAATTGGTTAACACCATCTGTAATAGAAGAAACAAACTTTTTATTGGAATTATTGCTTGGAGAAATGTTGCTATTGATATAAATAGCCAGGAAGGTACACATTTTTCCTGTTTCTTTGAACAGATGAGCTCCTAGAGATGCACATTCATGGTTGCTGATAACCGGCTATACCACAGACAAACAAAGAATCATCTTCTGCACTAGAAAATGTTTGGCATGGTATTCTGGAGAGCATGCAAATGATAACATCTGAACATCCCTAACACCAGCCATTGTGATATCATGGTGCAGCTACAGGAAACTCACAAACCAGTTTAAGAATCTCCTACCAAATCAGGCTTAGATAAGCAGCTTGAATAAAATAAGTGAAGCCTCATTAGAATATCAAAGAAGATATTGTTCCTGATAACATAAGCATCTAGCAGGTGTTGGGCAGAAATATTAATTTGATCTTGGTATAAAACATTGGTTTATTTCCTGGTGACCTGACCTTTTCACATTCCAGAGGCTCAATGAATAAAAGCCGGTTTAAGCTGGAAACGTTCCCCTCTCCCTCTTTCCTGTAACCTTCCCAAACATATTACCTCGCATATAGTTGCAAAGTGTATCATGAAAGAAATGCTAAAGTATTCCTGTTGCCCTATAAACCTTGACTTGTAAGTCTTTGAAATACAAGCCCAGCAATATTAAAGTTGTCGCCACTCAAGGGGCGCCCAGTTGCAGCTGGTGCCCCATCCCATATCTATTCTTTTGTTTCTAGATGTAGAGTGCTTATCTCAAGGATATTATTATTTTATTATTATTTATTAAATTTATATACCGCCCGACTAGCGATAGCTCTCTGGGCGGTGAACATAAAATAGTATAAAAATACAATGAATAACAGAATAATATTAAAATACAATCAACAATACAATAAACATTATTAAAATTAGATCAATGTAACTTAAAATGCTTCAGAGAATAGGAAGGTTTTGACCTGGCGCCGGAAGGAAAGCAGAGTCGGCGCCAGGCGTACTTCCTCAGGGAGACTGTTCCATAGTTCGGGGGCCACCACTGAGAAGGCCCTAGATCTTGTCATCACCCTCCGGGCCTCCCTGTGAGTTGGAACCCGGAGGAGGGCCTTCGTAGCAGAACGTAGTGCACGGGCCGGTTCATATCGGAAGAGGCGTTCCGCAAGGTATCGTGGTCCCGCACCGTATAAGGCTTTATAGGTTAATACCAACACTTTGAATCTAGCCCGGAAACATATTGGCAACCAGTGCAAGCTGGCCAGAACAGGTGTTATATGCTCGGACCGCTTGGTCCTTGTCAGCAATCTGGCCGCCGCATTTTGCACTAGTTGTAGCTTCCGAACTGTCTTCAAAGGTAGCCCTACGTAAAGCGCATTACAGTAATCCAAACGTGAGGTTACCAGAGCATGTACCACTGATGTAAGGTCCTCTTTACTCAAATAGGGACGTAGCTGGGCTACCAACCGAAGTTGGTAAAACGCATTCCTAACCACCGAGGCTACTTGAGCCTCAAGTGAGAGGGAAGAGTCTAAAAAGACTCCCAGACTACGAACCCGGTCCTTTAGGGGGAGTGTAACCCCGTCCAGGACAGGGTATATATCCACCATCTGATCAGAGAACCCGTCCACCAACAGCATCTCAGTCTTGTCTGGATTGAGCTTCAGTTTGTTAACTCTCATCCAGTCCATTGTCGAGGCCAGGCAACGGTTCAGCAAATCGACAGCCTCACCTGAAGAAGATGAAAAGGAGAAGTAGAGCTGCGTGTCATCAGCATACTGATGACAACGCACTCCAAAACTCCTGATCACCTCTCCCAACGGCTTCATGTAGATATTAAAAAGCAGGGGGGACAAAACTGACCCCTGCGGGACCCCATATTGGAGAGCCCGCGGTGTCGAGCAATGTTCCCCAAGCACTACCTTCTGGAGACGACCCGCCAAGTAGGAGCGGAACCACTGCCAAGCAGTACCTCCAACTCCCAACTCCGCGAGCCTCTCCAGAAGGATACCATGGTCGATGGTATCAAAAGCCGCTGAGAGATCAAGGAGAATCAACAGAGTTACACTCCCTCTGTCTCTTTCCCGACATAGGTCATCGTACAGGGCGACCAAGGCTGTCTCAGTGCCAAAACCGGGCCTAAAACCCGATTGAAATGGATCTAGATAATCAGTTTCATCCAATAGCGCCTGGAGCTGGCCAGCAACCACCCGTTCCAAGACCTTGCCCAGGAATGGAACATTCGCCACTGGCCTGTAGCTGTTAAAATTGTCTGGGTCCAAGGAAGGCTTTTTCAGGAGTGGTCTCACCACTGCCTCTTTCAGACAGCCCGGGACCACTCCCTCTCGTAAAGAGGCATTTATCACTTCCTTGGCCCAGCTACCTGTTCCATTCCTGCTAGTTTTTATCAGCCAGGAGGGGCAAGGATCCAGTACCGAAGTGGTTGCACGTACCTGTCCAAGCACCTTGTCCACGTCCTCGACTTGAACCAACTGAAGCTCATCCAACAAAACAGGACAAGACTGTGCTCCGGACACCTCACTAGGATCTACTGCTATAACTTGAGAGTCTAGGTCCCGGCGGATACATGAGATCTTATTCTGGAAGTGATCGGCAAACTGATTACAGCGGGCCTCCGATGATTCCACCCTGTCCGGAGGATTTGAATGGAGAAGCCCCCGGACAACTCGAAAGAGCTCCGCTGGGCGGCAAAGAGATGATTTAATAGTGGCAGCAAAATGATGTTTTTTAGCTGCCTTCACTGCTCCTACATAGAGCTTAGTCGAAGCACTAACCAGCGCATAATTGTATCCGTCAGGAGTTCGTCTCCATTTCCGCTCAAGCCTCCTCCTATCTTGCTTCATCGCTCTCAGCTCCGGAGTATACCATGGAGCTGTATGAGCTCTACACAGGAGAGGGCGTGCAGGAGCGATCGTGTTTACAGCCCGGGTCATCTCCGTATTCCACAGAGCGACCAGGGCTTCAGCAGGAGCGCCAGTCCTATCAGCCGGAAAATCCCCCAGAGCCCTTTGAAAACCTTCAGGATCCATTAGTCTCCGGGGGCGGACCATTTTAATAAGTCCCCCACCCTTGCAGAGGGAAGAGGTTACTGAAAGTCTAAACTTCAGCAAGCAGTGGTCTGTCCATGACAAAGGGAGTGTTGTAAAACTCCCCACATCCAGATCACTTTCCCCATGCTCAGTAGCAAAAACAAGGTCTAGAGTGTGCCCCGATACATGTGTTGGACCACTAACATATTGAGACAGCCCCATGGCTGTCATGGAAGCCATGAAGTCCTGAGCCGCGCCAGACAAAGTGGTCTCGGCATGAATGTTGAAATCCCCCAGTACTATTAGTCTGGGGGACCTCAACAATATATCCAAGACCACTTCCGCCAGCTCAGTTAGGGAAGCCATTGGGCAGCAAGGTGGGCGGTACACCAAAAGGATTCCCAGCCTGTCCCTCTGGCCCAACACAAGGTGTAAACACTCCAGGCCAGTAACTGAATGAACATGGTGCTTGGTGAGTGAGATGGAACTCTTATAGACGACAGCAACCCCACCTCCCCGACCCTCAGATCTACCATGATGCTGGACCAGGTACCCCGGTGGGCAGAGCTGAGAGAGACCAACTCCTCCCTGCTCACCCACCCAGGTCTCGGTTATACATGCCAGATCGGCTGCCTCATCCACAATCAAATCGTGGACGAGGGAGGTTTTATTATATACCGATCTGGCATTTAATAACAGCAACTGGAGATCTGAGAGTTGGCTGATAGGACTACCAACGACCTTGCGGGTGTGGGAAGGACCGGAACAAGGCACAGCCACAACATGTCTGGACCGCGTTCCCCTTACCTGGCACGTCCTTCTCACAGCGCCATACCTTCCTTTGCCCGTCACTACGGCAATTGGGGCCCCCTCAAGTCTCCCCGCCTGATGGATAAAACTCTCTCTGAAGCACATAATACAACTAAAATATACAACAATTAAACGTATAAAAACAGCTATATATACAGCCATATATACAGCATATAAACAAACATACATTCATATAATCAGGCACCCATTCATCTCAAATTGCATCAACACACCAACAAAAAGTAAAAAAAAAGAAAAAGAAAGGAGCAGCACAGCAGCAGCAGCCTCTCCTTCCCTTGGGGCTATGCTTTCTTTCTCCTGCAGGGCCTGGGTCTCCCAGGCCACCTCAGCCAGCCGGCTTATGTATCCCTCCAAAGAGGGACAGGTGGTAAGAATCAGTCCTGGCTGGCTGGGTACCTGGGGCCTGGTCCTGCCAGGCAGAAGTCCCTCTGGGAAGGGTGGTGGAGGTGGTAGTCCCGCAGCAGCAGCAGCACAGCAGCAGCAGCCTCTCCTTCCCTTGGGGCGATGCTTTCTTTCTCCTGCCGGGCCTGGGTCTCCCAGGCCACTTCAGCCAGCCGGCTTATGTATCCCTCCAAAGAGGGACAGGTGGTAAGAATCAGTCCTGGCTGGCTGGGGACCTGGGGCCTGGTCCTGCCAGGCAGAAGTCCCTCTGGGAAGGGTGGTGGAGGTGGTGGTCCCGCAGCAGCAGCAGCACAGCAGCAGCAGCCTCTCCTTCCCTTGGGGCGATGCTTTCTTTCTCCTGCAGGGCCTGGGTCTCCCAGGCCACCTCAGCCAGCCGGCTTATGTATCCCTCCAAAGAGGGACAGGTGGTAAGAATCAGTCCTGGCTGGCTGGGTACCTGGGGCCTGGTCCTGCCAGGCAGAAGTCCCTCTGGGAAGGGTGGTGGAGGTGGTGGTCCCGCAGCAGCAGCAGCACAGCAGCAGCAGCCTCTCCTTCCCTTGGGGCGATGCTTTCTTTCTCCTGCCGGGCCTGGGTCTCCCAGGCCACTTCAGCCAGCCGGCTTATGTATCCCTCCAAAGAGGGACAGGTGGTAAGAATCAGTCCTGGCTGGCTGGGTACCTGGGGCCTGGTCCTGCCAGGCAGAAGTCCCTCTGGGAAGGGTGGTGGAGGTGGTGGTCCCGCAGCAGCAGCAGCACAGCAGCAGCAGCCTCTCCTTCCCTTGGGGCGATGCTTTCTTTCTCCTGCAGGGCCTGGGTCTCCCAGGCCACCTCAGCCAGCCGGCTTATGTATCCCTCCAAAGAGGGACAGGTGGTAAGAATCAGTCCTGGCTGGCTGGGTACCTGGGGCCTGGTCCTGCCAGGCAGAAGTCCCTCTGGGAAGGGTGGTGGAGGTGGTGGTCCCGCAGCAGCAGCAGCACAGCAGCAGCACAGCAGCAGCAGCCTCTCCTTCCCTTGGGGCGATGCTTTCTTTCTCCTGCAGGGCCTGGGCCTCCCAGGCCACCTCAGCCAGCCGGCTTATGTATCCCTCCAAAGAGGGACAGGTGGTAAGAATCAGTCCTGGCTGGCTGGGTACCTGGGGCCTGGTCCTGCCAGGCAGAAGTCCCTCTGGGAAGGGTGGTGGAGGTGGTGGTCCCACAGCAGCAGCAGCCTCTCCTTCCCTTGGGGCGATGCTTTCTTTCTCCTGCAGGGCCTGGATCTCCCAGGCCACCTCAGCCAGCCGGCTTATGTATCCCTCCAAAGAGGGACAGGTGGTAAGAATCAGTCCTGGCTGGCTGGGTACCTGGGGCCTGGTCCTGCCAGGCAGAAGTCCCTCTGGGAAGGGTGGTGGAGGTGGTGGTCCCACAGCAGCAGCAGCACAGCAGCAGCAGCCTCTCCTTCCCTTGGGGCGATGCTTTCTTTCTCCTGCCGGGCCTGTAAAATATGCAGACCCGAGTCTGAAAGAGATTTTGATATCCCTGCTTGTGTTTCTCCCTGGCACCCCTTCACCTCATTTTCTACATATCTTAAAGGTTATTGTGACAATTAAAGTTTTTATGGTTTATGACGCTGCTCCCCAATATTGTAACCTCCGGGGAAAGGCTATATATTCTCTGACCTATCAATAAACGGGGTTCCCATTTTGAAAGGCTTCTGGCTTGTAAGTATCGGGTTCCCCTTTGCAAAGGTTAAGTGTTTTGTCTTGCTTGGCCTCTGGTAGTGGGTGATTGCACTCATCTCCGCACCCTTCCCGGGTGAATGTGAGCTGGGGTAGACAGTGACAGCTTGTGTGTTGGGTTTGGGCCTAACACAGGCATCAGCAAATGCTGAAGAATGCACCCAATTCAGAACTGTAGCCTCAGGTCAATGTGAAGGCAGTTAATGTAATGAAAATGGCTTGAAAGCCACTGTGGTGTAGTGATTAGAGTTTTGGACTAGAACTTGCAAGACCAGAGTTGAAATCCACATTCAGCCACAAAGCTCACTGGGTGACCTTAGGCCAGTCACTGTCTCATAGCCTAACCTACTCACAGGACTGTTGTGAGGATAAAATGGAGAGATGGAAAACCGTGTACACCACCTTGAGCTCCTTAGTGGGATATAAATGTAAGGAAAGGTGGGATATAAATGTAATTAGAAAAAAAAGAAAACAAATATGCATCATAGCTACTGCATTCACAGTTCCTTTCTAAGCATTATGGGCAATGCATTAATGGGCTTTCTCTAAGCTTTTGTATGACAGAAGTTCACTGTAATCACCATTTCAAGATGAAAAAGGAAATACACTGCTAGGAATTCTTTAGAAATTGATGACAAAAGAAAGGAGCAAATATTGTAAGTGCCATTATAGAAATGCGTTGGTACAGCCACAACTTATGCTTGGTTATATAGAGTGCATAACCAGAATCTTTGTTTCTTTTTAAGGCTCTGGGGTTTCAGAGCTGGCACCAGTGCAGTGGTGCAGGAATATAAGATTCTCAGGGTTCATTCCTTGCCTGGCCCTACTGTGGATGCTGGGGTACACTTCTTAGATGGAGGAGCCTAAAGAAACAATGTAGTAGATGCAGGAACATCAGGCTGGAACATCAGCTGGTTGCTGATTAGAGAGCAGCTGCTCTTTATTAAACTGGATGCCTTCTTTTTTCTATGAGCCCCGTTCTGTTAAGCCGGACGCAAGTGAACAGAAGATCAAGCTGATACTGTACAAGTGTGGGGAACATTTGGCCAATGGCAGCAGGTGGCTCCATGTCAGTGGGGCAGTGGAATCCACTTTGGGTTGTAGTATGAAGCACCTTGGACAGCTCCTTGAAAGGTCAGACTAAAACGGATTCCACTGCCCCACTGACATAGAGCCACCAGATATCACTGCCTTTGACCCTCCAGATCTGAACTACAATGCTCATCAGCCTCAGCAAGCATTGCCAATGGCCAGGGTGGTGAGTTCCCACTCAGCAACATCTGGAGAGCCAAAGGTTCCCCACTCCTGTTGTACAAGATCAAACTGCTTTGAAGGAGACTGTGGGATAGGCATAAATGAGATGAAAGAAAATTTGGCCCATCATACAAAGATACAATTCACATTTATGGCTCTGCCCACTTTTGCCACTGGTCCTGCCTCCCACTGGCATGTGGCCCCCCAGAAGGTTGCCCAGAAGGGAATGTGGCCCTTGGGCTGAAAAAAAGGGCCTCGCCCCTGGTTTAGAGTGTTCAAGTTCTTGACATGCGTTATCATATTAAACAATGCTGGGGTTTGAAAAATCAAGGATGATGTTAACCATGTGCCTATCGATCTGAGCTCCAACTTGTAACTATGCTCCCAAGGATCCAGTGCTGGATTTCAGATCACATGTTGGCAGGCTGGCTGTGACCTTATAAACCTGAGAGAGACTCAACCCCAACATGGCCTACATGATTTTTAAAATGACTTCAGTTTGGTTCATTTTGCAAAAAAGCTGCTTGAGACCTGATGGAAAAAGTAGCTGAAAGAGTTAAGTCTATTATTGCAACCGAGAGGATGTTGCCAGTCATATGCACAGGACATAACCTTTGGCAATCCAATCAATGCAATCCCAAAAGTAAATCCTCAGGAGAGGAGCCCATTGTTCAAATCTTATCAAGCTAGCTAAAAGGTGAATGCCACCACCTGCCTTCACAAAAGAAAAGCCCATTACCCTGACCAAAGGACTCATCACAGGTATGGAAATTAAGGAGGGATACCTGCCTGATCCAATCAATTCTGCATTCTCCTTTGAGGCTTTTGTCCAGAAAGGTATAAAGACTGGACTCCTGGAGTGGGGTACTGGGTACTGGTTGCCCAGTTAAACTATGAAATCACTTGCTGAATCGCTGCTCTGGGTGTTGGTCACCCACTCTGCTGAATATCACTACCTGAAATCACCTGCTGAATCATTTAGCCAGCCAGAACCCAGGGGGTCTGACTCACCCCTATTTTTCCCTCACTATCTCTGGACCCCTGCCTGATGAAACAGAGGTCCTTGCTTGCTGAAGCTGCTTCAAAAGCTCTTTTCAGGGCTCCACTACTTTTCCTGCTTTGCTCTGGACCTTTGCTAGCCAAAGCAGAGATCCAAGAAGCCATTTCAGGACCTGCCTGCTCCATTTGCTGTTTCCCTGCATGACCCAGGAGTCTCAATGTGCTCAAGTTCTTTTTGTGGATTGCCCATCAGGGCTGGGAAAGATATCCCTATCCTGTCTTCTGGAGGTCCTTTCCCTACCAATTGTAGCTTTCACATCTGTTCCCTCTGTCTATCTTTGACTGTGTGTGAGAGAGACTGGGCTTCAGAAGCCATATTCTGGTCCTCCTTGCCTGGCTGCGCATGGCTGAGGCCTAGTCTGCAAAGTGAGCCCAGAGAGAGAGAAAGGGCAGGCTAGTGTGCCTTCCTCCGTTGTGCTGAACTCAACTCACCCCCATCTTCTCTTATGCCTTGTGTGCTTGCTCCTTCATGTGTGTGTGTGTGTGTGTTGAGTGTGTATGTGAGTTTAGTTATGATTAGGTTTATTTAGCTAATTCCCTCAGACTTATCGTTACAGAGCTAATCCCCACTGATGTCAATAGATATGTACTGTTATTGAGCTATTCCCCATTGAAGTGTTATATGTATATATTTTGATTCTATGTGTATGTGCTCAATAAATATCCCCATGTTGATCTGTATGAGTATTAAGTTACAGGGTAAATCTGCCAAGACACGCTATTGCCAATGTCTAAAGATCCTAATTCACAAGACTTGTAGAATATGTGAATGTGAAACACGTCTACAGAGGAGTCCTGCTAACACACGGGCCTGGAAGGAAATTATGTATCTTGGTGCAAACAATTTGTACACAGGCAGTATACTTCTGATTACAAGCAGCTGAGGATGGACAGCCTCAAAAGTTCTCACAAGGCAGGTTGTGTGGAACAAGTCTGTACTCATATAAAATCATAACATCCATGCTGAATCAGCCTGCACATATAGAAAAAGAAAGAGAATGCAATGGGACTATATAGGAGCACTATGGAGCGTTGGAAAGAATGCTTTTCTGGATGTCAGTGCATACCACTGTCTCTGATCATGTCATTTACTGGGATGCAGAATGCTCAAGGTTATAGAGTGTACAATAGAGACTCTCTGTAATGACTGTAAACCACTCAAAATGGAGCACCATTGAGTGGAAATATGTGATCCTCCCCTGTCTGAAATAAACTTGTAAAATAGTCTGTGCCATTTTAAAAGTGTTCTTTTCATTAGCAGCTCATACAAATCTAATTATGATGAACAACCTGTGTAAAACATGGGTAAATCTAACTTTTATATTGTCAGCACAGATGTAATCATATTCAGCAGGAGGGCCAATATGATAAAATGCTACACAGGTATGTCACAAGCTCTTCCCCACCCAGTTCTGAACACAATTGACAGGTCTGACAGGTGCAGGATTCCAAATTGCTCCCCATCCCTGTTGGCATGCAAGAATTTGTTTGCTTGTTAGATGTTCAACCATCCTTCTGGGCTGATCGAGTGCAACAGATGGATGTTATCATTTAATCATAATCTATTGATATTTGATTTTGACATCAGTGGGAGTCATTAGATGCTTAAGGTTGTCAAAATCCAGTTATTTATTTATGTGTCTTTTACATGCATTAAAAGCCTGGCTTAATAGGCTTAAAAGGAGGAGTGATATCCAGAACGCTTATTTCAGTGCATACATTCATATGTCAACACAGCTGAAATAATGGATATTACTGAGATGTTTAATAATCAGGGGAAAGAGTATTAGATGTTAGGTTTATTTTATTTTATTTTATTTTATAGTGATTAATGTTGTCTTTATTTAGAATAGAATTTTATGTTGGGGGGAAATTGCACGTGCCATATCTTTTAAATCCCATAATAATACATTTCCCATCTGGATTGACAACCACATGATGTGTCTATTTGCATAGTTAGGTTTAAGCCATAATAAGACTGAATATTAAGGTTGTCTGAACTGTACACCAAAAATCCCAAACTTCTGACATCTGTCCAGAATAAATCAGGCAGACTGAGCAGCTGTGCAGATTTATTCATTTAGCAGAATTCATCTTGCTTTTAAGATCATGTTCACACACGCATGTCCATCACTAGATGACCACAATATGAAGTGATGGCTTGCTGCACATGTACAAGAGCCTCACTGATCAAATACAACAAACAGTCAACATCTGTCACTTCAGACACAATATTTTTCAGTGGAAGTGGTTCATAGATTCTACTGTTTGCCATCAAGAGCTGGTTCACTCATGCATGTACATTTGTTGATTACTGTAGGGAAGGATGAATCTGTAAATTTCGGTTTATCTTTCATTTTTCCTGTCTAAAATTCAGTTTGCCACATTTCTGCAGTGGTTTGCATTTCTAAAAAAACCACAAAAATTCATCATTTCAGAATGCATTTTATATTGTATGCAATTTTGCCTTATACACATTTTTGCAAGCAATGTTCCAGAATGTAATGTATTTTATATAATGTATGTATAATGTATATAATGTATGTTATTTTCACTAATTTATATACACTTTTATGCACACAGTCCCTTAAAAACATGCTTGTACATATTATTTGGTTGGAGAATGAGATCACAAAATTCAGAGAAGTATGAATGTTGAAGGATAGCTGCATTTGAGTTTACATATTATTTCGGGAAGGGCACGTAGGTTCACACTAAATGTGAACCAAACCATATTTCTTCCTCATATCTGATAGCTGCATAAGTGAACTGACTCTGCCAAAAAGCATTGCATTTTAGATATTAACATTCTATACACGGTGTTAGATTGTTGATGGCCCATTCACATAAACAAATTATCACCTGCTGTCGATGTCACCAAGTAATGAACATGCATGTGTGAACCAATCCTATTTGTGCCTTTAAAGCAGGGGTTCCCAAACTGTGGTCTATGGACCACCAGTGGTCTGCAAACTTCATTCAGGTGGTCTGCACCATGTATGCATTAAATGTTCATATTGATTTTAACTGTATTTGTATTGCTTCTTGTATTTCTTATATTGTATGTTACTGCATTACCATTTGAATTCTATAGAATGCAAATTGCAGTACAATAAAATATTATATAAGAAATAACAGAAGCAATACAAATACAATTAAAAATCATGGAGGATCTAGCACAGCACATTACAATTGCTGCAGCAGGCAGAAAAATCACCAAGTGGTCTACCAAGACCAACAGCAATTTCCAAGTGGTCTGTGGCGGGGAAAGTTTGGGAACCACTGCGGAATTGTTTTTTGTTTTGCTAAAGTTTGAAGACTAGGAGTGAAGAGAAACCAAGGAGATTTCAAACTGAGGAGCATGGGAACAGAGAATAAAAGGCATGAAATTGTGCAATCACCAGAAGATCAATCACCAGATCATTATACATCTGTCCACTTGCCCCTGGGATTCTGTTTTCACACACACCTTTCCTAATATTTTTCTACTTTCATGAGGACAAGAAACATGATTTTTTCTTCAAAAACCTAGTGCTTATAGTCACAGGGCTAGGTGAGCTCTCAGCCTGAACCTTTAAAGCAGCCCAGTTTTTTTGAGCTTTGGTACTGGCTAGCACCAATCTTTCAGCACTAACCTAGTGGAGAAAGGGAACAAACTACACTAGATCTCATGAATACTTATTGTCCAAAAGTGGGGCCATAGATCATGTCAAAAGGAGCAGAAAAATGTACTACATTCCACTGATTTTATGCGTTCCTCTACTCGCTCACTTCCCCTAACCCTTCTTATTTTGCACCATGCACAGGTTCATTTTTCAAGTTTGTTCACAATTCAGAGGAATTCTGAAAGCCAAATCAGCTCACTGGAAGGTGATTGCAGCTTCCACAGAGAGAGAAAGAGAGACAGAGAGCGCCAATTTAAAGCAATCAGATTACTTTTATATTCATAGATGTGTTTATTTTTACCCACATACTTTCAGTCTTTCCTAGGCAGTTTGTTGATTATTTTCGTTTCAGCACTGGAAAGAAAACCCACTTCACTCTAAAATAACAGAAGGAGACAAAAAAACCTTGTGACTTATTTTTACAGCTCGAACATTTTACAAGAACAAAATGAAAGCCAGAAATGATACTGAAGGAAAGACATTTACTTGACACCCCCCACACACACTCCCCATCCAATATTAACCTAAGGAGATGTTCTACAGCCTATTGGAATTCACCTCACTACATCCCTTCTGCTCCCTAACTAACCTTTTCCAAAGGGAATGATAACTTCTTTGCACAGATCACCGTTCTGCCTTTAAAAGTAATGATCTAATCACCTTTGCTTCCTTGTGTTCCTTATTTTGGAAAACAATAAATTGCTAGTATATGAATGAGGCCAAGGAAGCCATTTAGAGGACAGTTGTTATCACTTCTGTATTTTATACATTCTCTGCTGCCAGATTTATGGATGACTAAACTGATGTTTCACTTAAGTATTCAACTAATGAGAGTTCCTCCTCTTTTCCAAGTGCTACGTTGACTGTACTAGAAGACGCTTCCAAGCTGGTCAAGCCACTGGCTTTTGACTTCATATTTCTTTTACAAAGGCATAGACAGAAAGGGGTTTGCCTGTGGAGCAGTCATCAGATGCCCCCCAGACCTTTCCTCATAGAGCTTTAGTGCCACAGTGTCGCTACCTGGCCAGTTTTAAACTGGCCAAGTTTTTTTGCCTCACCTCTTATTCAGTGTCAGGCATCCTCTATGTAGAAATATACAGGAATATGAAAAAATAAGCTATCGTATATTTTCTTTCAGCTTTTTTAATTCTTTGGGAAGGGTGATACCTTACCAGTTTGTCCTTCCGTTAACTGAAAAGAAATTCTTCAGAGTTAATTAGACTCACTACACCCACAAAGAAACCCAGAAACCTCCCATGCTCTCCTAGCAGATATCTCTCCTCACACCTCCGTTGGGAAGTGGTCTCCCACACACAACCTCCTCTTCCTTGTCTCTTTTGGCTGGCTTTTCTCTGTTATTCCCTACATCAGCTACCAGTCACAGACTTTCACCCTTCCTTCATAGTAAGAACTCTCTTGGATCAAGGCAAAGACCCATCTAGCCCAACATCATAGTTACTGCTCCAGTTCGCCTGTTTTGCATTGTTGTTATTTGGGGGGAGGGGGTTGTGCGTTTTGTTTTATAGGATTTCTATGCTGCTTTTCCAAATTAATTTACAAAGTGAGCCATGAGACTTCAAGGACCCCGTCACCCTACGTGTCCCAAGTTGATCGCTGAGATCATTTGGCAGAGCACTGTGAGTGGTTCCCCATGCACCAGAAGCACATCTCATGTCAACGAGAAGTTATGATTTCTGTGTTGTGGGCCCAGCTTTGTAGAACTCATTTCTGACAGAAGTCAGACTGGAGCCATCCCTGCTGAGTTTCAGATGCCTGGTTAAAACCATTTTATTACGGGAGGCCTTTGCATCATTCTTCTGATGTTTTAAAATGTTCCGATTTTAAATTTCTGAGGTTTTAAATGTTTGATGTTTAATTAAAGTTTTAAATTTCATACATTGTATATTTCTATCGTTGTAAGCCACTTTGAGACCTAGATGGTGAAAAGCAGGATATACATTTTAAAAATAAATAAATAATGAATAAAATGGAAATGGGAGTCTTAACTACCATTGTAGTTCCTTCAGTTATGGACATACTACAGAGCCATACCCTGTCAGGCCAGGGCTGGTTTATCCTTTATGTTATCTACTAGATTGTGTTATCGACATTATATTATGTATGTATATAGTATATGCCCAGAACTGGACGCATTTTAAAAATGTCCTCATCCGTCAAAACATCAGCTGGCAGCTAACTGAGCATGTGACAAGAATGCAACAGCCATTTTTGTCAGGACCTTTAAAATGTCGGTAGACAGCCCAGCACAAAAACAAACACATCAGGGGTGCTCGCTAGTTTGAGGGCAAATAGGGGGAAATGCTACAATAAATGTCACTGAAAGGAATATTTCAGGTCTGGGCTCCTTAAAGTGATTTTGCTGTGCATTATGCTGTGTCTGCTCCAGTAGTGTAGTGGCAAATTCAGAAGTGCAGGATCCCTTCATGATAGTCACACCACACCCCCTCACTGCCACACACCCTTTTCCACTTTCCCTTGTCTCCCTTGCTCTCCCTGTCACCTTGCAAGTCCACACTCCACTACAACAGCTGTCCCTCGCAGCCAGTCAGCATGAAAGGGGGGAGGCTGTGTGTTGGTTGCTGAGAAGTGTCTTCTCAGTGGCTGACTCACCTCCTTTCATTCTTATTGGCTCCAGTTAGCATGAAAGGACAAGGACTCTTCTCAGTGGCTAACATATTCCCTTTGCATGCTGATTGGCTCATACATAGGGATCTAGCTGGGACCCTCCTCCAAAAAAGTAACAGGTCTATGACCCTTTGGGACCCTAGATGACTACACCCCTAGTCTACTCCAGATGAACATCCCACATAATAAACCTAAATGCAATGGACCTGCAGAGTAGCTTGCCCATCATTAGAGAGCTCTGAAAGACATCCCTTCAAAGCAAAGGAAGTATTTGGTTTCCTGAAACACTTCTATGACATGATGAGTGATCATAGCTCCAGTGAAGCCCTATTTAGGTGGCAGTGTGATGATGGGAGGGCTAGATGTATGTTAGAAGCCAGGCACGCATGCAGCAGCCTGCCCCTATGAACCCAGTACACCAGCCCCTACTCTCTCGAACCTTTTCATGTTTAGCATGAAAGTCTGAAGTGGGAGTCTAATAGTCTTCAGATCTTTGCATTCAGAGTTTTTGCATGTTCCTGATGTTGACATTTTTGTTGTTATTGTTATGTGCCTTCAAGTCAATTATGACTTATGGCGACCCTATGAATCAATGACCTCCAATAGCATCTGTTATAAATCACCCTGTTCAGATCTTGTAAGTTCAGGTCTGTGGCTTCCTTTATTGAATCAATCCATCTCTTGTTTGGCCTTCTTCTTTTTCTACACCCTTCTGTTTTTCCCAGCATTCTTGTGTTTTCTAGTGAATCATGTCTTCTCATTATGTGTCCAAAGTATGATAACCTCAGGTTCATCATTTTAGCTTCTAATGATAGTTCTGGTTTAATTTGTTCTAACACCCATGTATTTGACATTTTGAGATGTTTTTAAATGTTCTAGATGTTTTAAAATGTTTTAAGCATGATTTTATTTAATTAATTTGTTAAAATATATTTATTTTATAACAAACAAACATTATCTGGACACCATCCATGTAATAAAAGAATGAATGATACTGCATTGTGCCATACAGATTAACATGTATGTAACATCAGTTACACAAACATGCCCCTCTCCCACCAACAGGTTCAGCAAAATAGAATGGTTGCAGAAGTCCAACTCACTTTTGCTTTCACTGAACGTGACTAGCATTTAACCAATGTCTATTCCTATTTTTTAATTTCTTATTCACGATAGTCTCAGTACGTATCCCAAAGAGTGAGGAACACATTTGTCATGTCCAACAGGTGTCTGTGTGTTCTAATATATTCCACAAATGGATTCTATATAGCATAGTAGCATAGCTTTTGCCTTGCCTTTAGCTAGCTTAATCTTAAGCACCAATTTATCCGCAAGGGTGATGTGTTTTTATTTTATTTTTAGCTGTATTGTTTTATCACTGATGTGCCTGCTGCCCTGAACTCCTTTGGGACAAAGGGAGGGATATAAATTTAATCAATTAATTCAGCATGTGAACGTGTGAAGGCCCAGCATGCAACAGAACATTGGAGGTGGAGCTTGCATGCACATACTCCACCCTTCTACAAATATTTAACCCTCACGTGTTTAGGAAAATGCCAGGAAGAGGACTTCAAGGCATACTGAAAATATAACAAGTAAAAGATGTTTAGGCTTTTTCCCCTTTCTGTGGGACATCTCCCCCCCCTTTTTTTTTCTACAGCTCTGATGCCATCTCTGGTGGATAAGGCTATCAGCTACCAGTCATGATGGCTATATGTTAATCCAATGTCAGAGGCAGCACACCTCTCAATACCAGCTGTTGGAGACCAACAGTAAGAAAAGTCTATTATTCCCATGTGTTGCTTGAGGGCTTCCTATAGGCAACTGGTTGGCCACTGTAGGAAACAGGCTACTGGACTAGATAGGCCTTTAGTCTGATGCAACATAGCTCTTCTTATTTTCTTTTGGGAGTGGCTCCAGATAGCTGGCAGCCCAATTCCAGTCCAATATTCACAGCCCATATACAGCAGGAGTGGACAACTTTTTTCAGACCAAGGGCCACGTTCTCTTTTGGCAACCTTCAGGGGGCCACATGCCAGGTGTGGGCAGGACCAGAGGCAAAGGTGGGCAGAGCAAGAAGAGTAAATTTTACTTTTGTACAGTAAATTTTACTTTTTACATTTGTTCATGCACCCCTCTCTATCATCCATACAGGCAAGCGAGAGGCATTATCAGGGTTGAAGGACACATTATGGCCCAGCAAAAACACTAAAGGAGGGAGCAAAGTAGGGCTGGCGAGCAGTGTAGGCTCAGAAGAGATGTGGCTGAGGAGGAGGTAGCCTGGAGAGTCTCAAGGACCAGACAGAAAGGCCTGGATGGCCACATATGCTCCACCTCCTTTCCTGAGGTCTCTAATCCTCCTCCAAACTATGTTCTTTTAAGTGATAAGGTCTCACTGAGGTCAGCTGAACAAAATATTCCAAGCTCTTCAGCTTACCTAGCTTGTGAATCGTTCTGATAGCTCTGAAACGTTGCTGCAATACATGTAATGCATATGATTTCCTCAATATAGCCCTCTCCTGCGGATGTGAATCTTTCTGTGCTCTGATATTGCAGAGATACTGCTCTTTTGGCTAGCCAATTCAGTATGAATTGGTGTGACGACAGATGCAGGAATGGCATTAAGCCAACTCTAGTGCTAAACTTTCATGCAACTTTTGGAAGGGTGTTTCTAAAGGAATGGCAATAGGAATAGCTTCAGAGCCATATTGCTGCTTGAGTGCAACAGGACCTGGAACATGACCTTGTTTACAATGGCCCCAAAGGTTTGGAACACACTCCTAAGAGAAGGATAATACCCTCTTACTGCCAGTCTTCTGGAAGCAAGTTAAAATGGATTAGGCACCAAATATCTGAGAGACACCCCCCTCCTTCCCTACAAACCCTCTTGGCTGATAAGAACAGCAGAGGGTGTCTTCCTGGTACTTCCACCAACCTCAGAAGTTTGTGGTGTGGCCTGGCAGAGATCTTTCTCCGTGGCAGTCCCTAAGTTGTGGAATTCCCTCCCCACAGAGATACATCTGGCACCTTCACTGTACAGTTTTCAGCTAATGTTAAAGACACACCTCTTTACCCTGGCCTTTGGCACTTGAGATGTATGTTTTCAGGACCCACCCTGTTCTTGTGATTGTAATTTGTTTTGTTATTAATACTGAATTTCAAACTGCTGTAACCCATCCTGGGACCTGTTGGTAAAAGGTGAGTAGTAGCAGTAGTAGTAACAGTAGTAGTAGTAGTAACAGTAACAGTAGTAGTAGTAGTAGTAGTACTACTACTACTACTACTACTACTACTAATAATAATAATAATAATAATAATAATAATAATAATAATAATAGATTTCATAGAGATTTGGGTCCCTTTGGGCTATTGTTTTATGGTTTTCCACTACTGACCCTAGATTCATTATTTTTACTGCTGTTTCTGTTTCTGACTTCCCTACATGCAACAGAACTTCCTCTTCTTCTCCTGTCCCCTGCAGCCCCATGCACGCCCTCAAAATCAGTTCTGAAATGGAAGTCCCATTGTTCCTATGGAACCTCGCTGGTACAGCATTGCATACAACCCACTGTTTTTAATTTTATTCTTATTTATTTGTAATCCAACATGAAGTGCTTCAGCACAACATGGCATGGTATGAATATTTTATTAGAAAAATTAAATATACATTTACAGCATACTCCTAACCATGACTACTCAGAAGTAAGTCCTTTTGAACTTAATGGGGCTTACTCCTAGCTAAGTGGGATTAGTACTGTATTCTTATCTTGTACCTCCACCATGTTCTGTATTCTTGGGTGCTTCCACACAGGTTTAATGTGGAATTGCCATACTTTGTTCATTTACTTTTTACAAGACATCCACACAGTGTAATTATCCAGTCACTATCATCATCTATTTTCCCTGTGGTTCTTCCATTTTTTTCAGATTATTGGAAGTATGACATTTTTCAGAAAAACAGGAGAGTAATGCAATCTCCACAGAGGTAGATTGCTTTAGTGCTACTCTTCCATCTTTTAAAAGGGTGGGGTTTTGACATGGGTAGCGGCATATGGAGAAAGTGAATATCACAACTCAGCACACATTCATTATAACATTTGCAGGGGGTTCCCATTTTTATTTTTTCTCAATCAGTTTTTAAAAATGTTTTCCAGCTATTTTTTTAAATGAAAGGCAGGCATAGGATTATAATACCATATTGCTATAATGCTATTTAAAAAAAAAAAACAAGCTTTCCTATCTCCAGTACTAATCACTTGCAGTCCCGGGCTGTCTGAAAGAGGCAGTGGTGAGACCACTCCTGAAAAAGCCTTCCTTGGACCCAGACAATTTTAACAGCTACAGGCCAGTGGCGAATGTTCCATTCCTGGGCAAGGTCTTGGAACGGGTGGTTGCTGGCCAGCTCCAGGTGCTATTGGATGAAACTGATTATCTAGATCCATTTCAATCGGGTTTTAGGCCCGGTTTTGGCACTGAGACAGCCTTGGTCGCCCTGTACGATGACCTATGTCGGGAAAGAGACAGAGGGAGTGTAACTCTGTTGATTCTCCTTGATCTCTCAGCGGCTTTTGATACCATCGACCATGGTATCCTTCTGGAGAGGCTCGCGGAGTTGGGAGTTGGAGGTACTGCTTGGCAGTGGTTCCGCTCCTACTTGGCGGGTCGTCTCCAGAAGGTAGTGCTTGGGGAACATTGCTCGACACCGCGGGCTCTCCAATATGGGGTCCCGCAGGGGTCAGTTTTGTCCCCCCTGCTTTTTAATATCTACATGAAGCCGTTGGGAGAGGTCATCAGGAGTTTTGGAGTGCGTTGTCATCAGTATGCTGATGACACGCAGCTCTACTTCTCCTTTTCATCTTCTTCAGGTGAGGCTGTCGATTTGCTGAACCGTTGCCTGGCCTCGACAATGGACTGGATGAGAGTTAACAAACTGAAGCTCAATCCAGACAAGACTGAGATGCTGTTGGTGGACGGGTTCTCTGATCGGATGGTGGATATATACCCTGTCCTGGACGGGGTTACACTCCCCCTAAAGGACCGGGTTCGTAGTCTGGGAGTCTTTTTAGACTCTTCCCTCTCACTTGAGGCTCAAGTAGCCTCGGTGGTTAGGAATGCGTTTTACCAACTTCGGTTGGTAGCCCAGCTACGTCCCTATTTGAGTAAAGAGGACCTTACATCAGTGGTACATGCTCTGGTAACCTCACGTTTGGATTACTGTAATGCGCTTTACGTAGGGCTACCTTTGAAGACAGTTCGGAAGCTACAACTAGTGCAAAATGCGGCGGCCAGATTGCTGACAAGGACCAAGCGGTCCGAGCATATAACACCTGTTCTGGCCAGCTTGCACTGGTTGCCAATATGTTTCCGGGCTAGATTCAAAGTGTTGGTATTAACCTATAAAGCCTTATACGGTGCGGGACCACGATACCTTGCGGAACGCCTCTTCCGATATGAACCGGCCCGTGCACTACGTTCTGCTACGAAGGCCCTCCTCCGGGTTCCAACTCACAGGGAGGCCTGGAGGGTGATGACAAGATCTAGGGCCTTCTCAGTGGTGGCCCCCGAACTATGGAACAGTCTCCCTGAGGAAGTACGCCTGGCGCCGACTCTGCTTTCCTTCCGGCGCCAGGTCAAAACCTTCCTATTCTCTGAAGCATTTTAAGTTACATTGATCTAATTTTAATAATGTTTATTGTATTGTTGATTGTATTTTAATATTATTTTGTTATTCATTGTATTTTTATACTATTTTATGTTCACCACCCAGAGAGCTATCGCTAGTCGGGCGGTATATAAATTTAATAAATAATAATAATAATAATAATAAAATGGTGGTGAAAGGAAAGGGAAATACAGCCAGAAAAGTGTTAGAAATAATTAAGACTGGCTTTTTAAAAATAAATAAATAAATAAATAAATAAGAGGGTCATAAAATGGCACCCACCACATGGGTTATGGCAAATATGTGCGGAATGCCAAATCAGCCATGGTTTTGACAGAACATAGAAAAAGCACAATACTCCTGATAGTGTGGAAAGTGAATTGCAATTCTGATTGTAACTTACAACAGAAGAGCAATGATTGGCTAGTGCTATTTGTCTGGCAGTAGCCAGTACTCCCTCTCCCCTCATCCTACCCAAGGCTCTCTGCATTCAGTTGCATCCTGAAGCCTCATGCCCTATTAATAGGGTTGCCAGGCCCGGCCTCCAAGATGTCTTCTGTATTTTTAAAAGTTGTGCAGGGGGAAGGGAGAATTCCACCTTGTGGTTTTTCCCATTACAGAGTTCCAAGAACACCTGCACTTGGCTGACTCTCTTCTCCTAAAGATACAGGATCAGTCTCAGGCCATGAACCTGGCAACCCTACCTATTAACACTGGCTTGCATGCAGACTGAATGCACTTTTAAGGGTTCAAACATTAACTAACCAAATAAATTTTGCACAAGACTCAAATTAAAGTGGGGACTGTCAGCCCCCTACTCAGGGTCTGGTCTCATAACGGATCTCTCACACTGGCCCCAGCACAGGTCTCTCACGATCCCACTACTAAGCGCCACCACCTGACACTGTGTCATGCAATACTGCCCTGAGACTGTGCCTTAGTCTCCTCCACAGATTGCTACGTAGTTTCTGGGTGCACTTACAGGCCACAACCCCCCTGTATCTTTCTGCCTTTAAATATTACATCCCTGGGTTGCTTTTGGATACCTGCTACTGTTACACTATCCCTTCACCACTGCCACCATTGATACTGTTCCCAACTTTGGTATTTGCTCTGCCCACCCTTCTGGTCTGTAATATCCCAGTCAAGGATCAGGCGTGTTGTTAAACCAAAACTATTTATTTAATAACACAAGGAATAAACAAGATTACTTTAAGTTCAATCAACATGCGTGTGGTTACATATAATAGTTTTCTCTTTATATCTCTTAGTCCTAAAACCTGCCTCACTACCCGCTTAAACACAAATCCACCCCTCCAAAACCCAGAACCAACAACAACAACCAACCCCTGTCATTCTCTCATTTATACCTTCAATCACCCAGGCACTCAGCCAATCATAACTCAGCATTCCTCAACATTCCAACACATGTACTTCCCCCTCTCACTCACTCTACTTACCACATTTACCCTACAAAACCGACGCTTACCATAATTACTGTACAACCTTTACAGGGGCATCACAGAGACTCCTATCTTTAATGCTAACTTTTTATAAGCTCAGGTTATGCACACACACTGCAACACTGTATTTTATTTTATTGTATGCAGTTTTAGCAAAAATTAAGACTGGCAGAACCATTTTGCAGGACCATGCTTGTTCCTTTTAATAAGTGAACAATGCCTGTCAATCTGCAAATGAACAGAGCCAACCCAAAATAAAGTAGTGGTTTCTACATTCCTGAGGGACTCTATAGGTATGTAAAAGTATGTAAGATTGTAAATGGAAAGAAATAAACAAAAATGACCAATTAAGGACCTGTGACTTCCCAGGAGTAAAATGAAAAAACCCTGGACCTCAGCAGAATTTTTAATAAAAAAACCCAATCTAAACAAATTAATTTCATTGTCTGGAGAGGGAACTGCAAAATTCATATTAAATACCAAAGACAGGAATTCCTGCCTTTACTGCTACCTTACTAGTAATGAAGTGGACACATTGCTGCCTAGGTACATCTCAACAATGATTCCCATTTCAAAACTGTTTCAATATCCACACCATTTACAATGGTTGCCAAGGTTGCATGGACTCCAGAATTGACCAGTATTTGCACCTGATCCATAATGTCACAGAACATAGGTTGCAAAGTCTTGAAATGTACCTCTGTCCACAACCAGAATCTACCCTCTGTCTCTTCCCCCACAGCTGTTTGTACAACCAATCCAACTACTACTTACAAACCATGAAATCCGACCACAAAATATGCCCTTCAGTAAATTCAGTTGAAGTGTTCTTCCTTCCAGTCCCCAAGAAAACCCATATTTTCCATGTTTCCATGGATGCCTGCCAGCCACCATCTTCATAATTATTCAGGCAAAAAAATAAAAATAAAGATAATTGATTGCCTATTAATTATTGTGTCCTCTGTATGCACATGCGTGTTTAAAGGGCAGTAAAAACTCTTAGTGCCTTTATTCTAAGACTCAGTTTTAAACTGTCTTAAAAAATATGGATTGCATACTTTCCATCTTGACTGCTTAGAATTGTTATTCCACATACCACTTTTTACATAAATGTAGTTTATGAGATGTTTTTAAAATATATGGCTTATGACATCTCTATTACGAGAACAGGGGAAGCACTTTGGTAATAGTATTGTTGAATATTGGAAAGTAAATCCCTGATCTTGTCTTATAAAGTAAGTTGTTATGTGTGAATAAAATATAGTTCAACGTTAAGTGTTTTCTGCAAAACTGAGGACAAATCCCTGTGTAATCTTTATACAAAGTTATTTTAGGTACCTAATGCCTGTAAAATTATAGCTTTACCTTGTCCTAAATGTGAGGATCTTTTCCTCTTTCCATTAAAAGAAAGTTTTTCTGGAGCTTATAACTCAGCCATAAAAAATTAAATTGGGATATATTGAAGCAACAGCCTAAAACGAACCTATAAACTATCAAACAGAGATATGGAATCTGAGATCTATTGTCAAGGGGTATCAGTCTTGGGATTCTTTGTGAGCCACAGGCCTGTTTCTAGCTCCTACTCAAAAGTAGCACTTATAAAATAATTACGCCAGAGCAATCCTGTGAATTACTGGGACTCCAGAATCTCCATCACACACTTTTAACATGAAAGGCAAGAGACTACAAATACAGAATAAGAATGTCATGTCCCTACAACAAAAATAGTACTGTGAGGTCCTCATGAGTGATGTCCTCATCACCACCATCGCTTTGGCAGGGATCCAACCTGCAGATATACCTGTCCATGGGTATAGTTGACCATTTATCAAATGATAAATTATCAGAGAGTGCATGCAATTGCTTGGTAAGTTAGGCAGTAGTAGTAGTAGTAGCAGCAGCAGCAGCAGCATCTGACTTTTCTATGTAAAACACCCAAAACATCTGAAAAGCATACCATCTTGCCATACAGTAAGGAAATGTTTACTATACGTTGCTAGTGAAATCTCTGATAGCATTTCCTATAAGTCAGATGCAGGGCTGGACAATGACATTTTGCTGCCTGAGATAAAGAACTCCCTGTTCTATGTACAGAAGCCAAATAAACTGATAACTGCAACACTGGTGCTAGGATATTGTCCTCCGCTACATCTAATGTAGCAGGCTAGTTTAGGGTGGCCAGAACAGGCTATGTAAGATCAACAACTCTGTCCTCCAGCAGAAGGGAATTGCTAGGTGGTTTAGGAGAAACAGTCTGGAGGCTGCCACTGCTGCCTTCCCCCAGCATCTCCTACCTTTGGAAGTTGCCTTACTTTGCCTAATGGTAGGGCCAGTTCTGGTAGGGCTTTATTTTTTCCATCCCACAACCAGCAAAGACAGGAAAAATGCACCAAAAAAAGCAAATATATGCAAATATGCTTAATGTGTCCCTCTTACATTGAGCCAACTAGAGGCACTTTGTACATGGACATTGGCTTCTGCATGCTTAACCCCAGCAGGAAGGAGAAGCATAAATGCATCATACGCATATAGTTCCTTTCTCTGATTCAATATGGAAACGGAGTCCTTTCAAAAATGCTAAACATTCCACCAATCAGCAATTCAGGTGGAAGAGATGGATTCATCCCCCCACTCTCCCACTCCATTTTCTTTCCTGCCAAATAGCTTGTTGGAGGAATTGTCCTCTATACTAATAATAAATTCATTATCTAAGTGCCGATACTTATGTAGCCAGAATGGTGCCATCCAGAAACAAGAGGGTTGTATCCATAGGCTTAGTGGAATCCCAAGGTTTGCAGAAATAATATTTCTAAATTTACATTTGTACATATTAATTAGCACATGCTCATTTTATGTAAAGCTATATCTTCTTTTGTCCTCTTTTTTGGTGTGCATGTCCCTTTTTGCCCCCTATTGCCCAAGTACCACTCTAGATGGAACAGACTATCCTGGAAAAGGGCATGGCTGGTTGGCAAGAACCCTGAAGAGGAATGCTTCACACTGCAACATTTTGTTGCAGGTCTGACTTTTTTATTGTTATTATTCTGAAAGGGTTTCACAAACACCCCATTAATCTGGGGTGAAAATTGAAATCCCCTTGGTGGGGAAAAAACCTGTGTTTTTCCTGAGTACACATAGGCCTCTCTATAGTCATCATGAACACTTATGAAGCTCTCATATACTAAGCTAGGCCATTGGGTAGACAACTGAGAATTGTCTATCCTGCCTTAATTGAAGTAGGTCTTCTTTCGCAAGGACCTGCTCTGGCTTCCCAAGAACTGGAGATGCTAGTGATTGAACCTGGACTCTTATGTATACCAAACATGTCTTGGGCCACTGAACTATTGGTCTTCCCATTTCATTCACAGTTTGCCACTTTCCCAATTATTATTATTATTAGCAGCAACAGCATTGTTTATGTGTTGTTGTATAACTGAAGGTCTCAACGCGATGTATATAGTAAACAAATAAATAAATTCAACCAATATGTTCGGCCTGGTCTACACAAACAGCAGAATATGGTGACAGAGTTCTGAAGTAGTAGAGTAGACTGTACACACTACAGATAGGTGATATCATTTTTAAGTGCTCCTTTCCACATTAAGTGGCCCAAGTGATGTTATTAAGCATGATACATTAAGCATCAACCACAGTTGCTTGGAACATACAATTCAAACAAAAACATTTCTCTGACTGGAAATCTGAGCTGAAAGATAGAGCCTGGGTAGGGAACATTTAATGTAGCCTACTTGATTCTGGCAAGAAAGATTTAAGTGCCCTCAGGCCAGGCCAGTCACCAGAAGGCCATTGTAGGAAGAACGGAGCCTAGTGTTGTGGAGACGTTACATAGGAGCTCTCAGGAATAAAGATGGATGCTCCTGAAGGCTGAAATTCTAAACACATGAAGTCCCATAGAACTCAATAGGACTTACTTCTGAGTAGATATGGTTTGGATTGTGCTGTTGGTAAAGTTTGACTAGGGATCCTCTGCAAATATTTCCATATCCAAGCAGGGTTGGCAACCCCTTGCCTGCAATGCCCTACCCATACCTTTCAACATGGCTACTCCAAACTTCTTTATAGGTTTGACTCTTCACTTCTGAAAGAGGTCTGGAAAATGAATAAGAGTAAGATTCTATATCCTTTTCTGTCTACCTTGTGGGCTGCTATAAACTCACTTTGACAGCCAATCCAATTCCAGTGAATAATAATTGACAAAGAGAAACACACATGGTTTGATCTACCTTCACAGACAGCAGTCTGGGAACAACAACAGTTGCAGCCATACTTCCCAGTATCTGAATTATCTTTTGCCACCATTGGGCAAACTGTCATGCAACCAACAAGTTGCATCATCAGTGGGTTTAAGGGGATTGAGATGAGCGCATGGAACCACTGTTTTTGCTTCTATGGATGTAAGGGAGTGGGGTTAAAGGTAAATGAAATACAAACAGAAAAATAAAAATAAAAGACAGTGATGATTTCCTAAATTCAATACCATACCAACCACAACAGAATTCCTATGAGTAAGGCAGATAACTCAGCATCCCACAACCAGTCGGGATTCCTAACCAAAAACCAAAACTAAAAAAATCCTGGCAGCCAGTCATCCAAGGTCATAGAAATCCCCACGCAGCACAACCTGACCCAGAGGCTGAAGTTAGTGCAGAATGCTGTGGCACGATTGCTGACAAGAATGAGACCCTGGGCTCCTGCTGGAAGAAAGAGTGGGATATAAATCAAATAAATAAATAAATAAAATAAAAAATGCCTCTGCTCTGAAATCTGCACTGGTTGCCAATTTGCTACCAGGCCAAGTTCAAGGTGTGCTGCCATGCTATGGATGCCATATAGTACTTGTTCTGTTCTTGTAAGAAATCAATCCTTTAGTGTGGCAGCACCTACGCTTTGGAACTCCCTGTCTATTGGCATTAGGCAGACACCTTCATTGTACTGTTTTCAGCACCTGCTAAAAACATTCTTGTTTAGGCAAGCCTATCCAGGCATGTAGAAGCTATTGTCTTTTTTATCTGTTTTTAACTCATTATTGGTTTTATTATTCTGAATGTTTTTAAATAATAATAATAAATAATAAACTTTAATTTATAGGCCACCTATCTAGCCAATGGCCACTCTAGGCGGCGTACAATAAAAAGTAATAAAATACAATAACAATATAGCCAGTACAGTACAGTAAGAATTACAGTATTTAGTAGATTGTTCTTATTACAGTTCCAGAACTAATTCATCTTGGAAGTCTCAAGGATCGTAAAGGCCTGATGAAAAAGCCACGTTTTCAGGCCCCGGCGAAATATGTCTAGGGAAGGGGCATGTCGAAGATCTATTGGGAGGGAGTTCCAAATCGTGGGGGCCGCCACAGAAAAAGCCCTCTCCCGAGTCCTCACCAACCTAACTACCTTAGTCGGCGGAACTGAGAGAAGGCCCTGAGTGGCAGATCTTGTAGGGCGGCATACTTTATGACGTTGGAGGCGCTCCTTCAGGTATACTGGGCCGGAACCGTATAGGGCTTTAAAGGTTAATACCAACACCTTGAATTGAGCCCGGAATACAACTGGAAGCCAGTGAAGATTGTATAACACTGGGGTAATATGATCATAACGGCGGCTATTCGTAAGTAAACGGGCCGCCGTGTTTTGTACCAGTTGTAATTTCCGGACTGTTTTCAAGGGTAACCCCACGTAGAGCGCATTGCAATAGTCTAAACGAGAGGTGACCAGCGCATGTACTACGAGTGGGAGCTGGTGGACAGGAAGGTAGGGTTGCAGCCTCCGGATGAGACGTAGTTGACCCCAAGCTGCCCGGCATACTGATGAAACCTGAGCCTCCATTGTCAGCCCAGAATCAAGAATCACCGCGAGGCTGCGGACCTGGTCCTTCAGGGGCAGTTTTACCCCATTAAACACCAGGTCAATATTTCCCAACCCTCCTTTGTCTCCCACGAGCAGTACCTCCATTTTATCAGGATTCAGCTTTAGCCTGTTCCTTCCCATCCATCCACTCACGGAGTCCAGGCACTTGGACATGGTCTCCACAGCCAACTCTGGTGAGGATTTAAATGAGAGGTAGAGCTGAGTGTCATCTGCATATTGGTGGCACTGCAGCCCAAACCTCCTGACGATAGCTCCCAGAGGCTTTACATAAATGTTAAATAGCATGGGAGAGAAGATAGAACCCTGTGGCACACCACAGTTGAGGGGCCAAGAGTCTGAAACCTCATCCCCCAATGCCACCTGCTGGTGTCTATCGGAGAGAAAGGAACGGAACCAGTTTAATACTGTGCCCCCTATTCCCAATCCCTCCAGATGATCCAGTAAGATACCGTGGTCGACGGTATCGAAAGCCGCTGAGAGATCAAGGAGGACCAGAAAGGTGAATTCTCCCCTATCTAGTGCCATCCTCATATCATCCACCAGAGCGACCAAGGCCGTTTCAGTTCCATGTCCAGTCCTGAAACCCGATTGGTATGGATCTAAATAATCCGTTTCATCCAAGTGCGCTGACAGCTGATTGGCCACCACTCGTTCAATGACCTTGCCCAAGAATGGTAAATTTGAAATTGGGCGAAAGTTGTTTAGATCTTGGGGATCCAAGGAGGGCTTTTTCAAGATGTCTTTCACTGTTTTTGCTAATAATGTTATTGCTTTAATTCCTTCTGGAAACCCTTTTGAGGTTTTTTACAATAAAACAGTATATAAATGTTGTAAATAAAATACATAAATACATTTTGGAGTCACTGTGGCCCTTGGGTCTCGTTCCACTTTTAGGAATAAAGGAATTGACCTTATACCCACTCAGGCCATTTGATACCTGTACTGATGACATGGACTAGCATTGGTTCTTCAGCATTCCAGGCAATAGTCTTTTCCAGAAATTGAATTTTGGACCTTTGCATGCAAAGCATATGCCCTACCACTGAGCTACAGCCCTTCCCTTGTTTTAAAAAAGTATCTTTTAAAATTGTTCTTTTCAATTCACTAATGAACACATATCATATCTAGGGCAGATCCACACCATTCATTTAAAACACATTCAACACACATTTAAAGCCCATGAATCACACCACAGAATCATGGGAACTGTAGTTTGTTAAGGGTAGTGGGAACTATAACAGTGAGGGGGAAATGACAGTCGGCAATCGTACCTCACAGAGTTGTTGAGAAGACTCCACACACACACACACACACACACACACACACACACACACTGGAGATGTAAAAATACATAGACCCCATATAATAGTTTATTGTCCAAATGAGTTGGTCATTGCAGAATATTTTTTAAAAATCAGTATTAGTTTCCTACATAGTAAAAGCAGTGATATCTATGTAAACCCTGTCTAATTTCTTTTAAAAAATAGGATTGGAGAGAGAGTGAAAGATTTACAACACAAACACAGTCCTACCAGGCCAAGCGCAAGGTGTGTTTCCATGTTATGGGTGCCACATAGTACTTGTTCCACTCTTGTAAGAAATCAGTCCATTAATGTGGCAGCACCTAAGCTTTGGAACTCCTTGCCTATTGACATTAAGCAGACCCTCTTTACAACACAAACACAATTCTTTGCTATGTTCACTCAAAAGTCCCATTAATTTACAGCACAATTCTAACCATTTCTACTCCAAAGTAAGTCCTATTGAATTCAATGGGGTTTACTCCAGGTATGTGGGATTAGGATTGCAGCTTTATTCCCAGAAAAGCAAATATTGGATTAAAGCTTCATATTGGGAAGGTTTTCAAAACACTGCCATCTTCAACAACCCAGGAAAATTTAAATTTGTTTGATTTGTAAACACAAGAGAGAGAAAAGACTTTTGGTACTGCTGAAAGCTATATATTTACTCGGTTTATGAGATTATCAGATAAACAGGAAAAAACAATCATTTCCTACCTTTGCAATGGAGTCTAAGGACTGCCTGGAGGCCCAGAAATCCCTTGTCAATCACAACTCTGACTTCACTTATTGGCTACAGACCTGAAAGGACAGGGTTAGAGCAGCCAGCTAAGAGATCATTTCATGGACATTGCGGGGGGGTGACATTTTGGTGTATATCTGAAGAACCAGACCACCTAGAAACTTAATTCTTTTTTTAAATGAAAGCTGAGAGTCAGGAGATTAAGCTGACTCACCTGGAGACCCAGAGAGGACCCCCAAAAGCTAGAGTATCTGGCCGAAATCCAGACATCTGGTAACCCTGTGTTGGAACCAAATGCAAGTTACAAGTGAAACATTTTTCTCCACTGTTTCTCATTCTGTCCTCAGTCTGCACTTTCTCACAAACACAATCAGATGCAATGTTAACCTCCAACCTAGCTGTGCCTTCCTGAGAGACTTCCATATGCTGGGGTGTACTGGGGAACACTGCCAAATGGCACATATCCTACTCATTACTTATAAAGGCATTTTAATAAAATATACAGCCTCCCTACTATTCAGATTTGACATTTAGCCCCCACTTTGCTAAGAGGCGTTACATCAGGCATACGTCTTCTGTTAAGCAAGAAATTGTAATCCCTTTCCTGAAGCTCTTCGGCAGTCTTTAAATTGAGATCCAAGTCATAGCCACAAAGAACCTGTGGGTTATCTGATGTCCAATGTTGATGTGTCTAAGCCTACCACCACTTCATTTTTAATCCATGGATTAGTTTACAGCACCATACAGAACAGAGCATTTTGATTAGTTTCTATTTTTGTTTTAAGACTTAATAAACTGTTTTTATTTATTTATTTATTTATTTAATTTGTATCCCGCCCTTCCTCCCAGCAGGAGCTCAGGGGGGCAAACAAAGCACTAAACACTTTAAAACATCATAAAAACGGATCGTAAAATACATTAAAACAAAACAGCATTAAAAACATTTTAAAAAACAACCTTAAAAAGGGTTAAAAACATTATTAAAAACATATTAAACAATTCTGACACAGATGCAGACTGGGATAGGTCTCAGGTCTCTGTTTTTGTTTTAATGATGAAACTGGGATTACAACCATTTTTTAAAAAACCACTGTGTACATATTTTAACCATTTTAATACACATAGGCTATCGCTATTGTTTTGTTATTGTTTATTATGTTTTATAGTGTGTTTTACTTGTTTTTGTTTTAACATTGTGTAAATCACTTGGGAACCTTCTGATATCAAGTGACTAATAGACATTATTATACTAACAAACACTACTACTACTACTACTACTACTACTACTACTACTACTACTAATAATAATAATAATAATAATAATAATAATAATAATAATAATAAATCCTTGGCATTGGACAGATGATACTTTGGCTGTCTGCATGAGTTCCTAAAATCCTCACAAACTTCTTTATCATCATCATCATCATGATTTTTTAGTCACCTCGTGCCCAATCGTCTCTAGGCAACATACAACAGATTTTAACAAAAACAATAGAAAACAGATTTTAAAACGTACAATATAAAAACTTAACACTCAAATAAAATGAATAACTATGACAGCACACACCAAGGGCCAAAGTCCTGAGTGAAAAGGAAGGTCTGGATTTGTGTTAAATCTGTGTTCACAATTCAGTGCTCAAGAGCAGAATCTTGTCACTGAATGCTTTGGGTTGTATTCAACCAAGTTCTATTCAGAGTAGACCCACTGAAATTAATGAACCTAAGTGAGTCATATCCCTCAATTTCTGTTCTGAGTAGGGGCTCATCCAGATGACTGCAAAATGTGTGACACGCCCGCTATGTGTGTTCATTATTTTTCAGTCGTCCAAATGACATCTCGCGCTGTTACGCATTTTCGCAGGTTAAATCCGCTCCTTGCAATACCGGCAAAAATGCGATTTGCTGTTTAAAATTGGGAATCATCCCTTGTGCCTTCAGGAGTTAGGATGCAATACCGCGGACTTTACAGCTGATGGGCGGTTCTTGGGCATTTCCCCTTGCCCCTTCTCCTCATTCCAGCATGTGTGAGAATGAGCCCGGGAAAATTGAACCAATCATCGCAATGGCAGGGTGTTTGGGGGGGAACTGCAACTACTGCGCAGATGCATTTTATTTTTTGCCAGCCTGCAAACTGGGTGGCCACTCTGGGTGAGATCTGCAATGCACAGCAAGCAAGAAAGCAGGGGTAGTCGGTTTCAGCGTGCCTCCGAAAGCTTTGTCAATTTCATTGTATTTGCTGGGGGTTTTGCTTCAAATCAGAAAAGCATACATTCATTTAAGTGTAATATCGCAAATACAAACTTAAAAAAGGGCTTCTGGTCGGTTTCAAGCCTGCTCCAGAAAGCTTTGTCAATTTCATTGCGAGTGAAGGGGCGAAATCAGACAAGGACACATCAGCTTGGGTTGAACAAGGGCCACTTTATTAAACTATACAAAAACACCTTTTAAAGTGACCTGCAGAGGGAAACCTAGGTGCGGCACTATCTATAAGCAAGCATCTTGCCATACAGCTCACGGGCGACCAGCCCCTGCTTGGGACAAGGGCAAGCCCCATCTGCTTACCCCTTCCGCCAGCCACATCCAGTAGGTGAGTAGGGGGGCCTTCTCAGGTCACCACCCCCCGGGGCCGCACAACCCTCGGGTGGATGAGTTAAGTTGGCCCCAAAAGCAGTCCATATCCTGCCCTCAAGCCGCAAAGCTCTGACAGACAGGCCTCTGGAACCGCCAATCACCTCCAAAGGTGCCTAAGGGGGCCACCAAGCTGTCCTTACCTATTTCCCTTTCCGCACCTTCCCACACCAGTGCCCCAATTATAAACTGTCCTCCTAGGGCAATTAAACTTCGACCATAACAAAATAGCCAAATTAGCCAAATTCACCTATTAATCACAACGCCCCCTAACCCGATTCCATCCCACTCTCACAGTGTGGAGTAGCCAAAAAACCTGCCTGCCAAACAAGGGTGGGCAGGGTAAAAATTCCTACTCAGTCCCGAAGCGACCATTGAACACACTATAAGAGAGGGAGGGCAGGGTGGGCGTCGCTCGTTGAAAGAGGAGGTAGGAGGGGTGGCCTGGCCTTAAATAGGCCCATGGCCCCTCCCCTCCCTGCCGCACGTCACGCACACATAACGCTGCGACACACGACATTGCCCTTAATGAAGATGGCCGCGGCAGCATCGCTCCCTCCTCGCAACTATGCCCCGCTTATCCATGCTGCGCAGGTAAGTGGGGCTTCATTTGCGAGTGAAGGGGTGAAATAAGACAAGGACACATCAGCTTGGGTTGAACAAAGGCCACTTTATTAAACTATACAAAAACACCTTTTAAAGTGACCTGCAGAGGGAAACCTAGGTGCGGCACTATCTATAAGCAAGCATCTTGCCATACAGCTCACGGGCGACCAGCCCCTGCTTGGGACAAGGGCAAGCCCCATCTGCTTACCCCTTCCGCCAGCCACATCCAGTAGGTGAGTAGGGGGGCCTTCTCAGGTCACCACCCCCTGGGGCCGCACAACCCTCGGGTGGATGAGTTAAGTTGGCCCCAAAAGCAGCCCATATCCTGCCCTCAAGCCGCAAAGCTCTGACAGACAGGCCTCTGGAACCGCCAATCACCTCCAAAGGTGCCTAAGGGGGCCACCGAGCTGTCCTTACCTATTTCCTTTTCTGCAGCTTCCCGCCACAAAAAGGGGACAAATCTCTATTTAGTCCCCTTTTACCCACTGCCGAGAAGCACCTCTCACAGACACCTCTGCAGGTCTGCCAAAAAGACGTTACCTGCGTCAGACAGGTGAACGTCATCGGCCCTGTACAGTTCACCCATCCAATGCTGAATGCAGGGTGTGAAATAGCCAACCCCCCCTGCCCCAGAATAGCCAACCGAATTTGCCGGTTGACCTTCTTTTGCGCTTGGTCCATCCCTATCGGGCTCCAGACACCATGCCAAACCCTTCGCGGGAGTATGTCTGACCAAAGCAGACGTACCCAAGGCAGACATTGCCTTATTAACTGCATGCCATGCATGCCTGCCAAACTGAGGGCCATGCCCTTTCGTTGCAACTGAGGGCCATGCCCTTAAGTAACTGAGGCCATTGTTGCCTCCTGAACTGCATGTCCGCACATGCCTGCCAAACTGAGGGCCATGCCCTTCCATTGCCTCCTGAACTGCATGTCCACACATGGCTGCCAAACTGAGGGCCATGCCCTTCCGTTGCCTCCTGAACTGCATGTCTGCACATGCCTGCCAAACTGAGGACCATGCCCTTAGGTAACCGAGGGCATCGTTGCGTCCCGAACTGCATGTCTGCACATGCCCGCCACCTGAGGGCCTTGCCTCAAATACTGAGTTGGGAATGACCACCACATGCGGAGATGTCTGCACTGAACCAAGCTGGGACAAAGTGGGTAGGAGCCCGTCCCAAAGTATTCCTCGCCAGCCAAGCCACCACACTGCAGCCCATCGACTGAGGCCTAACTGTAAGCCCAGGATAGGGTGTGCAGCTGCTCCATCCCTGTCCAGCAACATTGCCGGTCCATCAATGTTATACAGGTACAACTCCCTTCCATGGAGAGATCTGATTGCTGGAGGGCCCGTCGAGACAAATCTCCCTTGGATCCGGCCACCACCTCACCTATCCTAAAAGCTCCAAAAACCAGCATAAGGGCTGCCGCCTGGAATAGTCTGGCTTCATAGCTTGAGGAGCATACTGTTTTTCACTGGCCCACCATACTCAATAAAATGTCCCGTGAGAAAGGGCAATGGGGATCGAGGGTGGCAGGGTGTTCTCTAGCCCACCCAGCTAACATATGGCAGATTCTGAAGTCCCTGGAATAAGTGGGAAAATCATCAGCCTTTACCTCGAAGTGCTTGGACTAAGAGGCCCAGTCTCCAGCCATTCACTAGGCAATCCCAGCAGGTGACTCACTGAATAGGCCACTCTGGTGCATAGCCCTTGCTGGCCCAGAAGTCCTGGGAAAAACCCCTCCTGCATTCTGATAGCTGCTGAGCATGCTGGGGCGACAGACCGGCTTATGGCCATCTTTGATTCTGCTCCCCAATCTCCCAATGTGCAGTTGCACAGCACAGCTGAACCGCTCCACCTGAGTCTACCTTACCATGCCCCAAAAGAAAACATTAAAATCTGGGCACTAGAGAACAAAGGAACAGACAAGGGCCATAACCCTACCTAAAATGGATGGAAGAGTTCCCAAACCTCACTGCCTATAAGTCCAAGCCTGCAGCCAGCACAAAAACCCCGATGCATCCACGGACTTCCAGTTCTACCTCCCAGCCCTACCTAGAGATGCTATGGACCTTCAGCCTGCAGTTCAGAGGCTCTAGCCCTGAGCTATGTCACATAATTCTACAGCAAGTTAGTTAGTTCTTCCCCAGGAGTGTGGGAAAACTAGACCAAATGATTTGGGCAAGAATATAAAATGTAACCTGCAGTTTGGCTCTAATTTCTTTATCAATATTTGATCACAACAAGCATTAAATTATTATACAGCCACAAACCTGAACCTGTAGTAAGGCTGTGGAAGCCCTGCTACGACCTCATAAACCACCGGAAAAGACCTCTAATACCTGGAGGGCAGACAAGAAACACTTTCTTGGCCTAACTGTCATTAAACCCTTACTGACTGACCACATGAGTATGATTGGTGGTGAATTAGGTGGTATGCCCAGGAAGGTTAACACCGGGCAGGATGGTCCATTGACACAGCCATTAAGATGAACCAGTTACATAGCCATTCCATAATCTGTGACATCAGGTGTTAACATGCATCCAATTTTTTTTTTTACCCTCTCATCCCAACAGCCCCTTCAAGGAAGGAGCTGAAGCGCTCCATGCGAGAATAGAGCAGCCTATATGTAATGCTCTACCTCATAGAATTGACTGAAAAGGCAAAAACCCAGCAGCTATAAATCCCCTTGTATCCCCACAGTAGACGAAAAAACAGATTAGATGTCATACTTTCCCATAGGCAGTGCATTAACTAACTGGTAGGAAGCCATTACTGATTGCCATTGTGTCTATGCCCAAGACAAATTTAAGAGTGCAGTCCCTTAAGGCAAGCCCTGAGACTACAATATGGGATCCAGAAACTGAAAGAAACCCCCATAACAAAACAAACCTCCCCAGGAACTGGGCAGTCAGCAAGCAAGGTCCCAGTACCTCGAGCTTAACAGGGGAGGAACGCTTTCCTTGAGCAGCTACTACTGGGTGCTTCTCCTCACTGCTGTGAGGGCCACTGGCCTCATATTTCCCTGTTTCACATAAAGAAAGGAAATAATTTATGAGTAAGCATACTTTTCCAGCCACCATTTTAGTGCAGCTAACCCAGCTCCCCAAAGCACAGATACTGGAGATATGGCGCTGCCACCCATATTTGGCCGACTGCAGCGGCCTCCCCCTTGTAGGCTTCCAAACACCTATCATAATAGATGTCCAAAATGCAAAATTAACATCCTATATCCCTTTCTAGTAAATGATATCATAAATCCAAGAGCAGCACATGCTGAGGATGTGTTGCTGTCACCAATATGTGGCTGCACTATAGCAGGTTTTCCATCACATATCTAAATAGATGAGCCAATGCAACAGTTGCACGCTATATGTAATTCCAGGTAATGATATCAGAAGTCCTAACTAAAATGTAATTTCAGGTAATGATGTTTCGTTGTTGGTGTCACAATCCTCACTAAAGGGGGGAAGAGTCTGCCTGGACCTTAAAAGGCAGCCCTATGCCAATAAGAGTCTAAGATCCTGTAATATGAGGGATCTCTATTAGGCAAATCGGGCTTTCCTCTTTATTCCTATTCCCCAATCAATATGATTACCATCTGCTAAACTTTCCATTCCTAACTAAATTCAGGTAAATGCCTCTTCTGTCTCAGAGTGAACAAATAGCCTGAAATTAACACTTGGAACGCAAAAGGACCGCTCACTTAAGATACAGCGATTTAGACATTTTCTAGCAAACTGTTATCTCCGCCCTTATTATCATATAACTATGAAAGGCCCAAAGGCTAAAAAGGCTCACTAGGCCCCACCAATATACTAGTATGTAGTATAATAATCATATAATTAAGTACTTCAAACCTCATACATGCCCGGACCTAGCAAGAAGTTGTACCTATGCCTGGGCCTAGCAAGAAGTCATAAGCCTCATGAAAGGGCTCTGCCATCACATCATGCATCCACCCTATAATAATATAATAAAGAACCAACCTGTGTATATCATCGGGGGGGGCTAAGCTGGATAACCTGCGGGGGTGGGCAATCCTCCCCCTATGTCTGGGCCTAGCAAGAAGTCATAAGCCTCACAAAAGGGCTCTGCCATCACATCATGCATCCACCCTGTAATAATATAATAAAGAACCAACCTGTGTATATCATCAGGGGGGGCTAAGCTGAACCTGTTGGGGGGAGAGTGCTCAGAGGGAACTTAAACTAGAAGGATTAGACACAATTTCTTTTGTTCGTCCCTTTTATTCTGATTTATTTTTAATTTCCCTTTATGTGCATGAGTCTGTCTTTAACCAGTGTATTAGCATGACTATATTTAATTTTGTTTGTATATCCAGTATAGTCTCATTTATTTTTAAACTTCCTGTGTCTTTCTTTTAACCAGCAGCATCACTAACATCACACTGCTCAATAAAAAGCCTCAATCAACCCCTCCACAACTGTTAGGTGGGGGGGATATCGGACGTGCCGCTGCTAGGCCCCACTACGAGGCCCACTGGTCAGGCCCCTTTATGAGGCCTGCCCCAGTCGCAGCCACGCCACAATGCTCTCGCCCACAGCTGTTGGGGCTCCCAAAACCCCCTCTGGGGATAACCAATTAGGCCTAATAGGCCCAACCAACGCCGACTGTCCTGCAGCTTTCTCTGCTATGTCCCACATCGTCCTCTTGTTGCTCGTTGAAAGAGGAGGTAGGAGGGGCGGCCTGGCCTTAAATAGGCCCATGGCCCCTCCCCTCCCTGCCGCACATCACGCACACATAACGCTGTGACACACGACGTTGCCCTTAACGAAGATGGCCGCGGCAGCATCGCTCCCTCCTCGCAACTATGCCCCGCTTATCCATGCTGTGCAGGTAAGTGGGGCTTCATTTCTCTGTGGGAAGGAAAGGGAGAAAGGGGTTTTTTACACATTTCTTGCTTTTTTGGAGAAATAAGTGTAATTGCCAGCGTGTGTATCTCCTTAAATATCAATAAAGGCAGAAAAGCATACATTCGTTTAAGCATAATATCGCAAATACAAACAAGGCAGGCGTGAAACCGACCAGCAGCCTTTCTTTCCGAGGCGAGTACTCCTTTACAGCCATATTGTGCTTCGTTGCAAAGGGGGAGAGGAGCATACGTAATTTTTTTTGCTGACCAATTGGTGGATAGTGGGAGGTTTTAGAGGCAGAGCTTGGAAAAAGTGAAAAGAATGTAGGGGTCTTACCGCTGCGGGTGCGGGTGCAAAAAAGTGTGTTTTTTTAATTGGGAAAGAACGAACTAAAAAGCAAAGTGAGGACTATCAGATGACAAACTGAATATGGAAACTGTGGATTATCCCGCTCCGTTTGGATAAGTCCTAGAACTAACACTGGATACAACTGATTGTTTGGTAATTTTGCCATTTTAAACTTGGTCGCCCAGTAGACCATTCTCCTCATTGTCATTTCTTCGCAGAAGTCCACACTTTGTTAAATTATACTTTAATTGCAGCTGTCACATGGAAGGCTACTCAAATTGTGTGCCTCATGGGGGAACATTTTCATTGAAATTTCCATTTCGGCTGCTGAAGACTACTTCTCTGTGTATCTTTTGAATGTTAACTTAAACACATAGGCAATTGTGTACCAACATCAGCCGTGCTGTGAAGGGAATTATGTGCTAAATTCTGCTGTAGCTGGTTGCTCTGCTGAAGAATCATGTGATATTTAACAAAAAGTAGCTAGCCTCCTAAGCAGAACAAATGTCTAAAATGGAACACACCAGAACATTCCTATCTCAGTAATACTGCTGTCAGTCCATGGCTTCTCATTCACTTGGTATCCCTGCTTATTCCACAACTAGACTTCACTTAAGGCCATTCTATCTATCTACCAATGTGAGAGTTTAAGTCTCAGGCCATATGATCATAGTTAATAACCAATGCGTGCTTCAAACTAACCAGCATATATTAACCAGCAGCCCCTGCCTCCAAAATCTGAGGTCCACATAACTCTCAAGCTTTAAAAACAAAGGGGAGCAGTAGTAGTCATCGCCATATTTCTCTTTCTATATGGGACATATTTAGCCATTTGTTTTATGCATTTTTACATATATGTCAGGAATTCCTACCCCGCCACTCAACAAGTTTCTAGGGCAGCATACAAAAAGTTAGCACTGCAATCAAACAAATTTAAAAAAACAATAATGGTTAAAGCAGCTGTCAAATAATTCTTTCTAGAATTCTGCAGTTGCATTACACTCGCTGTTATGCAAAAGATGGGAAGGAATCTTCAGTAGGAAAATGGCACAGATTCCATCAAGCTTTTGTGCACGTGTTCTCCGTATCCAGAGCTGTATACTGACGCAGTTTGTCATAGCAATCTAATGCATCCTCTCATAGGGCTAAATTCTCCATTCTGATTCAGTGCTTATTCTGAGCACACAGGTTTATTGATGCTGGTGAATGTTCCACACATGGAACAAATATAAAATATGCAGCAGAGATCTGTGATGAGGATTAGAGGAAAGAATTTTGATTGACATCTTTTGTTGGAGTGGAGCAGGACAGTGGTTTGGAGAGGGGGATCTTGCCTGCGAGTCTTAGACTGAGGAGTGGACACTTTAAATTATGGGAAGCATGAGGCTGGTGAATGAAAAGTGCACGCGTGCAGTGGGGAAGATGGAGGATGACGCCTCCGTCTCCAGTTCTGTCTGCTGCCAGCTATGGAACAAAGTTATCTTTGGTCTGCCCTTGAATGGCCCAAAGCCTTTACCTCTCCCCTTCCTGTTCTCATGTTTCACCAAGGCAAGGGCAAGCCTGTCACTAAGGAGCTGTAGAAAGTAACGTGGGCTGCAGGAGAGCATGTCCTTTTTACCACAACCTGGCTTCCCATCATCTGATGATTATTAATGTTCTTATGATTTCTCTTAACAAAAATGAGCACAGGACCAAAAAGTGCTTTCATTTTCTTCTAAATTTAATGTGCAGATATAACATCTCCATGCCTTTCTGCTTTCTTCCAGGGATGCACAATACAATGAATCAGGGATGGCAGAAAAGCTGGGACAAGGTAGAGTGGAATGGGTATAAAGAACCACCAAGAGATAAGTAAGCAAAACATCATGCCAGAGTGTTCACTTATCATGTGACTGCTTCTAATGGGTGAATACTGTCACTCACTGTGCATGAAGGTGATCAGATGACTGCTCTGGCATTTGAAGAAAAACAGTTTTCAGCCTAAATTATATGGTAGTTTTAATTCTCCTTATCCAAACTTCTTTCTGGCTTTTTGAGTACCAAATGACCTGCTTGGTTTTGCAGAGTGGTATCATTGCATTTATGCCTTCTTCTGTCTATGATATTTGGACTTCATTCATGTAGGCCCCTGTTGTAGGGTTGCTATATTCCAGTTCCACAAATATGGGCAGACTAATTTGCATATCATACAAATTGTTTGCTAATGCAAATGAGGCATATGAAAGGTTGCATTGTCCAGTTGTTTTGTTTTTGTGCCTAGTAATTACCACCACAAACTGGGGAAGGATATGAGGAATTTTTTTAAAAATCTTACATTTTGAGCCTTAAATGCCTGGACTCTAGTTTCCAACACTACCCAATATTTATTTATTAAGAGGATTTATATCCTGCCCTTCCACCATTAAAAACAGAGTTCAGGGCAGCTTACAAAGATAACAAAAACAATAAAAATACACAATCAATGTAAAAATATAATAAAAACACAAAATAGAAACAAACATGAAACAAGTCAATGCAGCAGTATAAAAATCTAGCAAAAAACAAAAAGCAAGCAAAGCATCACTTAAAAGCAATATTGTGACTGAGAGGTTGCCTGTGCCAACAATTAAGAAATGTGAAATGAACACACCACTACAACCTGTAACACAGATAGAAATCAAGATTTCAATATTATCAGTTCAGTCAATCATCTAATGAGAGTAATGTCTGAGCATATGAGAAGTGTCTTTAGTACACTGATTCTCACATATCATATCAGGGAGAGGGGAAATGCAGCCTTTTATGATAAAGGCTGTAACTTGATGGAGACTTAAGTGCTGGCACCTCTTTTTAAAAAAATACAGCGAATTCTAGAGACCTGGCAAGCTGTGCTAGCATTAGACAGGGCAGCTGCTCCAATCCTATTGGTCTTAAGGGGGAAACAACCATTCATATTGGTCTTGGGAGGGTAGGTTACACTCCTCACTGCATTGAATGTGTGTGTGTGTGTTTATATATATCTATATGTATGTATTAAAGATATAAAGTATAAAGATATGTATTAAAAATACTTTTTAGCTTTTTCTGAATTGCTAAACAGAGTCTCTGCCGGGCAACAGGGTGAGCGAGGCTGCATTCCAACGCAACTTTACGTGGGAGTAAATCACCAATTAACAGGGTGGGTGCACGGCCAAAAAATGCAAAAGTCTTTTCTATAGAGAGGCTTGCTTTTATATCTTGTATTTGTTCAGGGGAGGGAGCATTTGGTGGATTCAAACCCCTTTATTCCATCCTCCATGATAGCAGGCAGACCCTCCCATTGCAGTCACCACTTACCCAGAGCACAGAGACAATTGAGATGAAGGCTGCTGCTTCTTGCTGACTCAGCCAGAAAGTCTATGGATAAAGGGCAGACCTGCATGTGTTGATCAAGTGAGCATGTGCAGTTTTTTCTGCAGCAGACAGGCAGACTAAAATTCTTGATTTTCCCAGGACAGCTGTGGTGTCCCTCATTGGAAGGCAGGAGTAGGTTGATGTCTCACAACGACTGAGTGCAGAAAACTGCCTCCACATTTTGCCTTGCATCTCTGGATCTACAAGAGCTAGAGACCTGCTTTGAAAGAAAGAAAGAAAGAAAGAAAGAAAGAAAGAAAGAAAGAAAGAAAGAAAGAAAGAAAGAAAGAAAGAAAGAAAGAAAGAAAGAAAGAAAGAAAGAAAGAAAGAAAGAAAGAAAGAAAGAAAGAAAGAAAGAAAGAAAGATGGGAATTCAGGCCACCTAATGGGCTAAGCAGGCACTGGGTATCATGACTAGAATCTGAGTAAAACCCAGCTAACCCAGCTAACCCAGCAATATGGCAACCCTACCCTGATGCCATTGCATCAAAATTACTTGTTTGCTGATGTGCATGTGTAGTCCTATGTATCAATAGCCTCTAGTGGGGGGTGGGGGAGATGCAAACTGAAAAAGTCAGCCATTCACTACTTCCAAAATGAATGTTGGAAATTCTCCAAATTAAACTAGAAGACAGGTGGAGTGTTTTGTGGCGCATAGGCAACCATTGGAACAGTAATGACACAGAAAATCTCATCTTGACTGCATTATGATGTTTTTGAAGTCTGGTTTGATCAACAACATGCAAAGCTCAACTAGTTTGGAAAGTAGAGATTCTGTCATGTAAAATGGCAAAAGCAGCTCATTGAGCAATGTGGGCTAAGTAGTAACGAGAGTGTTTCTGTTGCCATCATTTTCATACCCCATTAGCACTCCATAAACAGTTTTATGATGCACAGTAGGATACCATGGAAAATTCCAACCCGTAATTCCTCTGATGGGCATAGAAAAAGTATGTAAATAAAAGAGTTGATTCTTTGAATAACCCATACAGAAGACCAGTGGTGTGATTGCAGATGAGCAACCATAACTGAGGGCCAAACTACACATGATATTATGTGTCCTTGTATAGATCTAGCCTGTAGGTTTTTTACAATGCAAATTGTATCAGCTATGGCAGTGTTTCTCAACTGGTGTGCCTCCAGATGTTGTTGGACCACAATTCCCATCTTTCCTGACCATTGGCAATGCTGGCTGAGGCTGATGGGAGTTGTGGTCCAACAACATCTAGAGGCACACCGGTTGAGAAACACTGAGCTATGGGGAAGGTGGGTGGGGATGGGAAGAGAGATAATCAGCAGGATAAATGCAGGTATGAAGATGGAATTTAACCCTTTCTTCTCCTGTTGTGGTCTTGAGGAATTTTCCTTTTCCGAAGCTGATATTTTCTTTGGAGGGAGGGGGAAGTTCTCCATTAATGCCAACAGGGGGATTTCTTCTAAATGGAAGTACTTGCTTCAAAAGAGAGATTTTCCTAAGGTCCACTACAAGGGGACTTTCTCCATACCTGTTTTGATCCTTTTAATTATCATTCTCCACCACAGCTGGTGCAAAGAAACACACAAGAGCCAGGAATTATCACAAACACACACATACATACAATCTGCATTTTTTTAAAAACACCAACCTGCCCATTCTGTGCAAGGACTCATTTAACATCACATCCAACTTGGTCTGTTTACAATATTCAACTCACTTCACCAAGCCCCAGTATGGTGAACTGGTTGGGTAAATAGGCCTCAGCTTTGTAGCTGCTATATATGGTTACTGAAGAGTTTTCCAAAGAAGTATTTGCATTTACTTGTCCTCTCAACCCTTGCCTTGATACCACTGACCATGGTATCCTTCTGGGCAGACTTGGTGAGATGGGTATTGCAGGCACTATTTTACAGTGGTTCCAATCCTTTCTCCAAGGTTGTTTTCAGAGAATAGCATTGGGTGATTGACTTTTGGCCCCCTGGGAGTTGTGCAGTGGAGTGCCACAGGGTACCATCTTATCTCCCATGCTGTTTAATATCTATATGAAGCCCTTGGGAGCGGTCATCAGGAGATTGGGGTGAGGTGTCAACAGTATGCTGACAATATCCAGCTCTATTTCTCTGTAACATCTGAATTGGGATAGGCCATGCAAGCCCTGGACCACTGCCTGGACTCAGTGGTGGGCTGGATGAAGGCCAATAAACTGAGTCTGAAACCTAGCAAGATGGAGACACTGTGGGTTGGTGGTTCCCGAGTTCAGATAATTGGTCAGTTGCCTGCTTTGGATGGGGTTGTACTCCCTCTGAAACAGCAGGTCCATAGTCTGGGGGTGCTCTTGGATCCATCTTTGTCACTAGAGGCCCAGGTGACCTCAGGGGCTAGGAGTGCTTTGGCTGGTAAGACGACTGTGGCCGTTTCTGGACCGGGATAGTCTGACCACTGTTGTCCATGCACTGGTAACCTCCAGGCTGGATTACTGTAATACGCTCTATGTGGGGCTGCCTTTGAGGTTGGTCAGGAAGCTGCAACTAGTGCAAAATGTGGCGGTGAGACTGCTGACTGGGGCAGGGTATCGCCAACATGTCACCCCACTGCTGAAAGAATTGCACTGGCTGCCCATTTGCTACCAGGCTAAGTTCAAGGTTCTAGTTCTGGTGTACAAAGCCCTATACAGCTCAGGACCACCAGGATATGTGAAAGATCATCTTATCCCTTATATACCCAGTCGATCACTGTGCTCTGCAGGGGAGGGCCTCCTCCAGATACCATCTTATCAGGAGGTCTGTTCAGCACAGCATAAGAAATGGGCCTTTAGTGTGGGGGCACCTACCCTGTGGAATTCCCTCCCCTTAAATATTAGACAGGCACCATCTCTGCTATCTGTTCGGTGCCTATTGAAGACCTTCCTCTTTCAACAAGCCTGTTAAGTTGAGACCTTATCCCAATCTGTGTCTGTGCTGGAATTGCTTTTTAATATGTTTTTAAACCTTCTTTTCTAAAAAAATATGTTTTTAAACCTTTTTAAAAGATGCTTTTAAAGCTTTTTAAAAAAATGTTTTTAAAGATGTTTTATTTTAATATATTTCAAAGTATGTTTTTATGATGTTTTAAAGTGTTTTTGGTGCTTTTGTTTGCTGCCCTGGGCACCTGCTGGGAAGAAGGGTGGGATATAGATCAAATAATAAATAAATAAATGTAGTGAGTATGCAAGATGATTATGTAGATCACCTCCATAATCTACACAACTTTCAGTATTCCCATATTGCATTTGGTGTGTTTGGTCAGTGGTTTGCCCAAATCTACCAAGTATCAGGAGCTTCCAAGGCTACAATTAGAGACCTTCAGTTCTGTGTGTGGCTGCTCCAGGTTATGAGCTATCAGAACTGCATCTGATCTTCCTGGCAGTGAAATATTCTCCATCCACCAAGGCTGGCCACTGGGCCTTCTGAATAGGAAGGGATATAAAATGCTTCCTGTTAGTCTGGGGCCTTGCCTAAGCAGCAAGAGGTGTGATCAGGCATTTGGCTGAACACACAAATGCTCAAAGTGCAGACAGTAGCAGGGGTGTGCATACAAAACCCACCCCAAACACTGTCGTGTATCCTCCCTTGGCCCTGTGTTGTACAGGGAAGATCTGCATAGGACTTCTGCTTGCATTTATTTGAATGTAGTGAGAACTCCCTCTGCAATCAGGAACCCTCATAAAACAGAGGAACCTACTTGTTCAGCTGAATATGACAAGAAGCCCCATGGAGAACATCCCCATGCAACAGCGTCAGGAACTAAGGTAACAGCACAGAAGGATACTGGGGAAAGAGCTGTCTGGTTTGTGTGTGTATATATTTCTCAGCTCCTGGCTCACCTCTGACAGCTGCCTATGGCTAAAACGTTGACACCTAGAGAATTTGTGACAGAAATTAGATCAAACTAGGGCTTCCACTAGGTTATTAAATAATCATCTGCTAAGTTATTAAACATTATTCAAAATGTTTTAATTTGTAAAGTATAGCTGCATTTCCTTTGTCTGTGCAAAGATTTCAACCTACTAGGCTATCTTGGATATCACAATAATCCAGCCAACTTTGGTGTCCGTTTTCTGCACATAAGGACAGACAAATTAGACCTGTTTTATATTGGAGGGATTAGATCAATTAATTAAAGCAATCATTTAAAATATATATCCCAAATTATATTTATTGCAGTAAAATTTCAAAGTGAAGACAAATTTATCCTTTGCAAACACAAGAGATATCCTAGTAATGCTAAAGTAATTTAATTACAAAATGTAACTGCAATCATGAGCCATGAAATCACAGTTGGCTAAAAGACTGGCTGATTAAATGTAGCAAGCAAATTAATTACTGATGTACTTGAGTTGTAGCCAACTTGAAAACATAACCTGTACTGTATTTTGGTGTAAAATGCTTGTTTCAGTGGGGTTAAATTGCACAATTGTATCAGAAGTTTCATGTTTGTCCTCTGTGTATCCTCTTGATATTATCATCCCAAATAAGGCACATTCATGTTTTGGAGGTTTTCAGTGAAAGGTATTATATAAATTCCTATAGGATATAGGTGGGCAACCTGAAGCCTTTGGCCAAATTATATGCTGCCCTTGACCTAGTATCAAATGTCCTCTGCATTTCTGGCAGAAACAATCTCTCCCTCCACTAGTCGCCCACAGGACAGGGATGGAGAGAGAGGTGGGGTGTTAGAAAGCAAGACAGACAGACAGACAGAGAAGGAGTGGCAGAAAGAGAGAGATAGGAAGTAAAACTGATGGCCCCATTCTCACTGTCTTCAGACCTACCCACCACCAGCATCCAGTCCATGAGAGATTGTGGTCTTCAACAGGGGGGAAAAGGTTGTCCACCTTATCCTCTAGCATATAATGGTTAGGAGCATAGCTGGGAAGTCCCACATTCAAGAATTCAAAATCAACTCATTGTCTCTGTATTGCTATGCATGTCTATTCAAAAGAAAGTCCCATTGAGTTCAACAGGGATTCCTCCCAGTAAGTGAGTATAGGATTACACATTGCTTGGCATGGACTAGTTCGGTATAACAAAGTTCACTGAATTAGATCAATCTCTGAACTACACCTGAAAGTAGTTCCAATCATTACTGCGTGAACTGAACAAGATTTAAGGTGACTTTAGAGTAGAACCTTACACGATTTCTCATTCATCTCCACGTTAATTCTTACTTTTTAAAACTCCTTAGACTCCTTGGGCCTTTAATCTTAAAGATTGTAATTGCTGGGAAAAATAAATTAGACAATTCACATTCCACTGTGTGCATATTTTGATACTTTCTCAGTCTTAACTATATTTTATTCTTCAACACAGCAGCTTGAAATTTTTTTGCCATGGATAATTTTGAATCAACTTGAACAGTGAACTGAACATAAACTGAACTAGTTCATTTTGTATAGGGGCAGGCATAAATTGGAATTAGTTCCCTTTTGGACATGTTGAACTAGAATGAGTTCCTTTTAAAGATGAACTTTCCAAGCTCTGGGATTAAACACTTCATAGCCATAAGCAGCCTACTTTCTTGCAGCCTCCCTTCTGTGATATGGGCATAAGATTACCGGCATGCCTTACAAGGTTATCATAAAAGTTACTGATAAAAGAATGCAAAGCACTGCATTAATATCTATTATACAATGCACCTGACTTAGATTGTATGTACTTACTATAAACAGCTGATTATGCTGGATAAAAACCTGGTAACCATTCTCCTTTGAAACAATGCTTAAGGGATTTTGATCTTATGAGCCACTGTGCGAGCACATAAGTCCATAGGATTTGACAGCTAGGTACCAGTACTGATGTGAAGCTACAGGTGCTGGGCTTCCACTGGCATTAGGGCCAGAGTCTAGGGCCAGTACTAAAGTAATCATCCCCTGAACATTAAAAGATGTCTATTTCTACCATGGTAGTACAAACTTGTGTGACTTGGGAGAAGAGAACTGGATGGGACACTTAACGATGGGAATTTGTGGACCTGTTAGAGTTACAGTGGATGGTGGAGCCTTGAACCTTCATGCGACAATTGTTGTTTCACACATTATTACACAGCAACAGATTCATGTTTGCTACTCAGAGTACATCAGGAGCCACAGCCAGCCAGTCCTAGTTTTCTATCCTAATCAGGGTACCTGTAGAATACATGCATTTTCATACCTCTGTGTGGCTCATTCATAGTTTACATTTTTAGTTTTACACCTGAAATGTGACTTGTGAAGAGGTCCTTGGGGATCTGATGGAGGATTTCCCAGGCCAGAGAGTCAGAGCCATCTGGATCTGCTTTTCCTGAAAAATATATGTTGCCTGTTTTCACTGTTGCAGCTACAGCTAATCAATAGAATAAGGGTGTGCACATATCTCATACCAAATGTTATTCCATTGCGCAGCTGGACACTTTTTGTGCAGTGTGGCAGGGATAGGGGGAAATCTATGCCAAGGAAACTAAGTTTTTGTGCAGTCAGTTGGACATGTGGGTTTTAATAAGGAGCTAGACTTATTCAGAATCAATATGAAGATTAATGCTCTTAGCTTTCAGTTTTGATAATCTTATACTACTAGTATATTGTGATGCTGGGGGAGAAGGACAGGGCTGTGTGCTTGTGGAGTCAAGAGACAAGCTTAGAAAAACCCTGGCTCATACTATCCACTTCTTATGCTAGCCTAAACTGATTCTCAACAATTTGTCCAGTATCAAAGGAGACCATTGTATTGTTGTTTTCTAAACTACTATTGTCACCCGTGTTGTGGTGGTAAATGTGCTAGTTAGGCATGATACTTATTATATGTCTGTCTGTTTAACATGAGCAGGGAGGAAGGGGAAGAATCAACAATACCTGAAAGGTATGTAAACAGAGATCTGCTGTGGTTAGCAGTTACTGTGGATGGTGTATTTACAGAATAGTTATTTGGAAAGACACAAATCACATTCCCTCCAAAGGACAACAGATCAGCAGCAGGAGAATCTTTCGCAGCATTATTGCACCACAAAAGTTGCAGCCAAGTTCATAGATGTTTGGCAAGCACCTAAGCACAGCCTAGAGCAAAGAACCAATTGTTAAATAAGGTAGTCATACTTGGGTGTGACCGTGTGTTCAGCTGTTGAATGGAATACATGGTTTTATGTTTTGCTGGGCAATGTCCAGAGTTATATTTGAAACAGGAGGGCTCTAAATAAGAACACACAAAAAATACCATTAACAAATACTACACCATTTCTCTTCAGGACCATTAATTTTTTTCCCAGTCAGATCCAACCATCATTTAATTGGATCCTGATGTTAAAACCTGAATTCCACTTTAGAAGCTTGAAACTACAACATACTGAATAATTTGTTCTGCTGAGCCATTCATCCCAAATGTCACAGGAAAAAAATTAATCTCAAGCTAAACCTGGCCTACCTTCTGCAAGAGGAGTAAGTTACTAATGCAAAAAAGTCAATGGTTTGTGTTTGCCAAGAAACAACAGACTAGTTCATACATACATCATTCATAGCTTGACTTCTTATCTTTTAATGACTTGCCATTGAAGGTGAAAACCAACTCCATGCAAAAGCATTGCTCGAGGCAATAAGAAAGTTGTAGCTGTGATAGTGTGTGCCAGTTATTAAGTGATGAAACCTGCATTTGTGAACCAGCAAAAACTTTGCGTCTCAGGATGTGTATGTGCGTATATAGATACATGTGTGTGTGTGTGTACATTTGTATGTATTTTAGCAAGCAAACTCAATTCTTGGAATATTGTTCTGTATGTAGCCAAAAGACCACCACCAATACTGAAGAGGGAGATATCAACAGGCTTGACGGAACTCTAAGGTTGCTGAAGTACAAAAACTCTGCTAAGAGGGGAAACCCAAAAAAACAGTCCCATGAAAGCCAAGCATCCTCAATGGTCATGGAAGGCTGATTAACCTTTAAACACCTGCTGGAAAACTTTCTGTTCCACCAGGCTTATGCAGGCAATTAAGAAGATGTCTTTTTGCAATAGTTTACCTTGGGGTTTGCTGTATTTTAATGTTTTTTGCTGTACATTTTATTTATTTATTTTGCTTGTAGTAAATTGCTCTGAGGTTCTTAAATGAAACAGTGGTATAAACATATATTTATTAATAAATAATAAAATTGTTGGGGATGGGGGAACTCAGGGAAAGACATAATGAGGTAACAGGGCATGCAAGCCTGGGAAGCTGCAGAGTACTGGAGAAAGAAAAACAGGAAAGAAAAACACACCGTGTCCACCTTGCAACAATAAGGCAAGTTCAAAACCCTACACACCAAATGAAGCTCTAAATTATTTTTCAGGTTCCCTGAGAATGAGACAGAAAAATGAAAGCCTTGTTCATGAAGAAAGAAAAAGTCTGAGAAGCCGGAAGACAGACTTCAGTATTGCACTAGTTTAGATGCTGTTTAAAGACTCTAGTAGAGGAAGGCAATGGTAAACCACCTCTGAATACCGCTTACCATGAAAACCCTATTCATAGAGTCACCCATACGTCGGAATTGACTTGAGGTAGTCCATTTCAAAAACTCTACTGACTCAGCAAACCTTTGGCCTAAATGGCTGATAACATAGCATCCCCCTTGACTTACCAAGCAATCCTAACGTAGTTAGGGGAGACATCACATGGTGGAGAAACCACCACTTCCTAACTCTGCTGGCTTGTTCCAGCCATGGCAAAAGGTGGCAATGTATTTTTCATGTAGTTAGTCTCCATTATGCTTTTCCTTCTATTTTCCCTCCCATTGATACTAAGGGGAGGGAAAATCACTAGGCCAGCTCCAGAACTGAGGTAAGTTTACACCTTTTTGTGAACATGTCTGGGGAATGATCCACAGCCTTCCACAATCTAACCCCAACATGGCCTCTTTCAAGCCCTACTGTCATTGACGCACCACTGCTGTCCCATTGAGCTTTCCAAACATATACTGGGGGTTCCTCCGGGGATGTAAGTGCTGTCCCACCAGTCGATCTCATCTCCATCAGTGAAGAGGCACCTGCATCCTAAGGTCCCTCAGCTGGCCTTTGGCCATCTTTAGAACTGTGCCCTAATTGGTCTGTTGCTTTATCTGCCATGTTCTGTTGTGTTGTTATTGTTTTAATATGAGTTGCCTTTTTGGTTATTTTAGATGCTCTTGATGCAAGCCACCTAGGATGCTTTAAAACTAAGGTGGAAAGGTAGAATAATGAATGAACAAATAAATAAACAAACAACTTTGGGGGAAAATAGGAATATTTATCGTCTTTGAGAGGGCATGCAACCATCTTGCATGTTATGTACAAAAAATATTTCTCTCAGGTAATTTAAACAAATCTTTGTCCAAGCCACGGCATCCTACATGCAAAGAATTTATATTCTAACCCACACCTCCTCCAAAAGGGTTTTTCAAACAATATGTGACGAATTAGCACAATCCTGTTCTTTCATTCCAGCAAGGATATGCAGACATGCTTTAGTCTCAAAAAAAAAATTTGTCAAATACTTAAAATTGATTCAACTATATAATACCTCTAATAAATACAACAGATCAATGATTTAAAACTCTAAGCTTAAGGAAAGATCTTTCCTCAAATCTGAATGCTATTTGAGTCTTATGTTACTCAAAACTCAATGATAGACTAAAATTGAGATTTACATTGAACAGAAGCAGTATTTCCTTGTGTTACTGCACAAAGCAACAATGGTTTAGCCTTGATGATAGATGCATTAGAGAGAAACAAAGGGGAATGAGACATTTGAGATATCAATCCATCACAAGAATGCAAAGGATGAGGTTAGAGTTACCAGAGGTCTCCAGCTGCAAACCAGCTGACCCATTTGGTGCACTATACCCAGTACTGCTGTTGAGCAAACTCTTTTCCTTATAATGAGACATGTGGGATTCCTGCTCTGAAAAAGATGGAAATGAACAGCAATAGAGCTTGGGAGATGATTCCCATTGAATTTCATGAGAAAATAAATTATCACCATCCAAATTGTCAAGGAGAGCCAAACCCTCTGATACTCTGTTGATTTCTTCTTTTGCAGGCTTTTATCATAATTCTGTGTGATTTTGGCTTTGTTTATGTCTTAGGCCACATCTGCATGATACATTTAAAGAATTATGATACCATGTGGCTTCCCCCAAAGAATTCTGGAAATTGTAGTTTGTTAAGGGTGCTGAGAATTGTGAGGGAACCCCTACTCCCCTCACAGAGCTACAATTTCCTAATTGGTTTAACAATCAAAGGGTCTTCCCAGGGGATTCTGGGAACTGTAGCTCTGTGAGGAGGAGAAGGGTCTCCTTCTCAGCATTCATAACAAACTGCAGTTTCCAGGATTCTTTGGGGAAATCATGACTATTAAAGTGGCATCATAGTGCTTTCAATGTATAGTGCAATGTGGTCTTAGTTACACCTGTACAAGATGATGACTACAAAATCTACAGCAAGATTTACATAAGAATAAGCTCTTATAGTGCAGGTTCCCCACCAAATTAGAACTTTTGATATGGTGTAGTAAAATTTAGGGTAGGGTAGGGTAGGGTAGGATATCATCATAGGCTGAGTATAGTGAATGTGTTGTCCTGTTCACAGCACTATGCCCTTTCAGAATGAACTATGATCTTTTATAATTCCTTATAGTACAGAAAATGGAAATGGACTGCCTTCAAGTCAATCCCAACTTATGGCGACCCTCTGAATAGGGTATTCAGAGGGGGTTACCATTGCCTTCCTCTGAGGCTAGTCCTCCCTAGCTGGTTAGGGCCTGCTCAGCTTGTCACAGCTGCACAAGCCAGCCCCTTCCTTGTCTGCAACTGCCAGTTGGGGGGCAACTAGGCTCCTTGGGACTATGCAGCTTGCCCACAGCTGCACAGGTGGCAGGGCACATATTCCCTGAGTCACTCACTGTGAAGGTGATCTTTAGCTGGCCCTTTATACCCAGGAGATGCTAGCGGGGATTTGAACTCAGAGACTCTGGACTCCCAGCCAGGCTGTCCTCCCCACTGTGCTATACCAGCTATAATAGTACAGAACATGGTGGTAATTAACATTATCTCATTCCAAGAATGCCATAGCCATTTTTAAATTGTGGTTGTTGGCACAACCTGAAAAACAGATAGGGTATGCTCTCAGTTGCCAATTCAGGAGTAGGACTGGAGCAATGAGAATTTACCTTTTTGTGTACATGCATGCCACTTTGAAAGGAAACCTCCACTGTGATAAGAAATTAGACAGATGTTAAGGGTCATCAACTTAACCAGAAAATAACCATTCTTTTTTCCTAAAGCACACACATCCCCCATTTTCCATCATTGGTTAGCTGTTCAATTCTTGCCTTTCCTGCAAAACAGCGATTGGAGGAATTTCCAGTCGCATCAACAGATGCAAATAGGAAGCTGTTGTTCCAGCTGTGTGTTCCTCCATGGGTTAGCTTCCTGTTTCCCCTTGCTTCTTTGTTCTGAAAGACCATGTGGCAGGCAGGATCCATCCTGAGATCCCTTGGACAACAAAAGACTTCTGTCACAAAGCAAAATTAGGTAACCCCCTCCCACAATTAGCCTGGTGGTGTAGCCAGCTGCTGAAGAAACTTGGACTTTGCTCTTTTTTATGCTTTTTGACAATTTTTTAAAGAAATATTCTTCCTTTTAAATGCCATGTAAATTCTGAATTCCCTAAACAATTTCAGTTTTACTGTGTATTAATAATCCTGCATACTGATACTCTGTCCATCCATACTTGCATTATCAATGTGCTGCTAAAGTGGCTAGATAGATTTATTCTCCAGATATTTATTAGGACAGCCTTTGAACTGGATGTCTCTGGGTCTTAGAATATCCAGATCAGTGGACTTTAAGGGTTAAAAAAAGAAATAAACGTTGCGGTCAGGTAAGATCCAGAAAGGGGCTAATGTGGGAGGTCTGTGGGAGTTAAACAATAAATTTGCACTCTCCCAGTTCTCCACATCCACACGTAATGTACTTCCTACACGGACAGCACTTGCACATAGAGAAAAGTGTTAAACCAATAATCTGCAACACCCATGTGATACGTTTGTTTGTTTGTTACTTAAACATAAAAATGACAAGATGGCTCAAGGAGCTGCATATGCAAGTGTTGGTTGGATGGATTTCCATGACAAAAATACACCAGTGTGGTATCACCATATGCAATACTCTCCATGTACATTTTCTGTTATCCTGCAGGGTGTAGCAAATTCTGCTACTAGCCATCTACTCCAATATATTTTTCCTGTCCTTTTAATGTCTCTGCTGGGGTACACACTCGTCCCTTTCAACTCTTTGTGCATTACCACTGGGAAAAGAGGCAAATCTAGTGAAGGATGATCCTTCTTCAGTGTTAGAAGAAGAACTCAATGGCATTCAGTTAGGGAGTCACAAAGATATTTACTCTGCTTTTAAAATGTTGGCAATTAAATGAGGTTTCTTCAACACTCCATTCCTTCTAACCAAGTTCCATGCAATGGCAATTATGAAGAACGTCCATACTTTATGAAATATCTTTGTTGGGCCCTCATCAGAAAGAAAAATGAGATCATTATTTCTGTAAGAAATAATTTTCTATGGGTTGTATCCAGCGCTGTGTACTGTGTACACATAGTTCTACTGGCATAACAGACTTCTATTTCCTCTCCTCCTCTCCCTCATGCCCCCAAAATCTGCTCTGGGGGATCTCCCAACCCTCCAGAGCTGATTTTGAGGGGGATGGATGGGACAGAAGAGGTAGAGGAAGCTCTGTTGCATTCACAGAAGTCCATTGCAACAGTGAAGCTGCAGCATTGGATGTAACCCTATCTCACTAGGCACTGTGGTGCAACATCAGTAGAACTTAACCTCTGTTGAAGACAAGAGCTGCATATGCTTACACAGCTCAGCCTGGTGCCCTAACTTGCCTGCTATTTCCAGTGCAGAGGAGGATGCTATCCTGCAGTCAGTATTGAAGTAAGATTCAGTCTACAAAGAATTGGGAGGGGGTGCCATCTTATCCTTTGCCTCAATCAGCATACTATCATGGACCTGCCCCAAAAATGACATAAGCAAAACTTCAGAAAGGCTCATTAGAAATGAAAGCAAGCAAAGGGAGTTTTCAAAAAGAAGATAGACTTGGTGAATTTATGCTCCTCTTCATGGAGATTATCAAAAATTAGTAAGATATTTCTCCAACAGATACAAAGTTGAGATTTGGTATGCATTCCGTCCAAAGCACCCTAACTACTAACAAGACTGCAAACAGAACAGTTTTCTGCATCTTACTCAAAATGTGAAGTCTACTATAATAGCAGCCAGCGGTCCATAGACAGTCACTCATGAGACCAAATGTAAGGGTATAGCAGTTGTTCCCTCCTGAAGCATTTAAGCTAACCTCAGAGTGTGAGAGAAGAGACTTTCACTGACAGCCAGGAACAAGAGTTGGAAAAAACTGCATAAGCCAAATGTGACAAATATGGCTGAGACATATTGAGTGTGCAGCCACTCTGGAGATTGTAGCTCTGCCAGAGAAATAGGGGTCCCCTCACAAGTGGCTGTTCCCAGAATCCTTTGGGGGAAGCCAAGGCTCCTTAAAGTGGTATGATACTGTTCTAAATGTATAGTGCAGATGTGCTCATATATACAAACTGTCATTTTGATCATTTTACATCATGTACACAAGGCCTGATTACATGCTTGATTGCATGCTTGATTAATTAAACTAGAATAATTATCACTACCTGCTTCCAAATTCATCACCACTGACAGATTAAGATTTACATTCCATCCCTAACTATCCACTGGAAGAATGAAGAAAATCTACTCTTTTATCACTTTTTAACTACTCTAGTAGAATACAGAAGAGTAATTATAATATGTTAAGGAATAACTAATCTGCATTAAGAAATCCTAAATACACCTTACTCAAGTATTTCTTGACCACTAACCCAAATATTAAAACTGGGATCAGCCAATGAAGCTAAATGGTGGGATGTTCAGGTTGGATAAAAAGAAGTAGTTCGTTACCCAGCATGTAGTGAAACTGTGGGATGTGATGACGGTTATCAACTTAGGTGACTTTGAAAGGGGATTAGATATATTCATGGGTGAGAAGGTTATCAGTGATTGCTGCACATGATGGTTATATGCTACTTCCAGTTATCAGAGGCAGCATAACTCTGAATACCAGTTGCTGGGGAACAACAGCAAGCTATTGCTTTGTGCTCTACTTGTGGGCTTCCCTTAAGCCTCTGGTTGGCCTCTATAGTAAGAAGAATGCTGGACTCAATCAACCTTTGGTCTGATCCAGTAAGGTGTTCTTATGCTATTAACACCAATGTCAGGAATCCACACTGGATCATGTCACCAGCAAGGAGTGTTGCTGAGTTGCAATGAGTTTCCTCTATTACAAGTAGGGTTGCCAGGTTCAGGGCCTGAGACTGATCCTGTATCTTTAGGAGAAGAGAAAGTCAGCCAAGTGCAACAATGTAATGGGAAAAACCACAAGGTTAAATTCGCCCTTCCCCCTGCACAACTTTTAAAGATACAGAAGACCTCTTGGTTGCCAGGCTCAGCCACCAAGGTATCTTCTGTATCTTTAAAAGTTGTGCAAGGGGAAGGGAGAATTCTACCTTGTGTTTTTTCCCATTATAGTGTTGCAAGAACACCTGCACTTGGCTGACTTTCTCTTCTCCTAAAGATACAGGATCAGTCTCAGGCCCTGAACCTGGCAACCCTAATTACAAGGTATATGGAGTTCTCAGGAATCACTGAAACTGACATGACTTTCCTGATCAAAGATGTCAACCATGAAGGAAATCAAAATCCCACTGATGTAAATCCCATTAATTTTAATATCTTTGTATTGTACCCAGCATCAACAAGGTAAGCTTTCTTAATATATTAAAAAAACACCTTTGGATATCATAAAAAGGTAAAGGTGTCCTCGCACTTGTAGTGCGAGTCGTTTCCGACTCTTAGGGTGACATCTTGCAACATTTACTAGGCAGACCGTATATATGGGGTGGGATTGCCAGTTCCTTCCCCAGCCTTTCTTTACCCCCCAGCATATGCCGGATACTCATTTTACTGACCACAGATGGATGGAAGGCTGAGTGGACCTCGACCCCTTTTACCGGAGATTCGACTTCCTCCTTCCATTGAAATTGAACTCCAGCTGTGAGCAGAGCTTCGGCTGCATTACCGCTGCTTACCACTTTGCGCCACGGAGGATATCATATGGGGATAGGAAATCTGCTCCAAATTTTAACCCTTTTTTCATCTGGGGAAAAAAAAAGAAAATGCTGATGACACTAGATTCCCCAAGCCATTGTTTGGAATTTCTTCAGCATGCTTTGCCAGAAAGAGGGAATATCTTATGGAGATATGTCTCTCCGTCCCATCTAGGTGAGATCAGCTCAAGTGTGGTGGTGGTGTTTTTTTTTTTAATGCAGCTTCAGATTTCACAGCTGATCGACAGACCATCCCATTGCCCCTCCAGACATTGCCAATGGAAATGCTTTGCTGTAGGCAATTGGTGTGCTCACAGCCCCAAACTGAAACATCTCAGGGAACTGTTCTCACCTCTGGCTGACCTTCCTGTATACTCTTCTCTGCTGACCACTGGAGGAGAAGGAGCCATGTTCTCTTTGCTCCTCTCCTCTAGCACCTGCAATATTTCTCTGGCCACTTGAAGCACAACAAAGAGGAGGCCAACAACTCCTTCCTTTGCCAAGGCTTATCAATTAAGATGCCAAGGCTTATGAAATAAGATGGTGTGGATCCTGTCATGCTAGAACACCAACTGTGAAACCATTATTGACTTTTATCAGCCTATAAACACAGTTCCAGCCTAGTTTTGGTCTAGCCCCAGGCAAATATTTATGCAGGTCACATCGTCAGCCAGGGGGGGTGGGGGCAAATAGACAGGAGGGCATTGCTACCACCACAGGGATGGGAGAATAACCTGACCAAGCATAGCAATAATTGCCATTGTATGAAAAGAATGCCATGCCTCTCCACTCATCCAGGTAGTCAAGTTTCTGAGAGGGCCCTGGAAGCTTCTCAGGGCTGCTTGCCATTGGTAAGTGCCACCACAAAATAAAGACTTCCTGCTGAAATCAAAGGGGAGATGTTAACAGCTTTGCTGGCTCTCCAGATAGTTCCACTGTTGAAGCATTGGGATTAAAGCAGTTGAGTCCTGTTTGCTTCGGGGTGACTAGTCATTGCTAGGGACAGAATATGCTATGTTGATGGTTCTGGGACTTGTTTTCCAGTAAGCTTGTGGAATCAGGGCATCTCTTCTTTAAATCTAAGCATGTGGTTGAACTGGGTGTGGATTAAGAAGAGAGAGAGGGAGGGAGGGAAGGAGAGGCACAGATGTACTGACAGCCATCAAAGTAAAATTCTAGGAAGGAAGATGAGATTATTATGGGGTTCCCCTTCCCCCAAAAAAGGCCTTTGCCCTCCCAGTCTCAAACAAGCACAGGATACTGAACCCTCATGTCGTTGTGGTAGGCTCGATCTTGAGTTGTGCCTGTTTGTTTCCTGGACAGAGTCCCCTTCTTATTGCTGCATACACACCATACCTTTAAAGCACATTTAAAGCCCATGACTTCCCCCAGAGAATCCTGGGAGTTGTAGTCAGGGGTGTAGTCATCCAGGGTCTCGGGGAGTCTTAGACTCCTTACATTTTTGGGAGCAGGGTCCCAGCAGGATCCCTATGTTTCCAGCATCCTATGAGCCAATCAGCATGAAAGTGGAGTGTGTTAGCCACTTAGAAGAGTCTTCTAACATGACTCCTTATCCTTTCCTCCTGACTGGAACCAATCAGAGTAAAAGGAGGTGAGTCAGTCACTGAGAAGACTTTTTTCAGTAGTTAATACTCTCCTCTTTCATGCTGATTGGCTCCTGTTGTTGTGGGAGAAGGCATTAATGAAGTTCTCATTCTCAACCCAGCAGCAAAAGGGGGGGAGGTGTTGGAAGTGGGGGCAAGAGCAACTCCTGTTTTGTTCTTTTGTTTAAGCTCCAGAGGGAAGATAGAGCTAGGGTCCTCCAGATGGATAGGCTTGTTTACCTTTACCTGTGATGCTCTGACTGACTTCCTTCTGTTGCTAGACTGTTATGTCTTTAGGGAAGCTTACCTGCCCCTCCTCCTTCCGCCCTTTCCATTCCTTTGTCCTCCGACTGTCCAGGAGAGAGGAGACATTCCTTTGTCTCTCCCCTCTCTCCTAGCATGGGGCTGACTCCCACAGCTGGGTGTTATGTCTCCAACTTAGCTAGTTAGTTAGAACTAGGTATGCCTTTTCTATCTACTATGTATTTCTCTAAATAAAGTAGCTTTTCTTATTTTACTAAGTCTCCAGTCTCAGTGATACTGATGCAGGGTAAAAGCCTGCTTTCTTAGGCAAATGCACGCACACGCTGGCACACTCGCATTTCAACATCTGCTGTTACTCTCTGCTGCTGCGGTGCTGCTTTTAAACAAAATTAAACAACACAACTACACACAGCACAACAGGCTGTGACTATTAGGCAGAGACCCTGCACTTCTGAACTTACTACTACAGTACTGGTTGTAGTTTGTAATGGGTGCAGGGAATTGAAGCCCTGAGAGGGGTAAAACTACGGTTCCCAGGATTCTTTGGGGGAAATCACATGCTTTAAATATATGCGATGTGCAACTCCAAACCCTTTCTGGCTCCTTCAAGTTTGCTGGGGGAAGTCCCTTTCTTGACCAGATTTTTGTCATACGTTTTCACAGAGCATGAGTTCTTTCAGGACTCCATTCTGTCCCTTTTCTTCGTAGATTCGAAGGCAATGGGCGGAAAGGCGCTCCTGGTGGCAAAACCGTACAATTGCGCTGGGGCAGGCGGGGAAGAGAGAAAACAGACCTTTCCTCTTATCTTTCCAAAACTCGTCAAGGACTGGCTGGCTTGAAATGTGCTCTTCGGCCTTCCCTTTGTAGAAGAGAGTTTCGGAGTGTATGAGAAAAACGGCAAGAAATGAAAGGGACAGGCAGGGGTAGATGAATGGATGGATAGGTAGGTAAGTAGATGCCAAAACACAAATCTAGCTAAATGGCACCCTTTCCGAGGCCAGCGCCTTGTCCTTAGACCAAAATGTGTGCAAAGCCACCTACGGTCATACCATGGCAACCAACAAAAATGCGCTCTGCATGTGCCCAGAGACAGACTCCACTTTCATATACCTTGCATTCAGCAGAAGTTCAGGGGCTGAATCCTAGTGAGTCCTCGCTCCGTTTCCAGAGCCGTGTGCGCCTCCTCTCTCTCTCTCTCTCTCTCTCTCTCTCTCTCTCTCTCTCTCTCTCTCTCTCTCTCTCTCTCTCTCTCTCTCTCTATCCATCCTCATCGGAACGGGTCGATTCGGGAGACCTGTTGCAATCTCCCGAATTCTTTACCTAAGGTAATTGGGAACGCGCGAGACCAAAGAATTTCTGAATAATTAGGAAAAGTTGCGAATAAGCCCACTCTGTTGCTGTCAAGGGTCTTTACGATTTCTCCCTGTCTCCCCTGCCTCTCCCAAGCAGTTGATGTGGTAATTAAGAATTTGGTGAGAGCCTCGGTCAGGTCACCTCGTTTCTCAGATCAGAAATTCTTTCAAGTGTCCTTCTGCGTCGCCAAAGATGACAACAGCAAATCAATAAGTGCTTGAAATGAAAGGGGGATGTTGCCTGGCCCCCGAGGCTACAGATGTTCACATCGCCAGCCTCCCCCCTCTCTCTCTCCTTCTCCCCTCTCCTCCTGAACTTGTAGCATTCCTTTGCTCTGCCTCGTCTCCTCTAAGCGCTGGCTTTTTATGCCTCTTCTCAAGACAGAGGTAAGTGCCCCCCCCCTTCCAGCATCTCTCCGTTGCAGTTGCAGGGCCGTGTGGATCTCTCCATCTAGGACTCCCTTGCATGGGAAGAGCGGGGGAGGAAGGAGCGACAACTGCCCAGGGCATCGGTGCAAAGAGCGGCCTCTCCCCTTCTGTCATCGCAGAACCACGGGTCTGCCTGGCGCAAGGAGGAGAAGCAACCCGGCACCATTGAAACAGCCCTCCTTGCCTTTTCGTCCGTGCCTGCTTGGTTTGGAAGCGTCTCCGCACCCCCAACAAGAGGGTCATAGCAGCGTGAAAATGCAACAAGCTTCTTCTCAAACCGCTTTTGCGTTGACATGGATGGCTTCCTTGGGCTCCCCTAAAGAGTCCGGATTTAACCGTTCTCTCTCCCAGCCTCACTCTCTCTTTCTCCTTGTCCCACCCCCACGCTAAAAATTTTTTGTAAAATCCAGTCCCCGGGACGTTTTAATGCGGTAATTCATTGCTGAGTCAATGCAGACATTTATATCTTCTTTTCAGCTCAAGTGGTTAAGCGCCGGTTGCTTCGCAGTGATGATAAACCAGCGGACTACACGAGGTGGTGCGGGGTGGGTTTTAATTTATATGCAAATCAATGGGTCCGTTTGGAGTGAGGGAAGCTGTCTTCCCCCCCTCCAAGTTTTACATGTTTTTTATGCCACCGTTGGAATCAAGATGAGCAACAGCAACATGGAGACAGGCAAAAAAGGGGGGGATCAAGCAGCCAACAAATCAATTGGGGGGGGCACTGTTGACTATAGGAACTTCCTCACTGACTTACAGGAGTATAAAGACCGTGTGGGAAGAGGTGCGAAATTTGAAACTCTTAGTTCAGGACTGATGGGAAAATCACAGCTTAGCATATCCTCTAAGGGGAATTAATTAGGTGTTCGCCTGTTTTCAGGTTCACCAATAGGGAAGCTGGATTCTGGACACTGGATATTTCTCCTGTATTTTCTCATTATTGTACCCCCCCCCCCTTCACACAACACACGCACAAGTCTCATCTGTAAGACATTTCAGTACCTGTCTTGGTGGAACTTGCCGTTGATATCTAAAATGGAGTAGTTACCAAACAGGAAGATTCCCCTTTAAGAGCCCTAGAATCAGCACTCTCACTAGGCCAGGTGAATGGAAATCATATCACCGTTTCCACCATCAACAACATCATCGTAATCCAGCGAGGCATGCCGAAAACTAAGCTCAGCCTAAAATGGTTATTGTGCAGTCAGTTCTTAAGAATAATGTTTACTCAAAAGTAAGTCCCATTGAGTTCAGTGGTTCTTATTCCTTAGAAAACGTACTTCGGACTGCAAGATGTACAGTGCAGTCCTCAGCATGTTTTCTCAGAAATAACCAAGCTTATCCCCTTGTAAGTATGTTCAGGACTGCATTGCTAGGCGTCCATAGCTTTCGGTGGACTTTAGGCATTCTTATCAGGAATGAGCAACTTTTCTGCCTACAAATTTTCACAGTCCATTGCCAAATTAAAATTGAATTTTTTTCTCTCGTTTATTTGGAAGTAACTGACTTAAAATAGATCTAATTTCCAAAGGTTAGAGGTTTAGGCTGGAATCCTAACACCATTTACCTGGGAAGAAGTCTCACGGAATACAGTAGGACTTACTTCTGAGTAGACATGGTTAGGACTCGCAGTTACAGCGCAATCTTATGCTTGTTTACTCGGAAGTAAGTCCCACTATATTCTGCAGTCTTATATGTACTTCCTTAGGGAAAAGTGTCATTGTATGTAGTCAAACTTACTTCTGAGTAAACGTTCATAAAATTATGGTTAGTTTGCAGTCTCAATCCTCATTGGAAGTCAGTCCGATTGACATGCATGGGAATTACTTTCGAGGAAACATGGTTAGGGTCAGTGTGTTAGACTCTCAGGACAGGGGTGCGTTTTGATCAAGGAAAGTTTTGCCTTGACTCCAACAGAGTGTGATCTATCCGCTGAGAAAATAATGCCCAGAATCAGATCATCAAATCACAAAAAACATCACACTTGTTTATTTCCCAGGCCAAGTGGTGTATTTAGTATTTAGCTGTGTTTTGATTCACAGCTCAAAAACTTCTGGAGAAATGAAGTACTGTTTTCAGAATAAAGATTGGATTAGTCTACTATCTCTCTGAGTTGTAACCAGCTAATTAAAATCTGTAATTGGATATCTTAATACATGTGCTTTTTTTAAATAAAAAACCCTACTTTTTGTTTTGTACTAAACGAGACAGATAAACAATGAGTTGATGGAGAAATCATGGTGAACACATTGCCTTCATCAAGAGGTGTGCCTAAGGTGGTTGCAACAAAGCCTTCAGCTCTGAAGGGAGGGAGGGGAAACCTCCCATTCAGTTGCATAGCTACAATCCTGCCCCTTCTTCTCTCTCGATTCATGGAAGTTGATCACTGGAGGGTCTCATTCACCGACAACGGAGGGCCCATGCTTTACGGAGCTGAAGAAGGCATTTCTCACTTGAATGAATCGGCTGGGCTTTCAGAATTCTGTAAGGGGAGGGGGGGACACAAAATAATATATATATTTTAAAAAGCCTTTGCCGGGGGAGGGTAGTGTCTTGTTATCCGGTAAGATCATTGCTTCAACAGAATTAAAATAAAGATAACCTTCTGGTAACCCAAGTAGTCAAAACTAGTCGAGCTGTTAGCCAAATATTTTGTTTACGTCTGCCCGTCTGTTTAAAGTTGCTAGTGTTGCTGTCTGGGAGGAAAATTGGAATCTAAACAGGCGAGGGCCTTTACCTAGCCCGGGATTCTATTTCATTTATTGAGAGAGGAAGAAAGTGTGCTGGGGTGGGGGCAGCTAGGAGGGAGAGAGAGAGAGATTGAAATACGTGTATTAACGCAGCGCCATCGTTTCCAGACACCCTAGAACCCCTGTTCCGCTGCAGCATGTCTAATGTATTCCCCTGTGGTTCTGGGCATTAATTAGTTGTTTAATAGGAGTATGACTAAAAATGTAAAAGAAGGATTAGGAGCGTGAAACGTATGTCCAGATCCTTCCACACACTCGAGGAGGGAATGAAAATCACTCTGTATCTTATGTTTCTCCACAAGCCATTTGCATTTCCCACCAGCTGCTCACTTCAGCTGCACCAATTTCGAGGAGCCGTGGAAGGTGCCCAGCTCAAGTCGTGATCCGGGCTGAAGCCGCCTCTCTCGCTCTCTCTTTCTCCCCCCCCCCCGCACGGCATGGAAGGGGGGCAAAGGAGGAAGAGCGGGTCGTCATTGTTGGGCGCGGAGTGGGGAGTAGCAGCAGCAACTGCAGGCTGGCTGGTCGGCCGGCCGGCCGCACAGCCCAGACAGAGAGAAAAAGGTTGGGGGGAGGGAGGTCTGTGGCAGATCCTAATTTAAAGTCTCTGGAACTGGCAAGTGGTGGGGAAACCGGCGAGGCTCTTTGCGTGCATGTGTCTCTGGGCGGGGGCGGAGGACCAAGGCTCCCTCGCATTCTTCAGACGGATTCAAAGCAAAAGCAGCCACAACACCGCGGATCTGTTTACCTTTGTTGTTTTACCCCGTACTGTCCATACATTAATTAGGGACACGGAAGCATGAATTTATTTCAAGAGGTGAATGGGTGTCTGGAAGTTGCTGACAGGCAAACAAAAGGATTTGTTCCCTCCTCCATCTCTCTCTGGCCTACAGAGATTTTAGGGTAACCCTGGGGGATTTTTCTTGCGGGGGTGTGGGAGGGTGTCCTGGCAGACTTGCTTTATTGAGATAGGAAAATGTAATCCGACGTAACCTGCTCCTCTTCGCCGAGGACGGAAAGGCCGACTGACCTTGGACCATTTTGCCCTACATCTCTGTGCGAGGTTTTTGCTGCTAAAAAGGTGTGCCTGTAGGCACCGTCCAATCTTAGGCACATTTGATCACGTGCCCAGAGACTTCTCTCCTAAAAGAGTCGCGCGTGGGACCATGATCGCACCTTTCCCAAGTAGACCGCATTCCCTTGAAGTCGTTCCCACTCTAGGAAGTTTTGTGCTGACGTTTTCGCTTCTCGGCGACATGATAAATAAGTAGGGATGGAAGAATTGCTCTTCCCTAAAGTGATTTTAGGCTCGTTACAACCCTATCCTACCCGTGCATACTCTACAAAAAGTACCACTGATTTCAGTGAGTTTTATTCTCATGTAAGTGTACCTAGGATTGTAGCCTTGTTACAGGGATGTGTTCAGTCTCAGCAAAACTATATTATATATTCGAGACCAAACCTTACTACGTGTACTCAAAAGTCAACCACGTGTGCTTGAGGCTGCCGCCTTAAGCCCCAGAAGCGATCGAACTGGCCTCCATTTCTTTGCATCAGCAATGTTGTTATTGTTTGCATCTCCCGAATAATGTGGCAATGTCAATCACACTCCTAAAATAACTTATTTTCTCTCTTTGTATGTGTGTGTGTGTGTACAGTTTGGTTTTATCATGTAAATTTGGAGAGTCTTACTCATTTCTAAAATGCAAGAAAATCGAATTAAGTTGATAATGATGTAAAACAAACTCCTTTTAACAATGAAAACGTGGTATTTTTCTTTGAGCATATTTTATTGTCATTAATAAATACACGTAGGAATTTGAAAAAACCTCCGAACTTTGATGGCACTTCATATACATTCTGAATTTTTAAAAGCTATCCGCCATCGTCTTTGTTTAAAACACAAGCGCACACATTTCTGGCTAATGCTTTTACCTAGTATTTTTGTCTAACACATGAAAAATATTAACTACTGAGCATCGAAATAAATCGTCATGATAAACTTTTAGGGACATGCACGTGCTTATTCTTCGGGGGTGGGGGAAGAAACGTGGAGCCATCCACTTTCACCCGGAGGTAAACCCCACTGAGCTGAAAAAGGCTTACTCCCAAATCAGTGGGCATAGGATTACACGGTCTCAAGAACGCCTTGATGTTGTGTAGGCCACAGATCCGCATCTACAGAAGCGACTCAAAACGTTGTTGAGCCGCACAGCTTTGAAGCAGTGCCTCTTCATCCCTCTTCTTCTCCTCTTCCTCCCCCACAACCGTAACCTCGTCATTTTAAAAAATGAGTGATCAGTGACCCCACGTGAACCCGAAGGGTGCCTATGCAGCGAAGGAAATTCTACACTTAAAGGCGCTCCAGAAGCTTGTCCGTTGCAATCCATTCGTGAAAAAGTGGCCAGAGACTCTTCAACACCCCCCTCCCAACAACTTTCCCAGCTGCAAACTGTAACGTGGATTTTTTCCCCACCTCCGTCTTTTAGCTCGAGTTGACTTTGGACTTTTCGGAGCATTCTCGGTAGAGTGAGCGGACCTCTTTGCATTGGCTCGCAAGCCTCAGCCGGGCGTTTCCTCCCCACTTTTTTTTTCACCTTTCCCTTTAAGGTCTTGATCTTTACCTTCTCTTTGGCCTCTTCTGTTCCTTTCCCTACCAACTTTCGCTCAGGATGTGTCCACCCACTTTCCCTTTCTCCTCTCTATTGCTGTCGTCCTTGGGCTCTTTTTTTTTAGAAAAAAAATCTTTTGTCACTTTAACACACGTGTTTCGGGGGGGGGAGGGATATCAGCATTTGAGAATGTTTAAATCCTCTCCCCCTGAATCACTCCTTTCCTGCAAAGCGCCTCCCCGCACTCCCCCACCCCGGGGTTCCTAATGTAGCTCTCTCCTTTCGGCTGTCCCTTTGTGATTGGCTGTTGTTGCTTTTTTGCACGTCTGTGTTTCTTTGATCTGCAGCTTCTCTCTAGATTGAGCTGTCCAGGCTTCTTTAGTTGCTTAGGCCTTTCGCCCCCTCCTCTCCAGCTCTAAGTGACTCTACCTGGATTTTCACGGAAACCTCCAAGTGAGTAAGCATGTAGGGCTAGGATTGGGCCCTTGCACGGAATTGAGTGAGACTTACTCTCCAGGCACAGGACGGCGGCTTCAGCCTGTTCCCTTTCCCCACACCTCCATCTGGCTACCTCGTTTCTGTCTAGCCTGTCTCAGCCTTTCTCCATCTCTGTCCATCTGACTTCTCCGTGCCTGGGTCAGATCTTCTCGCAGCAGCAGCAGCAGCAGCTCGGCCGCCCCCTGAGCGCTCTCTCTCCTCCCTCCCCCCTCCTTCTCTTCGGCGTGGAGTTTGGTGGAATCTCTGCTGACGTCACGCGGCTCCCCAGCCAGGCAGAGCGAGGCCAGACGAGTGGAGAAAGAGCCGGAGGACAGTCAAAGAAAGGCAGAGACAGTCCGCCCAAGAAGCCCAGCGGTCCCGCAGCGAATCCACTAGGAGCCAGCCTGCCTGCCTGCCTGCCTGCCGTCCGTCCGTCCGTCCGTCCCCAGCACCCCCTCACCCGCCCCTCCCTGCCCCGCCCCCGCGTGTCCCCTGGACGGCAGGGCGCGCGGCAGGCCAGCGTTCCTTCCTCCTTGGGGATCCTTCCGTGCCGTGGCTGCTGCTGCCGCCGCCGCTCCGTCCCGGACTGGCCTTAGCGGGGGTGGTGGTGCTAGCGCTGCGGTTGGTGGAGGAGGAGGTGGCGGTGGCGTCTGTGGGCAGCTCGAGTTCTCCGCCAACTCACACTTCGAGCCCGGGATTTGCTAAAAGCTTTCGGCGAGGAGGAGGAGGAGGAGATCGAGGTGGGCGGAAAAAAGAGCGAGCGAAAGAAAGCGAGGCGCTTCAAGCAGGAGCCGGTAAGCAGACGGAGGGAGGCCCACCCCTGCCTTTGGCCCGGCGGTGTGAGATAATGCGAGTCTGCCAATTGGTTCCACTTCGGGCTCCTCCCGACGGGTGATTTGTGGCGCTCCGGCGTTCGGGCGAGCTGAACGGGGCCGTCCAGGCTGGCTGCAGACCTTGTTTTTTGCAGTAACAAATGGGGGTAGGATGGGGGGGTTACAGGCGCTTCTTCCAGGGCTGGGCGGGGGGGGCCTGTCTGCGGGCTCTCAGAAACCTGTGTGTCCCCACCCCCAGCCCACGCGCGCCCAGTTTAAACCAGTGACTGATGCCTTCCTAAGACTTCTTGGGAGACTGGCCTTCTCCCAGGCTCAGGTTGAAAGCCAAGAAAGACGGGAAGAGGGCTGAGGGAAGGACCTGCGACAGGCCCCTCTGCATTGGCAGAGCCAATTAGCTACCTTTCCCCCTATTAATTTCTAGCCGTCGGGTGTTGTTGTTGTTGTTAGGGCTGGGCTCCTCTTAGACTTGAAAGAGTTAGCTCATGCCGATCGCCAAGGAAATAGAATAAATTATCCTTGTGCTATAATTGGCGTAACAATAGTAAACATAACAGTCATCTCCATCAGTAGGACTTGTTATGAGTGCTACAGCTAGTCAATACGGCTACCAGTTACTTAGCGCACCACCAGTATACTTGCTGCAGGGTGTTGGTATTATAGTATGTTAGAGTTAGTTTTTGTCTCTGATGTACTACAGGCACGCACACACCTTTCTCCAAAGGTCCCTCGCTAGTTTTACTGGGCTCCCCCCAACCCGCTTTAACGTTAAGATTAAATGATTCTCCAAACGCAGCATTAGGAATTATTTCTCTCTCCCCACCCACCAACCCGCTTTTTTTTTCTTTTTAAAAGGGATCAGTAAAAGAAGTTTAATAAATTTACAAAGGGTATTACACTGATTAGAAGAGAGTGGTACTTTGCTAGGAGGTGTGCTTAGCTTTGCAGAAGTTCTTCGCCCTGCGCTCCTGAATAAACTGTACCCCTCTGGACGGAAAGGTCACATATTGCAGTGTTTTTTTCACCTCCGCTATTTTAGGTTTTCTAGTCATTAAAGCAATGAAAACAAATACAGTCCGTGCTTTAGGCTTATGCTAATTTCCCCGCTCCTTTTGGTCCGGGCCTTGCAGATACAAAATAAGGCCCAGTTTTGCATTTAAAATCAATGAGCTTCATCAAGGCTTACTGATGTGTGTAAAAATCGGCGGCGGGGGTCTTCGGTAAACTACCAGTTCAGTTTCCTTTATAGGAAGTCGCTTCCTATAGGGAGAGAAAAGAAGCCCTCCAAAGAAGCTTTCTAAATCTGCCATCAGGTGTATTTTGTTTTTAACTGTTTCCCCAGCATTTGTGTGTCTTGCTTGTAAAAATATTTGAGAGCAGCTTAAAGATACAAATTTGGTATGCTCCTTATGAAACACATACACACAAGTTTTGATTTGTGTGTCTCGCTGCTTGTAAAATAGCTGAGAGAGGCTTTAATGGTGCGAATTTTGTTACACTCCTTTTAAAAAAAAACAATAAAATAAAATGAGGGGCAGGCAGAAGTGGACTGAGAATCGGGTTTGCAAATGAACAGGAATCTAGTTCCAATCCCGATCATCCTACAAACCCTGCCCCCAATGATTTGGTAACAAGTGCCGTTGAGTTAATCAATGGGATTTGTTCCACGTAAATCAGTTTAGCATATTAATATGACGGAAAGCAAATCGAGTAATTTTTGGTGAAAAAAAATTACAGATTTCGTGTAAACGGACTGATCCCTCCTCCTTCAGAGTTTTGTGATGTATATGTGTATAGATATATAGGTGTATAGTGACGGATAAAATTAGAACAGGAATTCTTAACCTGTGGTTAGTGGGCTTCAGAGGATCCCTGATCCGGGAGAGAAAATATCCAAATACAATCAATTAAAATGCATTTATTTACTTATGGGGCCCATCGATTTTGGGTCCATGACCCAAAAAAGGTTAAAAACCACTGAGTTAGAAGCTGAGTCTTGAAGAATCGATGTACCATGGCCATTTCTTTATAGGGCAAAAAGCACCCCACCCCTCCCACAGCACGCTGCAATCCTAAACTTACTTCCTTACACTCAGTGGGGACTCCCCCATAAACATGGTTATAAACTTGTGCCGCAAAAGAGCCCTAGAAATCCTCTCTCTATGTGTGTGTGTGTGTGTGTGTCAGTGGCAGAGGGATTGTTTAAAAAATTGATAATTATAACTTTTGACATCCCAGATGGTCTTAAGTCTGTCTAACAGGATGTAATCTTGTCCGAATTTTGGAAGAGAGAGGGAGCGACGTGAATGGGGGGGGGAATAAGTGGCACGTCTCAGTTTGTTAGATAAATTAGCCATCAAGGCAGGCGTTGAGTCAGGGCGACCAAATTTGTCATGCGAGGCTTGTCTTGACAGAACCGGTTTAAGGACCATCAGAGAGGAATTAGGGGGGTTCTTAATTGCCTTCCCTAACAATTTCGCCACAGCTCATATACTAGGCCTCGTTATTGGAAAGGCCTTTCATACACTCCGTGGGCCTTCCTCTTTCGGCTCTCTGAGGCTTGGAATATAAATTACCTTGTCTTATTAGAATTCTGAGAGTTGTCTCAAGAAATAAACATCCACTGACCTTTTAGATGTCCCGATCCGGTGCATATTTACCGGGAATGATGTCTGATTTATTTCCGTGGGACCCACTTCGGTATGAAGAAGCTTAGGATCGGGCCATTTCTTGGAAAGAAGTCCCATGGCTTCAGAATAAGTCTGTGAGCCTAAATTCAAGTGCAGCCTGATCCTGAGCGCTGAGTCGGAAGTAAGTTCCGGGGAATGCAGTGAGACTTCTCCCTAAAGTAAGAATCCATGGATGCAACCCTTAAATGGAAAATAGGTTGCATTGCACTCCATGGGTTGCATTTGAAAACAAGCGTGCTTATGATCTGGGTGATGTTATTATAATGGAGGGAAAGGATTATTGATCGTACTCGGCATCTTTTTTTTTAAAAAAAAGTATCGAATGGCGGTTTCTTTCCTAAAATCTTAACCAACTTCCCGGTTATATTTATTTATCAGATCCACAATGATTTCTAAAGGAGGATAAGCACTGGCTAATAGTGGAACACACTGAAAGGGGGGAGAGGGGGAAATTTCCCAAACGATGATGACATGCAAATTTTTCGCCCAAATTATCATAAGTAAACACCTGAAGCCTGGACTAATAAAATCCCATCTGTGTTACTTCATATCGAGTTAGTAGAGAGCTCCGATAATGATTTTTGTAATATTTCCCGAACAGACATCTCAATCAGGCACTAATCCTGTGATTTCCCCCCGCCTTTTTTTTGGAAAAAAAAATTCTCAGAATTAGGAAAGCCCGAAGCTTCAAAATGTGGCACTGGAGACCTTGTCCGACGGAGGTCTCCTGCCGCTGGCCTCCCTAGGCCAAAGGGGATATAGGATCCAGGGGACTGGGGTGGGCGACCCTCTTTCTTCTCCATCTCTACCCCCCACCCCAAATACACACAGAGGTCATCAGCAACATGTTAAAAACCGTTTTTTAAAAAAATCCCTTCGATAGAGAAGGTTCTTTATACCTGCCTGGCTGAAGGAGCGAGGGCGCCTCTCTATTCATTCGTTCTTGTCAATTTCACCCGGTCTACAAACAGCCCAAACCATATCATGGCTTGCACCACCTCCGCCGCTGATCAGGGTTGGCTCAGACTGCTCATTTTAAGACAATTCCCTCAAACTTTCCCGGGCATCAGAAGTCCCGCAGAATGAAAGTCCTTAAACTGTCCCATACCTTAATTCACGAGAGTATCTTATTGCTTTGTCATTTTTTTCTTGTGCTCTCTCTCTCTCTCTCTCTCTTTTTTTTTTAAAGCGCGGGTATTCTTTCACCTACGGGTGGAAACAGGCAGGCAGGCACATACACCTCCCCCCCCCACACACACACACACGCCCCAATGTCCCTGAAAATAAAAGAAGCCTGGCCACTTTGCATCCAGGCTGCTCTCTACGAGGCTATCCGTTCTATAGTAAAGGGCGATGGGCCTCCAAATCCCTTCTCCTTTGTGTAAATTATAGCAACTTCGAAAACCAGAAGTCAGATAAAGGAGGGAAGGCTGCGTAGGCTTTTGTTTTCGATTCCGAGAAGGAATTGATTTTCTTCAATGGATTTAGGCACGCCTAGTTCAGCATAGGATCGGGCTGCACGTCGTTAATTCCCTGGCAGCCTGATCCTAACCCTGTGTTTACTGAGAAGTCCCACGGAGTTTAGTAGGACTTGCTCCCAAGTAAGTGTGCAACCTTATGGGCCGATCCTATATATGTTAACCCATCCCTTAAGTGTGTGCGAAGCATTTTCCCACCAATGTGTAGGAAGCGTTTGGATCTGAGGGCCGGAAGTGCACTTGAGTTTCAGGTCTGCTGCTACCTCCAACAATTAAAAGGCTAGGATTCTACATCACCCGCGTTTGAAATTCCCATTGACAACAACGCGTCGCTCCATGTTTGGTTAGGGAATGTTTCACCTCGGTTAGTTAAATTGAAGAGAAAGTGGGGGAGGTAAGTTGCATTCAGAGACATTTTCATGAAACAGACTGAGCAAAGCTATTCCTCTGGCTGTCTTCCCAGCAAGGTAGGGGGCAGGACATGGCTACAGCCCCCCCTTTTAAAACCTAAAGGAAGTCCAATCCCAAAACCCCACCCCACAATAATAATTCGTTCAAGCGCTTGTGAATTAAGACGGTTATGTCAAGTGAGAAATATCCCTAGAGGCGATGGGCATTAGTCAGATTCCAGACGCCAAATGATGCACATGAATTTATATTAGTTTTGCATCGCTGAGGGTAATTAATAATAATAATAATAAACATTATTATTTCTGCATTGTGTATTTACATCATAATTAAGATTCAAGGAAGGGGGAAAGTTGTATGATCAGGTATCATTATTTATTTTCTTGAAAACCAAAAAGCCGGAGCCGCCACCCGTTACGTTGACTTGCTAAGCTGAAGACGATGTAGTTAAATCGACTTAAGACAAGCATACGATTTTCCTGGACTAAGAATCAGGGCTATAAGTGCATGTAGGGATCTTGTCCCCCTCCTGCCTTTAGAGAAAAGGAACGTGCAGCAGGACCCTAACCATATTTTTGCACCGACCTGAGTCCCGCGGATGGTGTTCAGGATTGCAGACACCTTCCTTCAACCAAACACCTGTGCCCCCCCTACATACACACTTCCCCAACACCACCTCCTATCTTCCCCAGCAGGCAAAGACCGTGGATAACTGTTTTGTTCCGTTTTTTAAGAGGCGCTCGGCGTCCTCCGTTGGTCTGGCTGACCTGTCATGTTCGTGCCTTCTTAATGTCAATGTACGTCTCTTCTTAATGTCAATGTACATCTAATGTTTTACAGATAACGGGTTATGGAGTCCAACTGTCGTAAACTTGTGTCGGCTTGCGTTCAGTTAGGTAAGAGAGATATTTCCGATTGATTTACACGTAACCGGAATGATTTGCATCCCTTATGTCGACTTGTGTGCGTTTGTTTTCTTTTGTTTTTTGAAAAGCCCACTAGTGAACACGGAGGGGCGCGCGGGTGTATAAATATCTACCAAAAGATGCCCTGTGCCCACGGAGCCCTACTCCAATTCCTTGCATTCCACAAGGGGACTTGCAGCCCAAATCATAATTAACCGCATTAAAGAAAGCTAGCAGAATCTCAGCCGATTAGCCTGCTAGCCCAGGGCTGGGTATCCTGTGGCCCTCCAGGGTTTGCCGGATCTTAACTCCACTCAGCCAGCACGGCAAACGATCAGGGATGATGGGAGCTGTAGTAAAGCAACTTCTCAAGGGCCAAAGGTTCCTCTCACATACTAGCCCTTTCCTATTATTATTATTATTATTATTATTACTATTATTATTATTATTATTATTATTATTATTATTATTATGTTGAAGATCTTGCAATGCGTGTTGATTCACCTGTGTTAGAGAGCCAGGATTCTAAGGATGGAAGTCCACAAACGTGATCAGGAGTCGACTGAGTTTCAGTCTTGGACCTCCGGCTTATAGCGAATTGTGGCTCCAGCACTTGAGTTTTCTCACATGCTTAGGCTAGATCCGGGGTTTGGTCTCTGCCGCAGAGTTCTGTATAAAGTCCAAGATCACCATTGGGTTTGTTCGGGAAGGCTACTGGAGGGTGGCTGCTCAGGTTCAAGACAGAGACAGAAAGAGGAGGGGGGAGGGGACGGGGGCTGGACGACCCTTCCCCGCAAAGTGTCAAAAGCGCCCTTGCTTTTCCGACGCACTTGCCCTAACGCACTTCCTCTCTTTCTCTGTTTTTCCCCTCGCGACTCTCTGCCTGCCCCGCCTCCTCCCGAACCACGACCCTCCTTCTCTTTCTCTCTCAGGGGTTCAACCTTCTGCTGTTGAATGTCTTTTCTCCAAAGACTCTGATATTAAAAAAGGAGAATTCAATGATTCTCCAGAGAGCAGGAAAGAAGCTTCTAGCAGCAAACTGTTCGGGAGGCAACACCCCAGCGCCAATGGTGAGTCTGCCTACCCCTTTCTGGCCAGCCTTCCACCAGGATCGAGCCCCCTCCCACGCGATATTCCCATAGGTGTCTGCGAAGGAAGACGATAGGTACGATCTCATCTCGGTGAGAGGATCCTCCTGTCCTAATCAAAACAGATCCCAGTGGCAACCTTATGGGGGGGGCGGTATTATGTGTGGGCCAGTAAAGCGGAGAGCGCGGGAGAGGTGGACTTCCATTGCTTCTGCCTTTTCAAGCTTTCTCTAGCAGCTGTTGAAGTCAATGTGACCGCCCTGGTGAGGTTTGTGCGCTCACTCCCCCTTCTCGCCCTCGGCTTCCCTCTTTCTGTTTTTCTCGCCGAGGCTGCGCGTCGACCTCAATGAAGTGCAACAGCGCCCTCTGCTGCACAGATTTGTGGGAACTGAGTACGGGTGAGACGGGTAAGATCGGGACCGAAAGACTGGTTTGCCAACGTTAATTTGGTTCGGGATTTTCTGTGTGAGGGATGAACAATCGTATTGAGCATGTCTCTTTGTCCCAGGGTGTTATTGGTAAGCAGCAACCCTTCCAAAGCAGGTGGCGATTCCCCGCCCCGCCAAACAACAGCAACCAACCACACTCGCATACAAACTCTCGCTGAATTCAAGGCAGGGGCGTCATCGCCCAAGACATAAAGCATTTGCGGAAGAGGAACCTGGTGCATCAGAGATCTAGGCAGGGCTGGGGACCTCAGCAGAGAGGCAGCCACTCACCTTTCGCCCGCTGCCCCCATTCGATAAGCTTTCAAGTGCTCTCTAGTCCCCGATCCAAAACATATCTTGGAAGCTTGTCGCACTGACTTATATATACACGTACCTGGAAATAAATTCCGTGGACAAGGTTGGGGCATAAAAAGTGCACACCATCGTAAGCAGGGGGGGGAGGGGAATGAACGTATATTAAAGTAATAATAAACTGGGACTGCAAGTGCTTCTACAAAGAGAGCGGCGTTGTTGTTTGGGGTGGGGGGTGGGATGTCATCTTGTTACTGTCTCTAACGTCCCAGTCCCAAGGAAGGACCGTGACGTCTTTAAAGCAGTTTTCGGACAGTTTTGAACCGCTGCTTATTAAAAATGCCATGGATTTGTAATTGACACGTCTTCTAATTGGAATCAGGTCAGCGGAGTGTTTTTAAATGCTTACTCGGTTGCAAGCCCCACTCAGTTCAGTGGGGCACACCCCCTCTTAACCAAACACAGAGGTGCACCTCGACGTGTCTTAAAAATATTTATGTATTTATTTTGACGATTTGCCGCGTTTTACACGGAAGTGTGTCAAAGCGACCTACATCATCAAAATAGAAATAACAAGTATTAAAATCCAAATTTAAACACGGCAATAGAATAACACGTAAGGTGCCCATCTATCTATATATATATGACAAATCCTACCCTCCCCACTTAAAAGGATGAGCACAAAAGAGAGTCCACATACCTATCTAGTTACTCTCCCAATTAAGGACTAAAAGTCTGGGTAAATACAAATATTTGTGCCCGGCACTTAAAAACAGGCAGCAGTGGCACCAGGCATGCTTCCCTGGGAAAAGCATCCCATGTGGGGAGCCATCACTAAAAAAGCCCAATAGAAAATACTTACAGGAGTTGGTTACTAGGCCTCATCTTACAACAACCCTCTGACACAAAGTAAGCTGGACTTGGCTTGGAATACTCTAAGGCATTACACATGATCACCCGGGGTCAGAGAACAAAGCCTTTTGGCATGATGGCAAGATTTCTGCCTCATCTAATCCCAACCTAATGTTGTTGGAATAAGATAAATTAATTAAAAGAGACTATATTAAGAACAGCAAGATGAAATGATATAGGATAGTCTTCATTGCTAGTGCTATGCATAGTAGACCAGTTGCTTAGTGGCAAATTCATGAAAGTCATAGCCACCTACTCCCTTTTTTGGTCCTGGGTTGAGAATGAGATATGTGCTAATACCTTTTCCCACAACATCAGACATCTCTGGGAGCCAATCAGCATGAAAGAGGGAAGTGCTGGTTACTGAAAAGAGTCTTCTCAGTGGCAGGTGAAGACAAGGAAGCATGTTAGAAGACTCTTCTCAGTGACTAACACATTCCCTTTTCATGCTGATTGGTTTGTAGGATGCTGGAGACGTTGGGATCCTGCTCCCCAAAAAGGTAGGGGAACTAAGACCCACTGAGACCCTAGAGGACTACACCCTTGGAGTAGACCGACAGAAGTTAGACACACACGCACACACCTGGATTGTTCCATTTTTTTAGCCAATGTCTCCTTATTTCCAGGACTCTGACTGTATAGCAGTTTTTTAATATGGAAAATTGAAAAGCTTAATATGAAAAGCTAAAGAGAGATGAGGGGGGATTAGATTCCAGAATAACTTTAAAAAAAAGTTTTAAATTTCCCTCACAATGACAGGTCGGTGTATGACGCTGGAAACACATTTGCCACAGTTTAAAATAAATCGGGAGGGTTTGCAACGCAGTCCTTTATATGTCTGCTCAGAAGTAAATCCCATTGACTTCATTGGGGCTTATTCTGAGGTAAGTGGTATAGGAATGCCGCATTTAATTAAGCTCTGAGCAATAGACGAAGATCTGCCGAACCTATCTGCTGAAACTGTGACGTAGTACCACACCCCGTTCTCATGCCAACATTACAAAACCGCCGTATTTACTGCAATGGAGCTATTTTGGAGTAAGAATGCAATGCTTTATTTGGAAGCATATCCTATTGAAATCAAGTTTTTGAAATCACGGGTCTTCCTAACTCTTTTTTGCTTGGGAGCAGATCGGCTTTATTTGGAGGTGAAAGGCCCATCAATGAGTGAAAGGCGATTTCGCCAAGTAACAGGCGGTCTTATTATAGCGGCCATATAACACCCATCTGCCGAGGGAAATGATGGTCTTAACGGTGCAAGTCACTTTTCCGCTGCACTTCTATGCACGCTTACCTGAGAGTAAACCCTATTGAGCTCAATGGGGTTTACTTCTGAGTGGACATGCCAAGGATAATCCTGTTAAACGTCATTCATTGTTTATTTGTTCATTAACTTTATATCCCTCCTTTCCTCCCAGAAGGAGCCCAGGGCTGCATTTTGGCTACAGCCCTGTACACGCTTGCTTTTCAGTAAACCCCGTTGAACTCAACGGGACCTTCTTTTGAATCGACATGTGTAGGGGTTGTGTGGTTGCCCACGTGGAAACAAGCTTCCTGGATGGGTCAGGGTCCCACTGTAAAGGAGTAAGAGTTCGGTTCTGTTTAGTGTAGTGAGGATGAGGCTTCCCAGATGTGATCTCAACGTCTGCATTTGTGCCACCTTCAGAACAGAAGCTTTTATAGCTGATTAATTAACATGGAATCCTCTGAGTCTTGTGTTCACATTTAATACCTGGGGCCAGAACCTTCTTGTTTCCCAAAGAATGGAACAAGATCTCCCTGCACGATTCAACCGAAATGAAGGGTGCTGAGGAACATTTCGTCCGTCTTACATGGTTCCAGGATGCTCGTGGGCAGCCGATTGCACGGAAGGATCTGACTTCTAAGCAAGAGCTTGCACTTGGCAGCATTTCCAAACGGTTCTGCGACCTTTTCACTCTCCTTGCTGAGAAACAAGTGGCTATTTTTCTAACTGTTCATTAAGAGCCTGGGGTTTTGTACCTACATATTACACTTTCTGTCCTGCACAATGATCCACAGGTCTCCTTTTCACCCCTTAAAATCAGAAGGGAAATTGCTATGTACACATAGAAAGACCATTGGTTTTTTTAAAACAACAACAGTTAAGTCCAAGTATTGGGCTCTAAGGCCTAATCCGATACACGCTTACTTGGAAGTAAGTCCCTTTGAACTCAGTGGACGTCCGAGTAGACATCCGGAGGATTGCACTGTGCTTTGATTTGCTGCTATAAGAAAGAGTGCCGAGAGACCGCCTCCGGTCCAGGTATTTCGGCTGAACTAAGGCTCTATGTAAGGCCTTAGGAATACATTGGTCTTCATAACGCTGATTAAACGCTGGTCCTTGGTACAGTGGATTCTAAATGGTGACAACCTTCAAAGGAGAGGAACTGGTAGGCGAAGATGACAGACCCAAACAGGGCAATCAGATTCCTTAGGGTAGAGCTAGGCCAAAGGTAGATCGGCACCGACTGGTCGGCTTGTGGGTGATTAGCAGGAGGTCGCCAAGGATTTCTGACTCCCAGTTGTTGAAAGGACGGCAGTAGCTTTTCTGTGTTTTCCTCTTTAGGCTGGTGAAATGCGGGATGTTTGAGGAGAAAATCAGGAATGGATCTTTTGTGTCTGGGGATTCTTAGCTTAATTTTGATGCTGAAAACTAATTCCGGGGCTGAGGTACACGCAGAGGCCGACGGTTTCTTAATCCTCAATGCCCCTATTGTTCTAAGCCACAATTTTACACTTTGCTTCAGCTGCTGGACCTCGGAGTTCTAGGGGGAAACAAAGCAGGTTCCCTCAAACTTGAACTCCGCCCATCCTTGCTTGTGTGTGTGTGTGTGTGTGTGTGTCAGTCAGCCGAACCTAAGCAAGTTGACGTTCTGCTGAGACCAATGGGGAAATGAAAAAGTAAGAGCGCAAAAATCCCTCCCATTCGTAGTGTAGTGGCAAATTCAGAAGTGCAGAGTCCCTTCATGATAGTCAGGGCCACGCCCCCTCTCCTCCCCCTCCATTTTGCTGCTGGGTTGAGAATGAGAGCCTTATTAATGCCTTCGCCCACCACAACAGATGTTCCTAGGAACCAATGAACATAAAAGAGGAGTATGTTACCTACTGAGAAGAGTCTTCTCAGTGGCTGACTCGCCTCCATTCACGCTTATTGGCTCCAATCAGCAGGAAAGGACAAGGAAGCATGTTAGAAGACTCTTCTCAGTGACTAACACTTCCCTTTCATGCTGATTGGCTCACAGGATGCTGGAGACATAGGGACCCTACTCCTAAAAAAGGAAGAGCTCTAAGACTCCTTGAGCCCCTGGACAACGACACCCCTGCTCCCATTTAAACTAAAGGGATTTTAACAGTACTTACTTTTGGGCCTTGTGGCAGCCCAAATCGTGCCTTTATGTTCTGGAAAACAGAAATCTTAGGGAAAGCCTTCCTGGGTCAAGAGGTGTACCCAAATAGTGGGCACGATCCATCACTTCCATATCTCCAGCTGTCTCAGCGGGAAAGACTGAAGCAAACGTTTGGCCTGGATTGCCTTTGAAACAGATGCGATTGGACGTGTTTCGGTTTGGCTGCCGCCACACCGCCCTACTTAACAGCAGTCACCAAGTTCTAGGGGTCGCGACTAGAAACTCTGGACCAGAAGTAAGTCCCACTGAGTGAAATAGCCCTTACTTCCAAGTAAACGTGCGTTAGGTATTCAGAAGAGTAGCCGTGTCAGTCTGTTGCAGCAAACTCAACCCAGCCTCTTGTGTGCGGCGTCTCAAAGGCATTCATCGATTTCTAGATCTAGAAGCCTGGGATCCAACTGGGAATGAGCCCAATCTGCCAGCATGGTCTCCAAGTGCCATTGAAATGAATGGGGGCTCCACCGGAGCTGTGGCCTTATTTTCGTCAGGAGTGGAATGGGACCTGGGTGTGCTTTGTGTTCTTGGGGGTCTCCATTCATTTCATTCGACGTCCTCCCGGTCGCTTGAGCCCATTGACTTTGAAAAGGAGCTCCGCTGGAATGACTGGAGATTGTATGTGTCGGATTTCCAGCAGTTGTATTACTACTTGCAGTCTATCACTAAGGAGAAATTAATTCGTCAATCTCCAGGATGTCTGTTTTCTTGAAACTTTCTCCTCTGAAAAGGTTGGTTTTGTTAAAGCCAACCCAACCTAGGCACTGCAAGTTAAGGTGCTGAAAATGCATGTCTTTCTTCATATTTTCATCCGCAAGCCCTCCATTGTTGATGGAAAGCAACACGTGTGTGCGTGCGTGTTTTCAAAGCAACGAAAATAGCTGCACAAACTTTCCCTGAAAGGTTTATGGCACTTTCCAGGTATCAGAAATTTACCATGCTAAGACCTCCACTGTCCGTAAGGAAGCCACAGTACAGGGTTTTGGTTTTTTCTTGTTTGAAGAAGTTAAACCCTGTACATATCAACTGAGAAGTAAGTTCTCCTGAGTTCAGTGGAACTTACTCTCAGGTGCATAGGAAGGCAGCCTGCATTAGAATTCCTAGTAATTCAAGCAGAACGGCCTGATTTAATTCAATTATTTGTATATTGAAGGGGGCTGTTGAGTTAGATACACATATACAATCCAGTAAAACTGAAATAGATCCTGATTTCATTTGGTTTAACCCCAGCTTCTGGGCTGCGATGCTGCAAGCCGGTTCTTGCATACCAGATCAACATTTCAATGGGCATTCAGACCCAGCTCTGTAAGGCTGCAGTTCGGTGTGGACTGTAGGGGTGAGGGATGGCAAGCCCTGTTGAATGCAGTGGATCTGTCTCCCGAGTCAAGGTTTGCAGAGGATCGGGCTGCCTGTGTAGATTTATGATCCAATCGGAACAGCCCAGTCTGTCTGCAACTCACTACGATACATTTCCTAAACCTACTTCTTAGGAAGTAAACAGCACTGAAGGAGGGGTGGGGTGCAGGACTGTGCTGCGCAGGCAGAAATCTCACCGAATTTATAACATCCAAGAAAACCACTTAAAGGAGGGAAAATATCAGGGCTAATCTCTGAAAGGCGACCTATAAGTATCAGAAGTAAGTAAATACATATTGTTAAAATGTTAAGCCAAGTACTCATGCAACTAAAGTATAATAACGATAACAATAACAATAATAATAACAATAATAATAATGAACTGCGGCACCATTATTTAGGCAAGAATCTGCCAGATGAATTCATGTTTAAACACTGTGATCGACTAAAAAGCTGCCCCCCAATTAATAGGCATCCGATGTTTTTACTTTTACCATTATTTTTAACACAAGTCTTTTTTTTAAACCCTCCGTCTGTGAGAGGCAGCCTGTTCTTGCCACACGGGTCCCTCATCTAAACAAAGCAAACCGAAACCTCGCTTTTTCACATAAAAGCAAAGTTTGCTTTGTCTCATACGCAGAATGAATGGGTGCATTAGTCAATAGTTGGCCAAAACACGCGATTGGTCGACGAAGGTTTCTTTGATAAGTGATGGCTGTTATTTGTTTATTTTGAAAGTCATAAAACTATGGCGCCGAGCACAATTACTGGTACAAGCCCTTTTAAGGCTGCAGTCCGGACCTATGCGCACATACCTAGGAGTAATTTCCATTGCACAAAGTAGGCAGGCATAGGATCACGCTGCGCGTCCCATGGGTTTCAGTAGGAGAAAAGTAGGAAGCTGCCTTACACTGCATCAGACCATTGGTCCATTTAGTCCGGTGTTATCTAAACTGCCTGGCAGCGGAAGTCCAGGCTTTCAGACAGAGGACATTCCTTGCCTTACCTGGAAATGCCGCCAAGAGCACCGGGGATTTCTGCGTGCAAGGCAGATGCTCTGTCCTGAGCTATGGTTCTTCCCTCTTATATTCGTGGCAGCATAGGCTGAAAATGTCTGCCACTGAAATCAGTGGGGTCTTCGACCTGAACATGTCCGTGCCTACTCGGAAGTAAGCTCCACCGAGTTCAGGGGCTTTTGTTGCCAAGTTGGTGTGCTTTGAACTGGGATCGAGCTGCATAGCGCCTAAATATAAAACGAATGGAGACTTATCCTACCTCCTGAAGGCACAGCGGATGATTCCCGATTTTAAACAGCAAATCGCATTTTTGCCTGTATTGCAAGGAGCGGATTTAACCTGTGAAAATGCGTAACAGTGCGACACGTCATTTGGACGACCGAAAAATAATGAACACACATAGCCAGCGTGTCACACATTTTGCAGTCGTCTGGATGAGCCCTTAGAAACGCCACATTCTATTTCGATGGCGCCCACTGTTAAAAGGACTTGAATCCCAAAACACCATCAAATGAAGGTTGCTGTGAGGCTCCAGGAAGGTTTATAATCCAAGGGTCCAGGGACCCTTCTACGGTCTAATGAACAGGAGAGAACACAAGTCACGGCTTAAGCATTAAACCTTCTTACAAAGGAGTAATTTTCATTCAAGTCAGTGGGACTTACTTCTGAAAAAGCATTTTCAACCAAGAAGTTATCCAGATCCTATTCCACAAGCCTTAAATTGAAGCCTCTGAACCTGTTTTCAAGATAAGGTTCTTCCCTGAAACCACGTGAAGTAATCACACAGAAGCAAGTGCTTTTAAACATGTGCAGGGTCCCTTCTCCTCAATACTGACTGGCCACATCCACTGGCACTAGGACTCTCGGCCTTCAGGTTTCCACACAAGTGATGTGCTCCTGTAGTTTTCCTTTAGAAATTTCAAACTCAAGGAAAATTACTTTCCAACAAGCAAATATAGAGCCCGGGCCACATTGTGGAAGGATTTGGATTGAAAGGGTGCGGATCTAGCCAAAGAGTGAAGTCCCGTAGCCCTTTTCATTTTCAAAGTACCAAAGTGGTTCACATGGTAAATCACAAGTGTTGCGGGAAAGCACGTCATTGTGATATTTATATCCTGCTTTCCAGACAAAGTTGGCTTCCAATTAAAATCACAAGATACCATATAAATGTGTGTGTGAGAGAGAGGGGGGGGAGAGGGGGGAGAGAGAGAGAACAATCGTAGGCATGCCTACTAAAAAAAATCTTGAGTACGAGACACTTTGTGTGTGCGCGCGCGCGGCACGCTTGGGAGAGGCCAAAGAAAGATATTTGCTGCTCAGTGTTCTCACTTGCTGTTTTTCAATCGAGATGTTCTGGCTGCAGTTCTTAACCTACTCCCTTGGGAATCCATCCCATTGAACCCAGTGGAGCTCACTTCCAAGAGAAGAGGCAGACGATCAGTCAGTATCTTGTAGGACATCTTCAAAGAATTAGGGAGGCAAAATCAGGCGTAGCATAACTAGTTTACCTCCACGGTTGGAGGCAGCCGGCTTCTGAACACCAGTCACTGGAAAACATAGGAGGGGAGAGTGCTCTGGCGCTCAGGTCCTGCTTGCGGGCCTCCCATAGGTATCTGGTTGGCCACTTGAGAACAGGATGTTGGACTAGGTGGGCCACTGGCCTGATCCAGCAGGCTCTTCTTAGGTTCTTAAGTTAGGATGCTCAAATCTCAGAGCTTCCAGGTTGGTCTGCTTGATACTGAGTAGCTCAGCGGTTCCCCAAGACCAGGAAACAGAAAAATATAAATAATAATTTGAAATACTATTTATTCTGCATTTTAGCCAAGAAGACCTTTTTAATCAACAGAGAGGGAGCCACTCCTTACCATTTCCAGCATTCTCTGCCTGGTTCTGAATGTATCTTTCCATTTATTTATTTATTTATTTATTTATTTATTCATTCATTCTTTCTTTCTTTCTTTCTTTCTTTCTTTCTTTCAGAGATTACTGGACCACCTTTCACCAGAAATAGTCACAGAGTGGTTTACAAAAACAAGATAATATAAAAACATAATACATAATAAACAGAAGTATTAAAATAACTCTCCTAAGTTACATAATTAGCAGTAACAGAAAAATGACAGCCCTTCAGCCTCCAAAAGCCAGACAAAACAGTTTTTACCTGAGGTGTGAAAGAATAAAAAGTTGAGGAAGGGAGACACACTTAGATGGGGAGGTTATTTCACAGATGTGGAGCCACCACCAAAAAGGTTCTTCTGGTGCACACTATGGAGAATGTTGTGTGCACTATGGATTCTATTACTAACTTTAATCTGTCTAGTGGTTGGCAGGAGGGGATACCTGAATGAACATCCTAAGCCAAATGAGTGTAACAAAAGTGGTGGTGGGCCAACATTAACCGAGAAGTTGCTATTCATAAAGTATATACAACGACCAGTCTGGCCCTACCATTAGGCAGAATGAGTCAGCTGCCTTAGGCATCAGATGCTGGGAGAGGGGGCACATAGTATGTCAGTGAGATGTCAGAGAACAGAGTTGCGTGTGCGACACTGCATGCCCTGGAGCCCCTAAACTAGTGTCAGGTGTAGAATTTTATTTTATATTATTTTTGTTTAACAAAATTTGTAAACTGCTTACTAGAAAAAAAGACCTCTAAGTGGTTTATAATAGACCACTTAGAAGAGGATGCTATCCCCTTTATTTTATTTCTTGTTACACCTTTCCTCCAAGGACCTCTCTAGGTGACCTAGATGGCTTTTCCCCTCCCCATTTTATCTTTCAAACAACCCTGTGAGGTAGGCCAGTCTGGTTGGCTTCTCTGCAAGAAACGGGAGGGGCACAATCTGGTCCTTCACCTTAGGCATTAAAATATATTGAGCTGATTCCATAAAAGGGAATAGATTACTTAATATGATTTATAAAATTGGAGCTTTAAGCGTGTTTAGCAGATGAAGCTCTGTGTTTAAACGGGAGACCCAAGTTTAAATTCCTACTCTAAGGTTAGCTCACTAATTGTGGCATGGACAAAAAGTTAACATCTGTCTTGGTAGAATAAACTGCAAAACTGTGACCCTGGTTTCTGGTCTACAACTCCCATCATCCCTGACTATTGACCATCTTGGCTGAGTTTGATGGGAATTGTAATCCAGCAACATCTTGAGGGCCACAGATTCCCTATCCCGGAGTTAGACCAAGTGATGGAATTAGTTCACCACTCTACCTCTCTGTGGCAGTGCCCAATCAGATGCTTCTCAAAAGCACCAGGGTAGGAAGCCAACTCTTGTTGGGTGTTCTCTGGCACCAGACATATCCTACATCTGTTTCCATAACACCTACTTTTTGTGTGTTTTTTAAGTTGCTAGGGCGAAGGCTCAGACTGTCTGACCTTTCAGGGCTGTTGTTGTGGTGGTGCTAAATGTTGGAAGTGGGGCAAGAGCAACTCCTGTTTTGTTCTTTTGTTTAAGCTCCAGAAGGAAGATAGAGCTAGGGTCCTCCAGATGGATAGGCTTGTTTACCTTTGCCTGTGATGCTTTGACTGACTTTCTTCTGTCGCTAGACTGTTATGTCTTTAGGGAAGCTTACCTGCCTCTCCTCCTTCCGCCCTTTCCATTCCTTTGTATCTACTATCTACTATGTATTTCTACAAATAAAGTAGCTTTTCTTATTTTACTAAGTCTCCAGTCTCAGTGATGCTGATGCAGGGTAAAAGCCTGCTTTCTTAGGTAAACCTACACACATGCTGGCACGCATTTCAACATCTGCTGTTATTCTCTGCTTGCTGTTCTGCTGCTTTAAATGAAATTAAGCACACAAACACACACAGCCAACACTAAATTAGTTAAGCAGAGAGTAACAGCGGTCTGAAATGCGGGTGTGCTAGCTTGTGTGTGCATTTACCTAAGAAAGCAGGCTTTTACCTTCTAGAACATAAACAAAAAAAACAGGAGTTGCTCTTGCCCCACTTCCAACAGTTGTGAAAAGTTAAATGAGAGAAGGAAGCACTTTTGCAGACATGAACAGCGCTTTGGATCATACTGATGATTAAATTATGACGATGTGTTGTGCTGTGTGTAATTGTGTTGCTTAAATTCGTTTAAAAGCAGCACCACAGCAGCAGAGTAACAGCAGATGTTGAAATGCGAGTGTGCCAGCGTGTGCGTGTGTTTACCTAAGAAAGCAGGCTTTTACCCTGCATCAGCGTCACTGAGACTTGAGACTTAGTAAAATAAGAAAAGCTACTTTATTTATAGAAATACATAGTAGATAGAAAAGCAAACCGAGTTCTAACTAACTAGCTAAGTTGGAGGCATAACGCCCAGGTGTAGGGGTTAGCCTCATGCTTGGAAAGAGCAGAGACAAAGGGATGTCTCCTCTCTCCCGGAGAGTCGGAGGACAAAGGAATGGAAAGGGTGGAAGGAGGAGGGGCATGTAAGCTTCCCTAAAGACGTCACAGTCTAGCGACAGAAGGAAGTCAGTCAGAGCATCACAGGTAAAGCCTATCCATTTGGAGTATCCTAGCTCTATCTTCCCTCTGGAGCACAAACAAAAGAACAAAACAGGAGTTGCTCTTGCCCCTCTTCCAACACGATGCTGGTGATGAAGAAGAAATTGTTCTTTTGGATTTCATTTTCTTTCTCTGGAATTTATTTAAGGAAGGGTTGCACAGAGACGAAAAGTGATACACCTGACGTTAAGAACAGTGGAGCCTAAGAGATTAGACTTATTTCACTTTATTTTTGGCTTGAAAGGAAGTGCAGAGCTCCTGAAGGATTTGTAGACTAGCTAGGGAGGGGAAGGCAGGAAAAGAATGGGAAACCATTGTAAACCAGTCCTCTGTGCTAAGTAACACGCAGGCTTACTTACATATCCGCCCCCAACCGGGAGAGCCTCATTCCATCTCCCAGGCCAGCGGTTCCCCCATCTAGTCCAACGTCGCCTTCCAATAACACTCCCAATGGAGATAACAAGTTGCCTGTGGTTCCGGGCACACGCAAAATAAATATCATGGTGATGATAACATGGTTTTATTTATTCACTATATTTATAGTTCACCTTACCATAAAAACCAAAGTAGTAGCGGTAGCAACAGGAGTAGTAGTATTTATTCCATTTATTATCATCATTAATAATAGTATTTATTCCATTTACTGTTTATCTGTCATATTGTAGTTGTTGTAGCAGCAGTACCAGTAGTAGTAATAATATGAGTGACCAAGGAAATTAGTAGTGTGAGAGAGAGAGACTGATGAAAAGAAAGGTGCTGGCATGCATTCCTTTCGCTACAGCTTTTTCCAATTTTGATTGCCATTTTCCTCCCATTGTGTCAGACTTTCTGGTAAGTCTTTCTTGGCCTTCCGTTATCCACTTTTGTCCCCTCTGCATCTGTTTTCCCCAAAGCACATACAACTTTAGATTCCTCTTCAAACTGTTGAAAGGATGCCTGCTACTAGTCATGATCAGACATGTAGTCCAGGGTCTTAGACCCCTTTTTTGGGGAGCAGGGTCCCAGCAGGGTCCCTATGTCTCCAGCATCCTACAAACCAATCAGCATCAGGGGTGAAGTCGTCCAGGGTATCAGGGGAGTCTTAGACTCTTTACTTTTTTGAGAGCAGGGTCCAGTGTGGTCCCTATGTCTCCTGCAAGCCAATCAGCATGAAAGAGGAGTGTGTTAGCCACCGAGAAGAGTCTTATAATATGCTTCCTTGTCCTTTCCTGTGAATTGTAGTTAATCAAAGTGAAAAAGGTGTCACCCATTGAGAAGACTCTTCTCAGTAACTAACTCTCTCCCCTTTCCTGCTTATTTGCTCCTAAGGATGTCTGTAGTTGTAGGAGAAGGCATTAACAAGGATCTTATTCTCAACTCAGAAGCAAAAAAGGGGGAGGAGTGGCTGTGACTAACAAGAAGAGACCCTGCACTTCTGAACTTGCCACTACACTACTGATTCAGCATAAAAGGGAAGTGTGTTAGCCACTGAGAACAATGTTCTTTCATGCTGATTGGAGCCAATTAGAGTGGAAGGAGGTGAGTTGGCCACTGAGAAGACTCTTCTCAGTAGCTAACACTCTCCTCTGTAATGCTTATTGGCTCCTAGAGATGTCTGTTGTTTTGAGAGAAGCCATTAGCAAGGATCTCCTTCTCAATCCCACAGCAAAAAAGAGGGGGCATGGCTGTGATTAACATGAAGGGACCCTGGAGTTCTGAATTTGCCACTACACTACTGCTCTATCACCTCCAGGAAAAATTGCTGGGAAGAGCAGTGGGTGAGGCTCACAGCACCTCTCTGGCCATTGTGAGAGATGCAATGCTGGATTAGATAGGCCTTTGTTCTCATCCAGCAGGCCTCTTCTTACATGTTTTTATGCCTTGATTCCATCAATGTGTTCTTAATTGGTTAATTCATGAACAACTGCAGGGATTCCCGATTTCATGAACAACAACTGGGATTCCCGATCCCTCACCCTCGTTACAGATTTCTGGTGAAGTTCCTAATAAAGTAAAGGGATGCCCCACCGGAATTTTTTCAGGTCTGTTTTTGCCCTGTCACAGAATCAGTCCACAAACCAGTTAAGACAAACTATTAGGCTTCAAGCCGAATCAATGGAACTCATCCAGTTTAATTCCTAGCACTTCAGTTTAACTAGGGTGAAGATCAAGCTGTATTATAGCCAAATGGTTGCCTTAGCTGAGCCTAGGTTCTACTTCAAAATGATCGGCTGAATCTCGGGGCCCAAGTCACGCAGATCTGAATTGACACTAGATTTTTAAATTGTCTTCTGCTCCTTTAAAAGATCTGAGACATTGTTTTTGTGCCTGATGAACCACAGTCATTTAAGAATATCTGTCACTGATCATTTGTTATCACTGAACTAAGGTTCTACATGTCCTAGAAAATCTGTCATAGAAATATCACTGAAATAATGAGATTTGTTTCCAAGGATAATGCGGTCCACAAACTGTAGCTGCTCTTGAAAAAGGGGTCCATATAGATCCATTCATAATAAACCAGTGGTGAGGGAATTATGCAGCCACGAGAGTGGCTGCATACTATGTTGGAAGCATGAGGGCAAACACTAAGCCTAGTGTTTGCTTCTCCAACTTAGCTAGTTAGTTAGATATAGGACTCTTTCCTATCAAGTACGTACTTCCAGAATAAAGTAGTTATTTCTTATTTTAAAGCTTAAAGTCTCTGTCTGACTAATTTGCAGGGAAAGTATAATCTTTAGCAAAGATTCAAACACACATATAGGCTCACTCAGAACTCTCTGTTACCAGCATCGCAACTCTCCGACCCAGCGTGGATTTTTCACATTTTGCAATGTTAAATTGAAAATACCCCCCATGCCATTCTGATGCTTCCCATAAGCTCATTTCAAAATAAAACCTTACAAAATTTATAGTACTGAACTCAGAAACGTTTGCTTAACAATTCTGTCAATTTTCATGGTGATATACAAAACAGTCAGAGAAAATAGAGAGTTCAAAGTCTAAAAAGAGAGAGAAAACCCAGAACCCTTTTGGACTTTTTTCTGTCAGAGTTCTCATAATCTGTTGAAATTCATTAAAAATCAGCCATGTTCACAGAGTACCTGTAATCCTATTACTGACTTTGCCCCATACTCTGACCTTCATCTTCTGCAGTTAAAGGTTCAAAAAATGCCTGGCTGATTTTTAATTAATTTAAGAAATTTTGGCTTGAAGCCAATGATAATGCAGGGCATGCTCAGTTAAAACCAACTGTCAGTGTTCTAAAAGCCAGACTCACAGCTGGTGAGCTTGCCTAAGCAGGGGGCCGCACCCACACCAGACTTTGATTTCAGGTGAGACAGCCATGGCTTCCCTCAAAGAATCCTGGGAAGTGTAGTTTGTGAAGGGTGCTGAGAGGAGACTCCTATTCCCCTGAGAGAATGGTTTAACAGTCAGCCACAGTGATTGAAGGTATGTCAGGGAAACAGGGCATCTCCTAGCAACTCTCAGCACCCTTCACTAACTACACTTCCCAGGATACTTTGAGAGAAGCCATGATTGTCCAAAGTGTTATAGAGGCCTGGCATGGATGTGGCCAGGGACAGCTTTGTTTTAAATTTGGGTGGGAGGCTACATGTGCCTTCTGTAGAATAAAAAGGTGAGGGAAATGCTGAAAAGCAATGATACTGTTCACAATGTTTTCCTTTTGGAAAGGAAAGGGGCTTCCCTTCTGCCCAGTGCCCACCCACCCAATCTCTTCCCCTCCCCGCCTCTCCCCCAGGTCAGTGTTGGACTACAACCTGGGAGACCAGGATTTGAATCCCCACACAGCCATGAAGTTCACCGGGTGACCTTGGGCCAGTCACTGCCTCTCAGCCTCAGAGGAAGGCAATGGTAAAACCACCTCTGAATACCATTTACTATGAAAACCCTATTCAAAGGTTCACCATAAGTCCAGTCAACTTGAAGGCAGTCCATTTCCATTTCCAGACATGACTTCAGAGAAATAAATCCCATTGAACTCAAAAAGTATGCAATTGACCAAACCCACCCTCCCTTCTGTTGGAATGTATGAAGTTCAACTCCAACTTGGTGGGTTGAGGCTGCATGGGGTTAATAAGGGTAGCTAGAGAGCTAGACCTCTTGCTGGTTGAGGCTATACCTATCCCTTTGATCCTCTGCTGTCTCTCCCTTTCCTGCTAGGCTGATAAGCAAAGGAATGTTGATCCCAGTTCCTTCCCACCTTTCTCAGTGTTCTCTTTCTCCAGCATAGCCAGTTAGCTAGATATAGAACTCTTTCCTATCAAGCATGTACTTCCCTAATAAAGTAGTTTCTTCTTATTTTTAAAGCTTAAAGTCTCTGTCTGACTAATTTGCAGGGAAGGTAGAATCTTAGCAAAGATTCAAACACACACACACTAAGCTCACTCAATACTCTCCGTTCCACAGCGCTACACAACTCTGCTACGCATCTCAACAGAGAAATTCTGACAGGTTATGGGCCCAGCCATGCAAATGGAGATTTGAGCAATTAAAGGAGCTATTGTGTTTGAATCAAGGAAGCTATTAGAGACCTTCAGAGTTTTAGTCAGTGAAGAGTTGAGGCTTTTTACTTCAGGATGGCTACCGTGACAGAGTGGCTAGGTCTTGAGAAACTCAAGCCCGGAGGTTGGAAGCTCTGGGAATTTTGCATGCAAAAACACCTGAAGCAACAGAAGCTGTTGGAAGTAATTACAGGATCGGAACCAGGAGAAGGTGCTTCTCAGGAGGAACAAAGAATTTGGACTGAGAAGGATGAAATGGTACAAGACCTCATCACTAAATGTGTGAGTAATGCGCAGATTCCTTTGATTATGTATTCTCAAAATGCCAGAGAGATGTGGAAAACTCTTGAATCCCATCATAATCTGAAAAGCCAGGGACATCTGATTGCAATGTTAAGAAGCCTTATTAATTTGCAAATGAGGGATGATTTTTTTGAGGAACATCTTACAAAATTTATGGTGCTAGTCCAAGGGATAGAGGAAGCAGGCACAGTTTTGGAAGGACCAGTTCAAATAGCTTTATTTCTGGACTCACTTCCAAAATATATGGAGACTTTCATAGTTATAATGCAACAACAAAACAAAACTCTAAACGAGATTATTTCTGAAGTTAGAGAGAAGTTCTTTCAGAAGAACAAAGGAAAAGCTGATGCAAGAGAAGATGGAGTCTCCTCTTTCTTAAGTAAACAAACTGGCCAAGCTTCTAGCCGACAGCCAGTCAAATGCAGATTTCAGGAACAAAGGGAATCCAAAGGTGTGAAAGCCAAGCATTGCTATCTATGCAATTCAGAAAAAAACCTTAAAGACCAATGTGACAAGAAAGGGAAGCCTGAAAGAAATAAAGAATTTAAAGGGACAGAAAAGAAAAGTGCAAAGGGCTTTCAAGTAACTCATGTTGAAAAATCTTATGACAATAAATTCTATATTGGTTCAGGAGCAAGTGCTCATCTAATAAATGAAAAAGCTTTGTTTGAAGATTTAACCCCATATGAAGGCACAGTTAAATTGGCTGACTTGAGAGTCCTGCCCATTAAGGCGCGGGGAGATGCTAAGCTGTTTTGCCAGACTCCAAGCTGCACTGAGGAAATTTATCTCAGGAATGTGCTCTGGACCCCAGGAATCTCAAACAATTTAATTTCTCTTAATGAAGCTACAAACAATGGGTGCTCTGTGTTATTTGAACAAGATTCTTGCATGATTTCTAGAGATGGTGAAATTTTATGCACAGCTACCAAAAGAAAAGGGAAGTATGAACTTGATCAAGATCCACAAGCTAATCTTGTGAAAGAATGCTGTAACAAGTCATGTTTACATTTGTGGCATAAAAGATTAGGGCATAGAGATATTGAAAAGATTAAAACCCTTCAAAATAATAATTTAGTAAGAGGCATGAAAATTGAACCCTGTCAAGAAAAGGGGAGATGCACATGCTGTGTTAAAGCAAAAGGGACCCGACCCAGTTTTCCTAAACAGAGTGAATGGAAGACTAAGCGCCCCCTAGAGTTGATTCACAGTGACATCTGCAAAACGCCAATTCATTCACATGGTGGGGACAAATATATTGTTAGTTTTATTGATGATTATTCAAGATTCACTGTAATCTATATGTTGAAGGAGAAGGGGCAAATGCTTCAGAAACTCAAAGAATATGTGGCAATGGTGACCACTAAATTTCAGAGAAAACCACAGATTCTACATTCTGATAATGGAGGGGAGTACATGTCACATGCTACCCAGCAGTTTCTGCTTGAAAATGGGATTGAGCATCAAACCACTGTACCCCACAACCCAGAGCAGAACGGAGTCTTGGAGAGAAAATTCAGAACCCTTATTGAGATGGTGAGATCCATGCTAGAAGATGCCAATCTCCCACAGAAGAATTGGGGAGAGGCAGTGTATACTGCCACCTATCTACAAAATTGTTTGCCAGGAAAGGTGAATGGCAACAAGACTCCGTTCGAATTATGGTATGGGCGCATATAAAGGTGTTTGGATCAAAAGTGTATGGTCACATTCCACACCAGAAGAGAACCAAATTGGACAACACTACAAAGGAAGGAATCTTCATTGGATATTCTTCAAAACAAAAGGGATACAGAATCCTAAATCCCAAAACAGAAAGGATTGAAATCCAAAGAGCTGTCTAATTTGATGAAGGTCAAGGTGCATTCCAACGAGGAGGGGCACCATTCCAAGACCACAACAGTGAAGAAGATGAAGTAGAAATACCATACTGCACTACAGATTACAGCAACATGCCAGCACTGGAGGACAGTGAGGAAAAAGAGCAAGAAGGGGAACCTGCACAGCCAGAAGGGGCAGCAGAGAGTCCTGTACCAAGACGCTCTAACCGCACCAACAGAGGTGTACCTCCACTGAGACTGTCCTACCTGGCGAGAGCTGATAAACTTCCAGAGTCACAGACCTGGAAAGATATTGAAGCCTTACCCAAAGCTGAAGCTGAGAGGTGGAGGTAGGCAGCCAAGGAAGAGCTGGAAGCTCTACACAGGAACAAAACTTGGACACTTACCAAGCTTCCTCAAGGAAGGAAAGCTGTAGGTTGCAAGTGGGTACTCAAGAAAAAACCAAACACTGAAGGGAACATTAGAGATACAAGGCAAGACTAGTGGCCAAAGGATACTCTCAAAAGTATGGACAAGACTACTATGAAACCTTTGCTCCTGTAGTCAAACATACAACAATCAGAACTCTACTAAGTGTTGCTGCTAACAAGAAAATGCAGGTGGAACACATGGACATAAAAACAGCGTTCTTGCATGGGGAAATAGAAGAGGAAATCTACATGCAACAACCACCAGGCTTTTAAATACAAGGAAAGGAAACCCTAGTATGCAAACTGCAAAAGAGCATCTATGGACTGAAACAAGCTGCAAGAGCTTGGAATGACAAACTGAACCAAATGCTCTTGAAACAAGGCTATAACAGAGGCGAAGCTGACCAATGCCTCTATAGCAGATTCAAGAACAACAAATGGACTTATATTTTGATTTATGTAGATGATCTACTATTGGCTTATGAGAATCCACAAGACAAGCAAGAGTTAGTAAATAATCTAAGCAAAGAAGCTGAAGTGAAATGTCTAGGCGACATCAAGTACTACCCTGGAATACAAATTGAAAGGGAGGACGATGGATCTTTTCTTCTAAACCAAAAACAAAAGATTCAAGACCTACTTGAGAGTCTAGGACTAAAGGATGCACATTCAGCACCTACACCAATGGAAGTAGGATACTTCAAACCAGACCAGAACAATCAACCCTGGGAAGACAACGAAAGGTACAGACAAGCTATAGGGAAACTCCTTTACATCAGCACAATAACCAGACCAGATGTGGCAGTAGAAGTGGGATACCTTTGCAGAAAAACCAGCTTGCCAAACAAGAAAGATTGGGAAGCAGTCAAGAGAGCGGCAAGATATCTGAAAGGCACTGCAAACTTAAAACTAAAGCTATCAGCTACTCGAGATCCTAAACTTCTAGGATATGCTGATGCTGACTGGGCTGGAGACACTAAAGATCGCAAGTCAAGCAGTGGAAACTTGTTCTACTATGGACAGTCACTTATCTGCTGGACAAGTCGAAAGCATTAGACTGTAGCACACTCATCTACTGAGGCTGAATATGTATCAGCTGATGAGGCATGCAAGGAAATGCTGTGGCTGCGCAAGCTTCTAGGAGACTTGGGCATATCTGAACCAGACCCTATCAGAATACTTGAGGACAATCAAGCCTGCATAAAACTCGCGGAATCAGAAGGGCAAAGTTCTCGCATGAAGCACATTGATGTGAAGTTCCACTACCTGAAGGACATAAGGGAGAAAGGGCTTCTAGAGATGATCTACTGTCCAACAGAAGAGATGACAGTTGATGCTTTGACCAAACCATTGGGCAAAGTCCGACACCAGAAACTACGAGGCAAGATGCACCTTGTAGAATGAACTAAGTTCATGTTCAGAAGGGGTGTTAGAATGTATGAGGTTCAACTCCAACTTGGTGAGTTGAGGCTTCATGGGGTTAATAAGGGTAGCTAGAGAGCTAGACCTCTTGCTGGTTGAGGCTATACCTATCCCTTTGATCCTCTGCTGCCTCTCCCCTCCCAGCTAGGCTGATAAGCAAAGGAATGTTGATCCCAGTTCCTTCCCACCTTTCTCAGTGTTCTCTTTCTCTCGAGAGGGGAGCACACATCTTCTCTTTGTCTCTCCTCTCAACCAGGATGAGGGCCAGCACTGGGACCAGTGCAGGCTGCTCCAGCATAGCCAGTTAGCTAGATATAGAACTCTTTCCTATCAAGCATGTACTTCCAGAACAAAGTAGTTGTTTCTTATTTTTAAAGCTTAAAGTCTCTGACTAATTTGCAGGGAAGGTAGAATCTTAGCAAAGATTCAAACACACACACACAGCTCGTTCAATACTCTCCGTTCCGCAGTGCTACGCAACTCTGCTACGCATCTCAATAGAGAAATTCCAACACCTTCTCCCTCCTATCCCCTCCCTCTTGCCGCTTCCCTCTCCCTTCCTTTGCCCCTCCCTCCCAATCCCCTCCTTCCCCTTCCCCCACCTCTCCCTCCCCTTCCTCCTCCCCATGGTCAGTTTTACCTATCTTAAGCATGATTGCATGGAATAAATACTATTGAACTCTATAATCATGCAAATGGTCGAACCTGCCCTGCCCTCCCCCGTCCTTTGCCCCCCTCCAATATGCTCCTTCCCCTCCCCCATGGTCACTTTTACCTATCCTAATCATGATTGCATAGGAGTAAATCTAATTGAACTCAATAATCATGCAAATGATCACACCTGTCTTTCCCCTCCTTCCCCTTTCCTTTCCCTTCCTCCTCCCCTCCCCTCTTCCTTCTTCCTCCTCCCCTGCCCATTTCAGCCCTCCTTCCCTAATCCCCCTGGTCAGTTTCACCTATCCTAAGCATGATTGCATGGGAGTAAATCGCACTGAACTCAATAAACATGCAAATGATCAAATTTGTCCTGCCCTCCCCTCCCAGTACTCCCCTCTGCCTTTCCTCCCCTCCCTCCTCATCCTCCTCCCTTCGCCATCCCCTGTGGTCACTTTCACCTATCCTAAGCATGATTGCAGGGGAGTAAATCCCACTGAACTCAATAAGCATGCAAATGATCAATCCATTCTCAGCAAACTTGCACAGAATCCCATTTCTTACCTCCTGGATAAAAAAGCAGGGAAATCCACTGATAGGCAAAAAACCTTGTGGTTTAAGAACATACCTATAGCCAACAGATATTTCTATCAAACTTTAAAAAGCAGGGAGATTGGGCGGCTATAGTGAATGCACCAGGGGAGCAGGAGACCTGAACTCCTCTCTGAGATATTGGACTGCTCTACAAATTTGTCAAAATGCAAACACCATTTGGGTTGGTCTTTCACAGTCCAATCCACTTGCTGTGTAGCTTGGAAGAATTTGGTAACGTGCCTCTGAGCATATGGTGAGTGGTGGCAACACCTGCAACCAGCCCAAATAATAGAAAGAAGACATGTGCTGTGCTGATCTTGTTTTAGCAGAGAGGAAGCAACATTATTAAGATAGTTGATGTAGTTCAGATGGTCACTTTAAATATGTCTGATATACTTTGCAACTTTAGTGAAGTTTCCTACAGGAAATCATTTTCTTTTGATTCTGTTTCTGTGAATATGTGAAGTACAGCAACACTTCGCAAAATTTACACTAAAAAAACTCCAAACATAATTGTGGAATTATTTATTTATTTAGCTATTACATTTGTATACCACCGCATAGCTGAAGCTCTCAGGGCAGTTTACAACAAATAATGGCACTGACCTCCACAGAATAGTCTCCAGTGGACCTCAGGAGTGTCTCAATTTGCACAAGATAAAACAGTGGGAGGTGAAATATATTCTAGCAAAATTCTAGGTGTGCTTTATGTTTTTAATTGAGCTTGCCCACCTTGCCTTAAATAAAGTGGTTTATTTTTTATTTATTTATTTAATTTAATTTATATACCGCCCGAAGCCCGAAGGCTCTCTGGGCAGTGTACATAAAAGGTAAAAGCAAGGACAATATATAAATACAATAAATACCATAACTCAAAAAACTCAAAAAACAAAAACATACAAACATAGCAGGCTGAAAACATGCATCCTCTTTTTTCCAACAGCTAGAGTCATTGCTGAAGTATCAACATATTGTAATCAGTCTGATTTTACATCAAACTGCAGTTTCAGATTCAACCGTTAATGCACCCAAAATAGAAATAGAACATAAACTCCAATTTGAAACACAAAAGGCTGTCTTCACCATCATATGACATTGAGCAATAAAATGGCTTTGAAATTAATAAAAATAAATTTGACACAGATTTCTAGGATGAATAATGAGGGAAATAAAATTTACTAGTTTAGATTCTCTGTAGAAACATTAGTAACACAAGAAAGAAGCAAAGTAAGAAGAACACCAGTAAACATACAAAAATGTAATTCTCCGTCTTTGGAGATGGCAGGTGTTGCCACCACTCACCATAAGTTCAGAGGCACATGTTACCAAATTCTTCCATGCTACACAGGAAGTGGATTGGACTGTGAAAGACCAACCCAAATGGTGTTTGCATATTGACAAATTTGTAGGGCAGTCCAATATCTCAGAGAGGAGTTCAGGTCTCCTGCTCCCCTGGTGCATTCACTATAGCTGCCCAATTTCCCTGCTTTTAAAAGTTTAATAGAAATAGCTGTGGGCTATAGGTACGCTCTTAAACCGCAAGGTTTTTTGCCTATTAGTGAATATTTACTTAATAGGGCAAAGCTTGTCCCCAGATTAAGAACAGAGGTGAACTCCAAACAGGCTTGCGTTTCTAGTGCAATGTTTGGGTGGTCGTTAGGATGGGTGGCTGCGGATCTTCATTAGTCACAAAGCAAGGAATGCGCCCTGGGTTTTCCCAAGTTCTGTAAAAGCTGCCAGTGCTGTCGCCTTGTTTTTTCCCCTTTCAACTAAGGAATATCAAGTCAAAGAGTCAGCCAGTCAGTCAGTCAATCAATCATCAGCATTTCAGAAACAGTGTAAACTAACCAGGATGGCATTAGGGAAGGCTTCTTGAGCAGGGGAAATCGTTTGCACAGTGCAGCGTCCATCTCCTAGCTGAAAAAAGAAACGCCATCATGGTTAGAATGCATGTAAGCCCACAAGATGGTCTTACTTTAAAGAAAGCGATCCTAGCTATGTTTACTCAAAAGTTAGTCCTGCTAAAATGGAAAGCATTCCTAGGATTGGAGGCAAGAGCCCTCGGGAAGTTGCCCTGCACACTCATTGACAGGAGTGGCACTTGTGCAAGATCCGATGGGACTTGCATCAGAGTGTCCTAGCTTGCGCAGCACGCGTTAGAGTGAATGAGGTTTGCGCAAGAAAACTTCCTCTCGATCGTGCCTTGGGCTTCAGTCCTATGCACACTCACCAGGAAATGCATTCTAGTGAGCATAGGATGCACTGCAAATGTCTCTATCCCCACCCCCTCAGGAACTGACCGATAAACAAATCAGAGCGGGTGAGGAATTGTATGGGAGAGGCCTTGGGACGATGGATGAGCATGCCACTGAAGAAATCAGCACAATTCACCATTTATAGTGCAAGAGTGGGCGCCTTTCGAAACTAATGGCTGCCTTTGGTCAATGTGAACTGCAAAACAAAACTCTGCCAACTCACAGGCCTTGATCTAGCTCTGAATAAAAGTAAAGTTGGGCTGTTTTCTAGGGCGGCAAACATCTCTCATGCATAACCCACACTTTTCTGGCCAAGAAGCCTTCCTTAAGGAACGTTCAGAGACAGTCCACCCATGATATCCCCTACAGGAATCTGCTGATCTTGTCCCGAAGGTGGGAATATCTTGTCCTTATCTACAGAATCGCCCCACAATATGTAATAACAACCACCAACTTGGATGGCTTTAAAAGACTATTAGACACCCTCATGGGAGATAAGGCTCTCAGGATTTCCGTGTTGTATAAATTTGTATATTTGTTGAGCAGAGAACAACAGAGGTCTGAAATGCGTATGTATCAGTGTGTGCCTTTACCTAAGTAGCAGGCTTTTACCCTGCACTGAGATCACTGAGACTTAAGATTTAGTAAAATAAGAAAAGCTACTTTATTTATAGAAAGACATAGTAGATAGAAAGACATACCTAGTTCTAACTAACTAAGTTGGAGGTGCAACTCCCAGGCTTGGGAGTTGCCCTCATGGCTAGGAGAGAGAGAGCAGAGACAAAGATGTCTCCTCTCTCCTGGACAGTGAAAGAAGAGAAGAAGGGAAAGGGTAGAAGGAGGAGGTGCAGATAAGCTCCCTAAGACATATCAGTCTGCAATGGGAAGGAAGTCAGTCAGAGCATCACAGGTAAAGGTAATCAAGCCTAGCCATCTGGAGGACCCTAACTCTATCTCTCTTTTGGAACATAAACAAAAGAACAAAACAGGAGTTGCTCTTGCCCCACTTCCAACACTATGTTCTGCTTCAGAGGCAATATGTCTCTGAATACCTATTGTTGTTGTTGTTGTTGTTGTTTATTACGTTTGTATACCGCCCCATAGCCGAAACTCTCTGAGCGGTTTACAATTAAAAACATTAAAAACAAATATACAAATTTAAAAACACATTAAAAAAAACAATTTGCAAGTGGAGAGAGTACTATTGCCCTCATGTCTTGCTTTCAGGCTTCCCCTAAGCATCGGGCTGGTCACTGTGAGAACAGAATGCTGCACTGGATGGGCCATTGGCCTTATCTAGTAGTACTTTTCTTATGTTCCGTTCCAAGATGATGCTTCATTTCCCCATTCAAAGCATTCTGTTGCATGATCTGTGGGCCAAAGGGATGGACCATAGCTCAATGGCAGAGCATCCTTTACATGCAGAAAGTCCCAGGATGAAGGTAGCAGATGTTGTAAAAGACCACCTCCAGAAACCCTGGAAAGTAAACAGTACTTGGTGGGATGGAGCAATGATCTGACTCAGCATAAGACAACTTTGTATGCTCCTGTGACAGGTACATTCCTGGCACAGGTAATCCAACTTGGGAACGAGGTGGGTGGCCTGTGAATAATGCAAATGCTACCACAGTTGTATAACATTATATTTTCTCCATTCTTCATGCTTAATTTAATTGTATTAATTATGAGTTTCTTGTCAATTCATGCCACTTGTTCATCATTGTCTGGGGAGCTTCTGTAGCCCCTAGTCTGGTCTTTGAGTTGAACTGGTATCAAAGGATAGCATGGGGGCATCTACAACATAAAATCCAGAGGAGGTGCATCCCTTACTGTCCCTCCAAGATGAAACCTTTTTAGTTTCCATGTAGGGAAACGCCCAGATAATCACATCGGCCCACAGGCTCCCGCCAATCTGACTGGGGCTTATTCTGTAGTTTCCTTATCAGAACAGTTAAACCAGCTTTGACCCATTTTAAACACATTGCAAGTTCTCATTGATTTCACTTGAAAGTTCTTGGAAGGCAATTCCATCGAAATCAATGGGATTTGCTTCCTAACAACTCTCTTTAGGGGCGGAGGTGGCCTTTCTTTTTTATGAGGCTCATCATTGTCTCCTACTTCACACAAAAATGCACGCGTTTCTCTTTGTTTTAGCTCTCTGAGCACACAAACTCTCCCGTGGCCTCCCCCCTAGTAAAGGTGTTTCGGGTGGTGTCCAAGACGCAACGGATCAAAGGATTCCCTCATCCATTCCCTTCACCCACCCTGATCATCTGAGGGTATCCTAATCAGCCTTCCTGTGGACATTTGTGCTCCATTAGGCAAACGGTTCCCTCGTATTTTTATTTCCTGATGACTTCTGGAGTCGAGGATCAGGGCACATTGTTTGGCTTACTCAAAACGCCGGTGAATGACTCCTTGGCATATTTTAGTGGGGCATATACGCACATAACGTGTGCTCGGGTCAGAAAGCAGTTAGAGACTGCAATCCTGTAGCAACCCTTACTAGGAGTAAGCCCCACTGAACACAGTGGGACTTCCTGCTGAGCAGACATGCAAAGGCAGCAAAGCGGGGTGCTGGAAATCTATCTTTTGAGGCGGAAGGAGGGGTTTTCATCTGCCTTGGTGGAGTAGTATTCCGAACTACTTAACACGGGTTTAAAGAGCGAATCTGGCCTATGCGGGCACAAAGAATTCCAGCCCATCCTCTTTTTCCTTCTTCTTCGCTCTCCCCTCCTTCCCATCTCGGCGGATCCCCTCCAGCTTGCTGGATGAGAAAAGGTCCGCCCTGTATAACCAAGGGGGAATCTTGTGTTCCCATTCTAGTTCACCCGGCCTGGAGTGGTTGATTTCCTCCTGTAACGGCGTCCATTGATGAAGAAGGGCCTTGGGGGATTTATGTGGAGTGTGAACCCCCCCCCCCAGTAGCCTCGCGAGGTTAAGCAGAAACCGGGATATGATTAGTAAACAAATTGTGCAGAAAGGCGCCGGATTCTTATTGACTTACTGATAGGTCATCTGCTGCCGGTGCTGAGGGAGAAACGATTTACTTTACACATATACTTTATGATCTTGGGGGAATTAGAGGAAATTCAATAAGAAAACGGCGAGAATTGTTTTAAAACCCCTATTTAAAAGACTTAAGCAAATTAGAGTCTTATCAGATTAAAATCCACTACAAATGTAAGAATATTGTCTCCATCGAAACGCAGTGGGATCTACGGGGGGGAGAGCGGAAGAGTCTCTGTCAAATCGCAGGAATAAACCACGTCATTTAAACGCTGGATAATGAGCAGGATGCAAATTAATTTGACCTTCTTTACCAACAGACTGCTAAAATATTATGCAGACTAGTTGAGCGATCTCTGGGCGAGATTGGGAGGGAAGGGGCACAGGTGAGGCATCCAGAGGACCATCACCAGTCAAAGGGAGGGCGGTGGCGGCGATCGGACTTTGAAGACACACACACAGCCAGGCTGGATATTTTCTCCATAAATTGCAAGGGAGGCCAGGAGGCTTTTGGACTAATTGCGCCTGCATTGTTTGAGGGCGTTCTGAAGATGAACTAAGGCGGGTTAGTGATGTCTTAAGGAGGGTTCAGCCTCACGGTGGCCCTCAGGAAGAGTAAGCCATGGCAAGGGGTGTCCTCCTACTCGGGAGTAATCGGGGCTGATAACTGCGAATATAGAGTTAACTAATGTGGAAATACAAGGCTACGATATTCTGTATGTATGCAGTGCTTTCGTTGTCTAGATTGAATCTTGAGAGAAAGAGAAATCTGGCACCGTGAATATAACATCGCGGGATCCACTGGATCTGACGCGTTTTCTATCATATTCTAGAAATTTAGGCTTTTACGTCAATTCTCTCTCGGAAGATAGAACAGCCTCCTTCTCCTCTCACGGGAGACTCTAATCCAAACGGACATTCTGGACAGGCAAATAATCCCCCAACACGGTTACAAAAACTCTACAGACGATTCTGTTTTCGTTCCCGTAAAGACCACACTTTAAAAACGAAAACCAGCGAACCCTAACAAATCACGCAGTCAGGCCTCAGTAAGAAGATCAGATCCCAGCATTGTTTGTACTGTACTGCCTTGTATTAACTAATCGAACTCCTCTCTCTAATAGAGACAAATGGATAGATTAGATACGTATTTTCATGTGCATAAGAATATATTTAAGTACTATTTTCGTCATGGCAAAATTGTGACATTATGGAGGTGGGGGGGGGAATACCAGGAGAGGAAAGGAACTGACGTTTTCATTGTTGGGGATGGGATAGTGAAGAACAAATTCGAAAGACATTTATTTGAAAGGGACTCCCATGGATTTATATGACACTTGCATAGAGATAAGTTCCAAAGAAATCTGTCATGAAACTTTTGATGTGGCTGTGTTAGTGCCTGAAATCGGGGTTTAAACGAGTATCACATTTAACAGAGCATATTGATAATCTGGTCAATTTGTATGGATTTTAAAACAGTGGATCACCCTCACTCCAACAAATAGCATATGGGGAATGTTTTGTTGTCATTATAGTGGCATATTAAATTTGGCAGATGAAAAATTAATTGGGGGGTATTTTAACTTGAAAAAATGAAAAATGATTCAATTTAATGTTTTTCAATTTAATCGGAAATAAGAGTTGAGTTCCCGTGGGACTTGCTTCCAATGTCCTGCAGTCCACTTACAAATCAATATGTTTAGGACTGAGCTGCAAAATAGGTAATAGAAGGTTTAAAGGGTTCTTTGGTTTTGGTTTGTTTTGTTTTTTAGAAAAGAAATACTGGATTTTACATGCATGATTATTTTTTTATTCCATTTATATACCGTTCATCTAACTAAGTTCCCTGAATGGTTTTCATTAACAATTCCATGCAAAATACTGACCATCACTCTCGATATTTCTTATTTGGATTAGGAGTAATTCATATTTTCCAAAATGGCAATTTTAAATGGTCCTGTCTCTGTCAGCGAATCAGGCATATTTCTCGAGCACCTTTTCACTGAGATTCATTAAGAGCCGTTTAAACATTTGCTGTCCGAAGCATGATTTCTCCTCTCTTTCAAATGGTGATCTCCTTTTAAGGTTTGCCTTTAGTTTCGGTTTTTTTTAAGGTTGTCTCCTTCAAGTACGATTTCTCTTCTGAGTCACTGAAACGGAGGTGACAAGAAAGATTCTTTTCAAGCACAGCACACCTGTCAATGCAGTAGACAACTGTCCCTATGGGAGAGTGATGTACCAATTTCCTAGTGAATATCACAGGTCTCTGGGGGTCACATGTAGATGCCTCCTGAATAAACATTTTGCAAGTTGCAAACTATGGATCAGAATTAAAAGTGGGGGGAATAATAGCAATAATGATGATGATGGTGCCTCGATCGCGGATTCCAACACCCCCGTCCCTCTTTTCTAATTGTCCCTTTGCTCACTTGCAATGCATGCTTTTAAGACAAGAAGACCTGACTGGCGAAGCGGAGGAGGAGGAAAAAAAGACTTTTAATTTAGCCCTGCCCTAAGTTCCTGATAGGATGGTCTTATTATAGTCTTCGCCGGGGCGTAGCGCCTCCTGATTGGCCACGAGGCGCGTCACTCTTAACCTCCGTAGCGAGTCTAGGACGCGGGGGAGGAAGGAGGGAGGGGAGAGAAGGGGGCCGGGTGATATCATTGCCCCGGGAAGGCCGCCTCTGGGTTTAAGATGTTAGGCAAACAGGGAAGCTGGTGAGCTGCTCGGGTCTAGCAATCTCTCGCCTGGCCCCAGCGGATCTGGGCGAGAGGAAATAGAGAGCGATTGAGAGGGGCTTGTGCTGGGATGCGCCGCCGCTGAACTGTGGCTCATGCTTTTGCTCTCGCTGCTACTGCCGCCGCCGCCGCCGCCTTGGATCTAATACCGTCTACCTGCGCCTGTCACTCTGGCCCAAGCCGCGAGACCTTTGGCAGCCTTGTGATTATTCATGGTCGGCGAGGTTCGCCTTGGGAGTATACCACGGAGAGTCCCTTCGGTCTTCCTTCGGCAGTTCTTCTGCTGCTGCTTTCGCCCGCCCATGCGACGGGAGAGCCCGTCAGGAGACTTTGCGGGGGGAGGAGGGCGGGGGGCAGCAGCTTTGCCTTGAGACTCGGCCGGGACCGGCTGCCATCGCCGAAGTGAAACTGACACGGTGAAATTGACAAGAAGACTTCTCGGGCCGACTCTTCTGCCAAAGACTGCGGCTCCCTCCACACACCACGCACACGCACACGCACAGAGTCCCCAGGCCAGTGTGCAGTCCCCGGCAGATCGGGCCGGCTCCCGTCGCCCGATGAACTGCCTGAAAGAGTCGCTGAGACTGGAGCGACTGGGAGCCGGGAATAAACTGTGCTCCACCTCCCCCTCCTCCTCCGCCTCTTCTTCTTCCTCCTCCTCCTCCTCCTGTCACCACCACCACCACCACCAGCCGGCCCTGGTCATGGCTTCAGCCCTAACCCCCGGGCAGCCGCGGTCGGTCTTGGATTCGGCCAAACACCGGCTGGAGGTGCATACCATTTCCGACACCTCTAGCCCCGAGGCCTCAGGTAAGGGACTCCGCTTCTCTCCCCACCCACCCCAGTCCTCATCTACACCAATATACCCTCCCATTATTCTTCTGAAAACAAAGTCCGGGTGCTCAGCTAGAGTCCCAGTCCTGTGCTGGAGGGGGGAGACCTCGAAAGAGAGGGAAAGAAACGAATACTGCATATGGCACCGCTTCAGTGTTAGGTGCTGGGCGAGATTTGATTTCTCGTTTGATGTCGAGACAGAGGATGAGGGTGGGAGATCGCAGAGTTACCCCCGGGGACAATGCGGGCGTTTCCTATGGAGAGACCGAAGCCTGAGAGCGAAGGCAGCGGGACGCCGGGGTGTAAGTCGAAAGCCGCCACAATTGCGGCAGTTGCCACCGTGATTTAGCCAGATCGTCTTGGTAAAAGAGCAATCTCCGAAATCTATTTAAAAAGCAAAGCAAAGCAAACGGGCTCTCTGTATAACAGAACATACTGCATCTTGGATAACTATATTCGGTGCTCTTATAGGATCCTGGGAGAGAACAGAGCTCAGATAAAGCGAAGTCTGCGAGACTTAAAGGGGCTGAACCCCATTGGTTCCATCAGTCCTATGCATCGTTTTCTTCCAGTGAGTCCCGTTGAAGAGAGAAGGGTTAAATATGCCGAGCACTGTGCTGTCAAACAATCCTTTGCACACTTGCTTGGGAGTAAATTCCACTCAAATCAGTAGAACTTACTTCTGAGTAAACGTGCAAGGGCTGAGGCCATTAAGTGGTCTCTTCGTGGATTCACTTAAACCAGCATGTCCAACTGAATATGTTGGGACTTAACTTCTGAGTGAGCTTGGATGGGACCAGGCTCTTACGTTGCAATCCTGCGTATGTCTACCTAGGACTGTCCCATTGAACTGAATGGAGCTTACATCAAAGTAAACATGCCTAAGAGGATCAGCTACATATCTGCTTCTTCAATCCGAGTCTTTCGGCTTAATTGAGGATGCAATGGCAATTTCTCATTCAACCACAGCCTACCCCTGGTTACTCTGAAGTAAATATCTGTGATCTAAATAAATGATATTTGCATTTATGAAACTATGCTGAGTGGTATCTATATGAGCCGGAGTGCACCCATATCTATTGCAATTAATGTGTGCCATCGCAACACTTTTACATAAACACCTTTATTTCTGAAGGTATCCTCCATTTCTAAAGAAACTTAACTTCAGTGGGATTGCAACAAATGGAAGGTAGACCCAAAATATAGCCGTAGAGTGATTTCTAGAGACTCTACCCGTGAAGTAGGAAAAAGGTGGACATATCTAGACATAGCAGGATGATGTGGCAAAACAACCATTGGGGCTGAAATAGGTATTAATAACAGGTATGTCGGATAAAACTCAAACGCAGAGCCGCGTGTGCTTTACAAGATTTACGTGTGCACTCCTCTGGGTCCACACAGATGCAATGTAGATCACTCCTCTCACAAACTGCAGGTACACAGAATATGCTGCCTTACAGAAGGTCTGCCAGCACAAGAGTTATTAATACCTGTCATGTATAACAAATATCTGTAAGATTAATGTTTAATTGCAATTAAAATATATGCTTTGGGGGCAATCCTGAATCACATTGCACACTTTTCGGGGCGGGGGAGACCTTTCCGCGAAATCAGGGGGACTTCCGCGTGCCTAAGTCAGATTTGTGGAACTCATCGGGTATTGGTAGACGCTGTTCAAAGGAAGCGCTTGGATGGAAGCTGATTTACATTCTCTCAAATCTAACTCCAGCGATTTCAATAGCGCTGCTGGGCTCGGCCCGACTTCTCCTTCCGAAGCACGTTTAACTTGTCGACGGATAGCAATGGGATTTTCTTTTGATGTATATGTGTATGTGTTTCATTCGGATCCTAAGCATATTGATTTCGACTCGAACCCCGTTGATTTCAAAGCTACTTCCCCAGCCCTTGTTTAGGATCACAGCCTTTGGATGAGGCTTGTATACCTCTCGATCTTTATTTTATTTTAAGGAAGTAAATCTCCTGGATTTCGATGTCGCTGCTTCAAAACAAGGCGCTTAGAACCGCCGATTTTCCCCTGGGCCTGCGGCGTACCCCTTCCATCTCATCCGAGTTGTGAACGGCGCCGACTGCGGGCCATTGACTGGCTAAGCGAGGCCGCCAAGCGCCTGGGCCGATTGCCTTCTCCGATGCCTCCCGCCCTCCCTCTTTCGTCTCCCCCTCCCGATCCGCAGCATGCTGTTGATCCAAGACTCCTTTCCTTTGCAGAAAAGGACAAAAGCCAGCCTGGCAAGAACGAGGATGCGGGGCCCGAGGATCCATCCAAGAAGAAGCGGCAGCGGCGGCAACGGACTCACTTCACCAGCCAGCAGCTCCAAGAGCTGGAGGCCACTTTCCAAAGGAACCGCTACCCGGACATGTCAACTCGGGAGGAGATCGCCGTTTGGACCAACCTCACGGAGGCCAGAGTCAGGGTAAGAAAGCCCCGAGACTTGTTTTGGGGTGCGGGGATGTGTTTGTCCCGGGGCGGGACGTCGCAGCGGCGGCGGCGGGAGAAACTGACCCGGGATCCACTTTGGCTGGCGCGGCGGCGGCCCGCTTTCGATTTCTTCCCCTTTTGAGGAGGGCTTTGGCCCCGGCGCCGCGGCTCGGCTTCGCTTCCTCAGGCCCAAACAGGTTGCCATCTCGTCAGAATATGATGGATGGCCCCGGCTGAGCAGCGTGTTCTGAACTTGATGTGTACTTAGGGGAACCTGGGCCAAGAAAGCGGCTCGGGGCAGGCTCCGACGTGTGTGCAGCCCGAGATGTGCAACGCACGAGGCCTCTGACTCCATCTGAGGCACCCAAAATGTGCCCTTCCCTGCATTCTCTCTCTCTCTCTCTCTCTCTCTCTCTCTCTCTCTCTCTCTCTCTCTCTCTCTCGGGTTTCACAACTATGGTGGCTTTCTCCCCACCCCCACGACCCCCTTCTCGCCTCAGATTTATGGCTCGATCAGAGTGCTAAAATGCAGCAGGATCGTGCAATCCCGGCTCGGGGACAGGGGGAAAAAATGGGTGGTGGTGGGAAGGAGAGTGGTCGCAGTCCCAAGCTTTCAGAGGAGGGAAGTCCCCTAAAAATGAACAATCTTTGGTTGTGTTTGGAAAGCACGCTGGAACTCGGTGGAAGTTCAAGGCTTTCCGGTAAACACGTTTTTCGAATCGGGTTACGAAGAGCGAATGCATGGGCTGTTAGACGGCGGTTCGTGGTTCGGTTACTCTAGAGTAGTCCTATTTGCTTCGTTAGGGCTGCTACGAAGTCTGGAGATTTGAGGCTTGAGGAAAGTTCCACTGCAGTCAATGAAAGAGGGAGGGAGAGAGGTGATCAATGTCCTGCTTGCTTCATTTAAAAAAAATAAAATAAAATAAATAGTAAATGAGGCTTTCTTCTCCTTCTCCAACTCCCCAAACAAATGTTGTGTCGGATAAGGACGTTTGAAGTCAGTAAGACTTGCTCCCAAGAAAGTGAATAGGATCATAGCATAATTTAAAAAACCCAGTAACTACCTTGGTGTAGATTCCGCTCATATTACTGTTTCTTACTCTCTAAGGGATGCCGTGTAACCGGTAAAAATATATATTTGTTTAGTAAGAGAGCAAAATAGCTCTTAAAATGTGTTTAAATTGCATTTAAAATGGGCCCTGGATTAAATTAATGCGAAATGCATATGTTGGCTTCATTGGTAGGCATCCGTTTTTGCTACAATGCTCTGGAAATAAACAAAACCCAAAGATTTTAATTAAAAAATATGGGAGTCTGTGGAGTTTGGGCTCAGCTGTTTAGTGGAAATAAACAACGAGTAATTAAAAAAAATCTGAAGGGACACAGAAGAATCTGGTTGTGTTGGCTGTTGGCTCAATTCAGGCCGGATGCCTGTTCCACGACCCATTTAAACTGACACGCCAGGATTTAAGCCGATTGGGGCTACTGTCCTAAACACAGAGCACTTCTCTCGAAAACAAAGGAACCTAATTTAATTGAAATCTGCCTGTCTTACTTCTAAATAAGTAAGCTTACCCAGGACATTGTGACATTTTGGTTGGGTCTAATATATATATATATATATATATATATATATATATATATATATATATATATTACTATACTGTGGCTTTGGGATTTATTTATTTTTCTAATGGATCAATAGGGCTTCCTACATATTTTGTGTGTGTGTGTGTTCTAAGTAACTGAGGGGGGATTCAGTGTGTTTGCAGTTCTCTACAAATGGTGGGTTTACTCAGAAGGAACTCGTACTGAGTTCGTTGTGGCCTCCTCCCCAGTAAATAAGCATAGGATAGCAGCCCTCTCTAAAATCTTGGACATCGTTTCTGAATCAGATTCTCAGTCCCAACTGGAAGCAACGGAACTGGTTCAGGTTAACTGCAAATCTAGTTGCAGATTTGGGTTTGAAAAAAACGCGATTCCGCTTCCACAAGCAGCTAGGGCTTTTGTCTCTGAAAGAGTCAGCCTGCCTTTCTTCAACTCTCTTCTGAAAATGTGTTGGCCTGTAACATTGGAAAGATCTGGCTTTGAAAATGCTGCCGCAGTGCAAACGTGAACAGCCCCTGATTTACAGGTTTCTCTCCCCGCCGCCAGCACCTTTGTTTGAAATCTGGAGCAGCTATGCATGTGTTTGGGGAATGTAGTTATGCTTGGGAAAATTATGAGCGCGAATATTCCCTGGCCTGCTGGGGATTGTTTTTTAAAGGCGTCTGCAGCATGGCGGGCGAATGGTCCGGTTAAAAGAGAGATTTGTAACGTAAAACACGGGCTGTGTAAACATAAAGAGGAGCCCTCCGACGGTTCGAATCCACATAATAACTTTGTAGGCGGCCGGCTGGCAAATCAGGCGGCGGGATGTGGATTGGAGAGGGAGACACACGCCTTCGCCATTGTCTGAGGCTCTCGCCCTTTTAACATGTTGAAAAAAAGGGCAACTTTGCCAAAAGCCCAGGAGGACGTGGTTTGGCTTTACTGATGATTAGCACAGGAGATAAACTGCCCCCTTCCACCAGCTGGTGAGGTAAAGATTTATTACGGGTTCGCTTCCTATTATTATTATTATTATTATTATAAGATAAAATATTACTGGAATTTAATTTCATTCTATTGCACGATTTTTATCGTGCAATGAGTGCAAGGAAATGAGAAAGAGGTCTGAGGCTGTGAAAGTTAGATTCCCTTTGGAGCAAGCGTTTCTCTTGGAAATTGAGGAGGAGGGGAGTGTAGAGAGAAAGGAGGGGGAATCAGTTTGTCCCTTTTGTTCGCCCTCTTCCCTAACAAGAAAATGAAAGGAGTGCGAACAAAATGAAGGGATGGCATGGCACCACAAGAACCAAGCGGCAGATAGATATATAGGACGTTTTCTTGACCGGGTGTCAACGCTTCTTGTGAATTGCATGAGCATAGGACTATAAGAGAAATATATATAGGTGAGGAGATTTTAAAAAGAAAATAAAACAGCTTCAACTAGGGCCCAGTTCAACATTTTTTATCCCTTCAAAATGAATGAGGCTAGCACTTCAAGGAGGAATCTGTTGCTTACCTCCAACGTATGTGGCATCAAATGTGCTTCCCCACCAATACCGCCAATGTAAATCCAAACGTAAACTGGTTTATCGGGCTATAAATGTGTTGATAAAGGCGGGCAGGCAATACTATCTTCCGCTTTGGGGTACCCTAGCCTAAACAGATTTACCTGGGAGTAAGTCCCGCTGACTTTCAGTGAGACCCAAGCAAACATGCGTTCCCGCGGATCCCTCCGTAGTCCTAAGGCCCTGAGAGTTCAACGGCGCTTTAGCCCAAGGATCTGTGCTTTGGGTTCAGGCCGCCAAGCCCGACCTCGAGGCACGTTCACCGGAAAGGCAGTGGCATAGTGGACAATGGTGCTGATCCCAAGTCAAGACGCCTGGGTTGGTAGCCCATAAGGCCAGTTCCTGTGCACGTTTTCTCGGAAGGAATTCCCAATAAATTCCAACTATAATGTGCCTCCCTGTAGGAGTAAAATAGAATCCGTAGGATTCTAAACAAGACTCCAGTGCTGACACCAGGAAGGGAAAGGGGGGGGGACTGGGAGGTGTATTTTGGGGGAGGGTACTACCTTTGTCTATCTTCCAGACATCTATTCTCAGGCCTAAGTCTTAATGGATTTTGATGGAGTTCTTTTCAATTAAGAAGACTTAGGATTCCAGCTTTACTTCAAAATGTCCAGTTTATGATTTATGAGTTTGTATGTAGAAAGTGCTCCAGGGGGTCCAGCAGTGGTGGTCGTCGTAGGAAAAACCCATCTCTCTCTCTCTCTCTCTCTCTCTCTCTCTCTCTCTCTCTCTCTGTGGGTGGGTGGTGTGAGTTGCCAATGACCTGTAGTAACAAATCAGAGACTTTGCCCCCCCCAAAAAAATAATTCTGCGGACACTCGGGCCTTTGGCCTAATCCGGCAGGCGCTTTTTATGTTCTTATGATGCTACGTGCCTTTGGGGTGCTTGCCCCCCGTCCCCTACCGCTGCAGGTTACAAGGGCTGGCGTTGTTCTTCACGCGCCGGAGATGGTTGCGCACTGCGCTTGCTCCCCTTCGCCTTCCTTCCAGTGACCGGCTTTCTCTTTCCTTCTCCTTGTTTTGTTCTCCCCCTTCCCGCCCTTGCCGGTCCCTTCCTGTCCTTCCCCCTTTGAAGGTTTGGTTCAAGAACCGCCGGGCGAAGTGGCGGAAGCGAGAGAGGAACCAGCAGGCGGAACTCTGCAAGAACGGCTTCGGGCCCCAGTTCAACGGGCTGATGCAGCCTTACGACGACATGTACCCGGGCTACTCGTACAACAACTGGGCCGCCAAGGGCCTGACGTCGGCGTCGCTCTCCACCAAGAGTTTCCCCTTCTTCAACTCCATGAACGTAAACCCGCTCTCCTCGCAGAGCATGTTCTCGCCGCCCAACTCCATCTCCTCCATGAGCATGTCTTCCAGTATGGTGCCCTCGGCGGTCGCCGGCGTCCCCGGCTCCGGCCTCAACAGCCTGAACAACTTGAACAACCTGAGCAACCCCTCCCTCAACTCGGCCGTGCCCACGCCCGCCTGCCCTTACGCCCCGCCGACCCCTCCTTACGTTTACCGGGACACGTGTAACTCTAGCCTGGCGAGCCTGAGACTCAAAGCCAAGCAGCACTCCAGCTTCGGCTACGCCAGCGTTCAGAACCCGGCCTCCAACCTGAGCGCTTGCCAGTATGCCGTGGACAGGCCCGTGTGAGGGGAAGGCCTGCCTTTTCCCCTTGTTTTGTTGGTGTTGCATTCAGACATTTTTTTTAAAAAAACCCATAAAAATATAAACAAACACACGCAAAATTCTGAATGGAGGAGGGAGGAGGCCTCGCTTCCGTGATCAAAGGACTTGAACGTTCGAATCCAAAGTAAATGAGCACTATTGAGAACACACACACACACACATATATAAAACAACAACTAATATGGAATTAAGACAAAAGATAAATACGGAAGGGGAGGGTTAGGGAGAGCGAGAAAAGATACCACTGAAATTCACGAGTCCCTTTGTTTTCAAAGGATCTTCTCCTGGCCCTGCTACCTTTCACTAAAGGAAAAAAAAGTATTCCCAACAACTACAAGGACATATATTATAAATATATATAAAATACGGACAAACGTTTGACTGGATATGGTATGACATTTTAATGTTCCTATAAGCTTGTTATTTTTTATGTTTAGCATTGTTAACATTAAAAGAAAAAATGACGGGAAAGGATGTATATATATATCGAAATGTCAAATTAATTTTATAAAAGCAGTTGTTAGTAAATCTCCACAGTGTTTTTAAAAGTTAGGCTTTAAAATAAAGCATGTTACACAAGAGATTAGGGATTTTGTTTCCGCTTGCGAGCAAGGGAATGTATATACTAAATGCGAGACTGTATGTTTCTAACATATTGTTATTATTAATATTATTATTATTAAAAGAAAAAAGTCCCATTGTGTGAATATCGGTTTTAGAATAGTACCTCTGGTGGATGCAATGGTGACTCTGAAACTGCAATGTAAAACATACCCTGTGTATAACATTTCGTATAATATTAGTGTTTTCCTTTTCTGCCAACATTGGAAAAATGTGTTTTCTTTCATGGGAGTAAAATATACAGCATACAGTTTGGTCTGGGGTTTTTTTTTTTGACGAGTTCAAGCGCATAGAGAGATATCCCTACATACTGACTGCTGATCTCCAACCTCCTTTCTTGGAGGGCAGGGGAGGGAGAAATCTTCCTCTTCCCCTCCCTCTTACATAGCAACAACAGTCAACTGTGACTAGAATTCTCATCCTAGGCCCTACATTTCATTCTGGCAGTGCAATCTTATATATATCTATTCGGAAGTAAGTCCCACTGAGTTCAGCGGAGCTTACTCCCAGGAACGTGCATATAGGATTGCAGTGTAAATATGTCAATGGATCAGTAAAAGAAACAAGCAAATAAAAAAACAAACCATGAGCTGTGTATGCATATGCGTTGTCCTACTCAAAGTAGACCCACTGAAATGAATGGACCGGTTAGTCGTGTCTATTAACTTCAGTGGGATTGCTCTGAGCAGGACTAGGATTGAGTACCCCCTGTGCCTGCATAAAGTCCTCAGAGGAGGTGGTGGGAGCTGTTCGCCCCCAGGGGAGTGGGTTCTGCTGTGACTGTCCTATTCAACATCATCAGGAGCACGATCTGGCTTTCTTGAGCGCTGCAGAGTCCTGACAAGAGAAGTTGCCTTATACTGGTGTCAGACCATTGGCCCATCTTGCTCAACATCCCTGCACTGATTGGCAGCGGCTCTCCAATGGTGTCTCCTGCAGAGATTTAAACGATTCTCTTGAGTCGTTGTCCAAGTGAAATCACTGGGAGTTCAGTTTTTGTTTAACTTCGGCTGGGTTGTGTCGAATAATAACTGAATCAATAAAACTGCCAGATAGCTTCTTATCTCGTTATGCCTCTCTCTCTCTCTCTCTCTCTCTCTCTCTCTCTCTCTCTCTCTCTCTCTCTCTCTCTCTCTCTCTCTCTCTCTCTCTCTCTCTCTCTCTCTCATTTCCCTCTCTCTCTCTCTCTCTCTCTCATTTCCCTCTCTCTCTCTCTCTCTCTCATTTCCCTCTCTGGTCGTCGTCTAGATCCCAGCAGAAAGCAAGAAACCAGAGCCTGTCCTTTCACAAAGGGCCTCTACCCCAGCTGAGTGCCGCCAGGGGAACTGGGAAGGGGTCATTATTGGTAACTGAGCGTCTCCTTTCCAGGAGGGCTGTCCTACAAGCTGTAGCAGAGGGGGAAAGGTCGCGCTCTTTGTGTTTGGCGCGCAGAGACGTTGACCCATTCATTCTCAAACTTCTTGTTCGCCAAATGATGCTGGATTATAGTTTGCACGTCTGCGGGAGGACGGAAGCAAATTAAGATGAATTACAGCGCCCGCCCCTTCGGAACAGCAGCTGGCATCGGAGAACTTGGGGAGACGGGGTTAAAAACAGTTGAAGGATGGAAAGAAAGCGGAAAGGGTTAGGTGTGCATCGCAGTAGGTAAGCTGCTGGCGATCTGAAATAGGAAATTCCCCATCACTCTCTTCCTCTCGCCCACCCGTCCCCCAGGTCTGGGCGTGCACCTCTCTCTCTGCTGTAACTTTACCAACAGGCAGAGCACACAACTAAGCCTGCACCGCTTCAAAATATAGATCCCGGAGAATGTGTCTTATTTATGATGCTCCGGTGCTGCACAGTCAATTTTCTTTTCTTCTCCTCTCTCCCTTTTCTATTTCTCTCTTTTTTGCGGGGGTGAAGTGGGGAGGGAGAAAGACTCGATCCCTCTAGCACACAAAAGCTTACCACCAGCACCAGCACCTCGACGGAAGCAGGAGGGAAGAGAGAGATGATGGAGGGGCCTGGGCACCTGAAGTCGCTCCCAGGAGACCGACCCCCAAGCACACACACACCCGTTGAAATCCAGCAGAAGGAAATTATCTCTCATCTTCTACTTGGACTGGAAACCTGTTATAACCTCTCCCCTCCCCTCGGTCTCGAAATGGTAGGAAAGGGATTCAGATCGATCCCCTTGCTTCTTGGGAAGGGGGGATTCAAGAGGGAAACCCAGAGAGTTCCACAAAAGAGGGTACTTCCTAGATGCCCTTCCTCCAACCCGTCCCGAGGCCCTTTGAGGAAAGGAAGTGACTGAGGCTACCTTCTTTGCTGGAGCCATGGGGGGCTTGCGGAGAGGCCACCTCCGTCTCGGCCCCATCGCCAGGTTTTTCAGCCGCTTGTCTCTTCTCATGTCAACACCAGGCCGGGGAGCGAAGAGCCTGGCCGGAATGTTTTCGTGTGTGTGCGCGCGCTTGTGTGCCTTTGAGTTTACATTAATGGTAATTATTAATCCAATTGATCTCAACAACTACCAGCGTGTATTAGACAACACGCGGAGATCTCCCCCTTTCTTAGCCCATTTTATCCCATTCATTCGCGGTGGTTTCATGAGCCTAGAGGAGCTCTCTGTCCCGTCTCCCCCCCCCTCCTGGGCGGGTCGACTGGTGATTAGCAAGGGAAATCTCATCCTCTCTGGAGCTGTAAATTGACTTACTTGGAAGTAAGGTTCATTTAAATCACTCTCTCTCTCTCCCTCTCCCTCTCTCTGTGTGTGGGAAGGACCATACCTCGAACCTCGCTGTCCATGCCTCTGCTTACTTATACTCAGAAGTAAGTCCTACCAAGTTCAGTGGGGCTTACTCCCAGGAAAGGGTACTCAGAACGGCAGCAGCCTAATTTGCCCTGATCTCTCTCCCCCCCTCTCTCTCACACACACCTTCCCTTCTCCCCTCCTTGCTTGGCAGAGAAAATGTCCTCGCCCTTCACAACCACAGCCTATTCCCTCCCCTACAAAACACCCATCGAGCGGCATCGAAGTCTCTGGCGCTCCCCAGCCCCTCCACTCAGCCAAAACTGCGGGGGGGGGGAGAGGGAGAAGGCACCCCCTGCCTATCTCAGACAATCTCTACATTAAATCCCTCCCTGAGAGGGAGTAGAATTTCTTCTCTTCCTCCTGCCCCCGTCCAGTAAGATAAGCCCGAGGGAAGCGGGGAGGGGGCGCATCTTTGCGTGAGAAGAAGGCATAATAATAATGCGATGCGGTTGGGAGTAGGCGGGGAATCACTCGCGGGTCTTCGGCCGCCGCGAATGAGCGGTGCGTGTGTGTGTGGGGGGGGTGTTTTTTCTGTCTCTCCTTTAGAATCGCGGGCGACGTTGGAAGCAGGTAGGGCCGGGAAAGGGGGCAGAGGGATGGAGTGAAGGGGGATGGGGAGAGAGAATGTGTGAGAGAGAGCTGGCTCAGACGAAGAAAATGCCGCTTTTCAAAGCCGCCAGTCTTAAAGCCAAAAGGCCGTCAATTAAGCAGATGGAGCTGCGGCTGCTCTTTCGGGGACTCTGTTCAAAATGCCAGCACGATCCTAAGGGCTGACCCAAAGGCGACGCGAACCACCAGGGCTGTCTGGCCGAGAATCCACATCTCAATCCACAAAAAAAACCCCACGCCTTTCCCAGGAGCAAGAGCCCTGCCCTGCCGGCCTTCTCGCCGTCTCTTCCGTCTCGGCCCTTGTTTTCCCTTGAACGTCTGTCGCGTTTGAAGGGCGGGCTTGGCATGTCCCCCCTCTCCGTGCGTGTCAGGAGAGAAGCCGGCCTGTAAAAAGAGCTGATGTTTTGAAAGTTTTATGAATATAGACTGGCTATTGATTGACTTCAGAAGCTCAGTTCATTGGAGCCCAGCATGTTCAGTCGATTGCCAGGGAAGGAATTAAAAGCTGGAAGAGGAAAGCCCGCCGCCTGGATGGCTTCTGGATATTTCTCTAGCAGGAGGTTCGTTCCTCACCGTCGGGGACATTCTCCTCCCTCCGACAAAAAAGAGTCTTTCGTGCTATTATAACATTAAACCGACATCTGTATTTTTTTAAAGCCAGTATGTCTTTGTGTAAGTATTTGGGAAGTTAGCCTCATTGAACTCAGTGCGGCTTCTTCACGAGTAAACACGCTTAGGATCGGGGCACACTTCCGGCATCAAAAGCACGAGGTGACTTCCAGTACAGTATGTCTTCCACCTCATCCCCACTTACTGCGTTTCTGGACACACAATTTAGAGGGGTTGTTTGCTATTTTGCCCCAGACAAATGGATAACTCCAGTTCTTCAACCATTTAACCTGCTTTACTTAATGAAAGGTGTCATGTTAAAGTGTCCACTCTGTGCGAGCCTTGAAAAAGTTTTTTAAAATGCAAAGAAAGTAAAGAAAAGCAGCAGCAGAAGAAGAAATCAGCGAATGCCGCTGAATGTATTTCGAAGACATACATACAGAGAAGGGATGAGAGCTTTTCATCGGGATTTTTTAACTGATTAAATGAGTAAATGGCTAATTGCACCGTACATTCATACATACATATATACACACACTTGCTGGAAGTTTTACAATGGCAATAATTTCAGCCATATTTCATCAAGCTCTGTCTACAAAACTTCTAAAATTTGGACATGGGAGAGGAAGGACAGAAACCCTGAATGGTTTTCAAATTGTATCATTTTATTTATGGTCGGTGAATATCGCAGAACAAGGTGCATGCATTTTGGTGAGCATTTGATGCCCTTTACACGCCAACCTGAATGGTGCATGCACTGCACAACTGTCTACACACACGTATAAGGGGCATACCTAAGATCCTGCGACATACAGATCTTGCAGAACCACCACCATCCCCAGCCTGAAATATGCGTCCAGAGAAATATGTCTCCAATCTTTAATCCAAGTGTGCAAACTGTCTTTTAAAATGCTCCAACGCAGTCATAGCGAAGTATTTTAAGGACAGGTCATTTACCTTGCTAAATGCCTCGTCTGGTACAGATTATAGTATAATCATTATAGTATAATCATTATACAGAGGTAGCTCTCAATAGTGGCTCACGATAGGCCGGAACAGTAAATAATCCATGAACCAGGAAGGATTTGTGCCTGGACCCCACCACACACACACGGTCCGTTCCTGCCACACCAGTGAATTAAACCGCTTCAATATGATTTATTCACCTTCACAGTTAAAACAAGACGCTGGAGTTTAAACCGATCGGAGGCTCTTTAATGTTAAAAGACACAAACCAACTTAGACTGGGTTTAACTATTTTCAGAAGGGAACCTTCGGTGGCAAGCCGATGTACTGTCCGGTTGAACTCAGCAAGGTTTGTTCCTAAGTAAACATAGCCATGATCGGATTGTCCTGCTCTCTTCTCTACAATGTATTTCACCCACCGGCCACTGTGAGGGAATCCACCACATGGCCCCACTTAAACTGAAGGGCTGACTAGCTCCGAGAGACTTCAAGAGGATGACTTTAATCCATGAGCTATTAATCGGTAACATCAGACCATTGCAAACGCGTCTTTCCCTGCCCCAGTAGCGCCGATTATGAAATCACTGACCAACCCCAAGTCATATTTCCTCTTTCTACAATATTTGCAAACGTCTACCACCCGATTTAATCAAAGCCGCCTGCCCCAGGTAGAAACATACCATACCAAACACATCTACTCTCACTGAAATTTATTCCCAGGTAAAGTCTACGTACTTGGAGGTGAGTCCCATTGACCACACACATCAAAGGGTAGCTAGGACCGGAATGACCGGGATGAATATACTGAGGTTAGCAGCCTTGCAGCCCAGTCCTATGCTTACTGACTTGCATGCACTCATAATTTGGCTTTGTACCAAGTAAGTGAAGACACATTGTCAGCCCTGCAGCTCGCTAATATGCGTGCTTAGCTTACTTGGAAGTGATACTGATTTCTATCAACTTCCTCCCAAGTCTGATGATGTAACCCCTTTTAGGACCCATGGTACTTCCTTTCAAGTAAAAAAAAAATCCCAAAAAGTTTAACAAATGAGGTAAGATCCATGGAATCTCTAGTGTTTTTTTTTATGGTTGTGTTCTGCAACATGTAATAATAACAGGGCATTAGTGGTGGATTTATAATTGACTGTCCACACATCATTCCATTGTTGGAAGTGGGGCAAGAGCAACTCCTGTTTTGTTCTTTTGTTTAAGTTCTAGAAAGGAGATAGAGTTAGGGTCCTCCAGATGGATAGACTTGACTATCTTTACCTCCTCCTTCCGTCCTTTCCCTTCTTCTCTTCTTCGACTGTCCAAGAGAGAGGAGACACCTTTGTCTCTGCTCTCTCTCTCCTGAGCCATGAGGGCAACTCCCAAACCAGGGCATTGCACCTCCAACTTAGTTAGTTAGAACTAGGTATGCCTTTCCTATCTACTATGTCTTTCTATAAATAAAGTAGCTTTTCTTATTTTGCTAAGTCTCAAGTCGCAGTGATCTCAATGCAGGGTAAAAGCCTGCTACACACACACATCTCAGTGTGCTACACACACTGGCACACACACATCTCAGATCATTGATAATATCTGCTAATTTTATACAAATTTACATAACATCCATGTTATTGGCTGTTCTGAGATGCTTTCCCAACATATAATAATAATAATAATAATAATGTTACAGCATTATTGCCCTCTGGATGGGTACTCTTGCCCTATACTGCAACAAAAAGGGGAAGAGTGGAACATCTGTGGTATGAAAAGTTACAAGATTTCAGGAGGAAGCTATAGATATGCTACCACTAGGAATGAAGCAGTATGCCCATCCCAATACTTCTGCAGTATTGAGCTGGCATATAACAACCATGATACCATCATGAACTGACAGGGTTCCTGCACCCTTGATAGTGATGTAGAGAGAGAATTTCAGCTTGCAAGTCCCCTGTTAAAGATGTAGGAGCCTTCTCCTCTTTTCTTTCTGGCCACCCTGTGCAGCACTTTGGACCCATTGACATAAACAAGCTTTAAGTAAATATGTGTGGGCAGAACATGGAATCTACTGGTACATCTCTGGGTGATTTGTAGTAGATCAGCAAGAAATTTGTCTGCCAATTGTTTAACAATAGCAACAACAAAAGGACTTTCCCCTGAGATGAAAAACGTTGGGGATATGGAGAACCAGGAGTCAATATGTGTGTGACCAGACTGGGAGCTCAGTTTTGGAATTGATTCCATTGTTGAGCCATGTACTCAGAGGCAGCCAGTTTCTTAATTCTAAGATCATGTTGTCCCCTCATCCAGGCCACCATTTTGCACCCTCCATCTGGTTGGTGGATCTCTGGCATCTGTTTTTATTTTAGAAAGTAGATCCCACAAGTCTGAAGTCTGACCATTCCTGATCTCCATCAGGATATCTACTGTGAAGACTGAAACACAACAAAAATCGTGATATCTGCTCCTTCCCCCCTCCCCTCATTCTTCTCTGCAATTGTTCTACCTAATTGCTTTGACTTGCTAGGAGGAGACCTTTGCCCTGCATCTCCTAAATGACATTGTCCTGCAACCCCTTGATCGCTTCAGCCCTCCGACGTGGCTTCGACCATGTGCAAACAAGCACATTTTTCTTTCTCAGCTCAATGGTAACAAATGATGAGCATATCACTGAGTAACCAGTAGAGCTTGGCTTGGCTAACCTAAGCGGCTGGGGATAACAATGTGTGTGTAAACAAAGTGGTGATCTTGTTTATTGAAATGGTCATTGTAGCCTAAGAGACTGAGACTTCAGTCATAAGGAAAGTCATAAGTCATAAGGATCAGGCCAAAGGTCCATCTAGTCTAGCATCCTCTTCTCAGAATGGCCAATGCCTATGAGAAATCCTGAAGCAGGACCCTGAGCACAACAGCACTCTACCCCCTTGTGATCCCCAGCTAGTGGTATTCAGAAGCATGCTGCCTCTGACATTGGAGGTAGAACGTTGCATTGTGGCCAGAAGACATAGGTAGCCATATCGTCCATGAACCTGTCTAATCAGTCCTATTTCACTAGAGAAAGTCCCATTTAACTTACTTGTATGGGCATTTCACATTTAAAGCAGTGAAGAAGTATCCCATTCAAATTCCATTTGACGTTTAAGGATGATCTTGAACATTATAAAGGCTATATAAAATGTTCAGTATTGTTCATAGATCAGCCTGATTCTCCCACAGAAGTTGCCCAGCTTCAGTTCTAGAAATTCCATTGTGGATTTGAAAAATCCCGACTTATGGCGACCCTATGAATAGGGTTTTCATGATACGTGGTATTCAGAGGGGGTTTCCCATTGCCTTCCTCTGAGGCTGAGAGGCAGTGACTGGCCCAATGTCACCCAGTGAGCTTCATGGCTGTGTGGGGATTTGAACCCTGGTCTCCCAGGTCATAATCCAACACCCTAACAACTACACCACACTGGCTCACTTGGCCCTAATCTAAAAGTGACTGGCAGCATCAGTTGATGCTAAAGCCACTGGAAGGAAACCTAAAAGCAATTGATCATACTTCCATGGCTGCCTTCTTCAGAGCACTAATACTCCTTCCTAAGCAAACATGTTTATTTGAAAGTATATCCTTTCAGTGTATATTAATTTCAGTGGAAGCTACTTCCAATAGATGGAAACTTAATGCTGGAGGGACTAATTTACTCAAAGAGCATCTAGTAAACATCTATTCAGATGCTAAGTCCCACTGAATTCAATGAGTCTTATTCTCAGATAAGTACGTACAGTATTGCAGCTTTAAACATGCTTAGAGCTATAACTCTGGGGTAGCCAACATGATGCCCCCAAGGCATCCAATTCCCATCAGCTACAACCAGCATGGCCAATGGTCAGGGATGATGGGAGGTGGAGTCCAACAACATCTGGAGGGCACCAGGTTGACTGTCCTGCTATGCTAATGCCAAAATCTCCACCACTCTGTGCCTGATGTCCTCCTGCAACCTTCCTCTCCCCATAAATTGCTCCCAAATCTTCCTCTCTCCCTTCCTTGCCTCCTTTTCTCCCTCAGGTGTCAGCTGTCTTCTGATATGCTCCCCACCCCACATGTCTGGAGTTATTGCAGAGTAGCAAAAAACACCTGAGTGAGCTTTGTGGGTGTCTGAACCCTTGCTAAATAGCACACCTTCCCTGGAATTAGTCACACTGAGACTTTACGTTTCAAAATAAGAGAAAAAAATCCTACTTTATTCTGGAAGTACATCCTTGATAGGAAAGAGTTCTACATCTAGCTAATTAGCTAAGCTGGAGATGCAAGCTTAGTATTTGCCCTGGTGCCATGAGGAGAGAGACAGACAGACAAACAGAAGAGATCCCCTCCCTCTCTAATGAAGAAGAAGGCTGGAAGATGTGATCAGCATCCTAATACCAGTTTACACAGGAAGGAAGAGTTAGATCAAAGGATAGGTACAGCCTAGGAACCAGGAGGTGTCCTCTTTATCTACACTTTTTAACCCCATGCAGACCTAACCCACCAGACTGAACCCACCAGTTCAGGTTGCACCACATATTCCAACAGGAGTAGCCTCTTCTTCTCCAGGCATCAAAGTGGATGAGCTCCTCAAAGTTTGCAGGATCGATTCCAGAAAGAAAGGCTTTCCTGAACTATTTCCATATAAACCTAATGCTGTTAAGATATCACCTCTGTGCAAACTACAAACATATTAGGTTTATGGCACTTTAACTAAGAGTAAAGAATCTTGCGAACTGTGGTCTGGTGAATATTCTGAGAATTCTCTGCTGCCTTAACCCTCTCCCTTATAGAACTACAGTTTCCAGAGTTTTGTCTATGTGTAGATACATCCTAATTTGCCTCTACCTCACACTCTATCATACGTTTCTCTACCCCAGAGCTCTCTTCCATCTCTTTTCTTCCCCTCTGATCAGTAGTGTAGTGGTAAATTCAGAAGTGCAGGGGGCCTTCATGATAATCACAGCCAGCCACCTCAGTTTTTGCTGCTGGGTTGAGAATGAAATCCTTGTTAATGCCTTTCCCCAGAACAACAGACATCTCTAGGAGCCAATATTCATGAAAGGAGGGAGTGTTAGCTACGAGAAGACTCACCTGCTTTCATCTGATTGGCTCCAATCAGCAGGAAACGACAAGGAAGCATGTTGGAAGATTCTTCTCAGTGGCTAACACACTCCCCTTTCATGCTGATTATCTCATAGGTCATTGGAGACATAGGGATCCTGCTCACAAAAAAGTAAGTGGTCTAAGACTTCACCCTTGCTGAGACCCTGGACGACTACACCTGTACCTCTGAATATGGACCATGTCATATTTGCTCTGTACAGCTCCTGGAGCCCAGATGGCACTAAATTAAATGTCCAGTCCAAATGGAACTCTTAAACTGCAATCCTACACCCATTTACCTGGGACTATGTTCCACTGCATTCAGTGAGGCTTACATCTGGTACGGACATGTAGAGGACTGCACTATTACTGCTGAGTTAGGCATACCGTATGGTGGCATAATAGGAATTTTTTTCAGTCCAAGGCTACATTGCCTCATGGAAAATTGGGGGGGGGAAGCCCATGCCAGTAGTGGGGGGGGGTCAGAGGTAAAAGTGGGTGAAGTAATAGATGTGCACAGCACGACACATTTCAGCCATGCAAAACTCAGATGTTTTTTCTACACACCCCTCTCTCCATCCAGGTAAATGAGGCATTGTCACAGTTCAGGGACACATTCCAGCCAGACAAAAGAAGTCATGGAGCAGGGGAGAGGGGAGGAAATGCAGCCTGGGAAGAAGTGATGTAGTCTGAAAAGTGGATGTAGCCTGGGAAGAGTCTTGAGGGTTGGAAAAGAAGCCTGGAGGGCCATATTTGGCCTTGTTGTGCCACCGCCATGGAGCGTTGCCTGGTTGGTGCTGACCCATGGCAGGGACTTTTCAGTGGTGGTCCCCCATTTGTGGCATTCTCTCCCCAGTGAGGTGTGTCTGTCTCCATTACTATTAACTTTCAGGGTGAATTTGAAAACATTCCTGTTTACCCAGGCATTTGATAGCTAAAGAGGACTGTTCCGGCCAACCTGAACATCACTGGTGAAATACTTTTTTTAAGGTGTGTGTTAGAATATTTTAACTGTGCTTTATAATGCTTTTAATCCTAATTGTGGTTTTGGAATGTTTTTAACTGTTTTTAGCTTCCCCCCTTCTTTTTCATAAATTGATTTATGTTTGCCACCCTGGGCTCCTTCAGGAGGAAGGGCAGGATATAAATTAATTAAATAAATAAATATGAGACCGGCGGTCTGGGGTTCCCCATCTCTCTGCATGGGATCCTGGTTTGAGTCTGATTTTAGATAGCAGTTGTGAGATCTGAGGCCTTTGCCAAGAAATCCCATTGTTGCAGTGCAACCCCAGTCTGCATCTAAACTGGAGGATGTGTGTGTTTTATTTTTAAATATGTTTCATTGTTTTATCACTTGTTGTTTGCCGCCTTGGGCTCCTTTTGGGAGGAAGGGCGGCATATCAATGTGATTAATAAACAACAATAACCCTATACATGCCTACCCTGAAGTAGACCCCACTGGGCTCAGTGGGACTCACAGCAGTTGTGCAGAGGATTACAGCCCAAGTCCCCAAAATGGTAGGTTTAGACTTGGTCCCCTTGCCTAGTAGTGTCTATAGCAAAACCTTTTTTAAAAAAAAGTTTCTTTCCTACCTTGAACATCTTTTTTCTTTGCTTCCGAAAGGAGGCGGGGCTGGGGGGGTTGGGGAGAGAGATTGGGCTAGGATTTGAAGTCTGTTTGCAGAATTGCCTTAGACTTGTCAGCAGTTATGTCTTCATCTTTCTTCCGCAAGGATCAAAATTCCGAGTCCTCTTTGCCCCATAGGAGAGATGTCTTTTTGCCTCGATCTCTTGACCGGCCAAGAGGCGCCTGGGTCTCCCCCACCCCACCCCCTTTTCCAAACTGACAGGATTTTAAAAAAAGTTTCGGGGGGGGATAGGAGAGAGGAAAGACAGTTTATCAGCAGAATTCATGACCCTTGGAATGCATGATTCAGTCAGCAATCCTACTTGGATTTACCAAAGTGAAGGCTACAAGCCTATGCACACTTACTTGGGAGTAAGTCTCACTGAACTCAGAGGGACTTACTTCTGCGTGGGTATGTATAGGATTGCGTCCTAAGTCTCATGGGACTTTCTGGAACTTAGTAAACTTAAGGACCGGGCTGTTAGGGTGCGATCCTACCGTGTTTTGTTTAACGTGCAAGGTGATATACCATAGGGAGCAACGTCCCTTAGATCCCACAAGTTTAGGATGTGATTCTGGAAGAACTGGCGTCAATTGGGATACACTGACTTAAACCTTTTTACTTTTTTCTTTTCCCGGGCTGACCAGCCGCGCCTCTTCGGTTAAAAGCGCTGAGGAACAGAATCCACCAGAGGTGCGGAGATTTAAGGAACTGTCTCTGGAGCCGAAAGTCCATAGCTATATCTGCAATAAAATAAAACGTTCTGCCTTAACTTTGTCTCTGCAGCCAGGTAAGAGCTGGGCACATCACGTGTGCTGTCAGGCAGTCAGGTTCACTTCAGTGGGCCTTGCGGAGGAGAACTTCCCCGGGGATTATGTCTTTTGTCTGTAGTTGTTCAATTGCCGTAGCTGCGGAATATAAGGTTACTTCAGAGTTGTAGGGTGCAATTTAATTCCAGAAAATCCGTGCCTTATGGGCTCCAATAGCAGTAGCCAGAGTCTAAGGTTACTTATTCGACACATTTTCCGGAGTGCACCTGGAGCGACACGTTCGCCCGGCTTTCTGTCACTTTTCGCTGGGGGAATAAATCTTTCCACGCCCCCCCCCTTTTCCAGGAGGTAGGGGAAAACGCGCAGTCTCGACAAAGGCCAAACAGTCGAATACATCTAATACGCAGAATTGGCTCTGCACGCCGAAGGCTGCAATCCTGTCCACACTTACCTATAGTAAGCCCCGTCGAACACAGTGGGACTTACTTTTGGGGAATCGTGCATAGGATTGCGCTGGAAGACTTGCAGTCCTATCCACTCTTTCTTTGAAACCAGTCACGGAGAATTCATTGGGACTTCCCAGTAAGCTGCGCTGGGCAAAAAAGTCCCAATGAAAACAATGTGGCTTGCTTCTGACTGAAAAAAATGTTTTTAAGGTTGCAATCCTGGGTGTGTTTATCTTGGAGTAAGCCCCATTGAACGCAGTAGGGCTTACTTTCAAGTAAAAGTGCACAGGACCGGCTGGCACAACTATCGGAGCCCCAGGTGCCCCATCCTAAACGCACATTTACTAGGATTTTAACAACTGTTGCTTCAGATGAAGATTCCTTACAGGGAGATTCTACGCGTTTTTAACCAGCGACGAAGTCCATAGAGTCCAATGGGACAATCTCAAAAATGCATGCCAAGAATGGCATTGCTTCAGCCCAATCATAACCTGTTTATTCTGCCACTGATTTCCAAGGGCTTTCTAAGAAGGGACGCTCAAGATGGCAGCCCTGAATCCAATCCAATGTTTGCTTATTCAGAAATTAACTCCAAGCGAATTCAACTCCTAGCACCTATTGAACCGGGGAGAAAGGTTGACCGCTCATTTTGTAGCCTAACCATCTTTACCTGGAAGGAAGACACTGTAATATCACTGAGATCTTACTTTTTAGTAAGTTTAAGTTACTAATTGGTTAATTTCGAAGTGCCCCTAGGTTCAATGGGACTTAACTTTCGCCTAAGGGGATCATATATAGAATTACAGCCGATTCTTTGGGTGTTTACTCGAAAGTAAACCCACTGCGCACACTACATTTTACAACAGGCCTTGCAATCCTATGCATGTCAACTCAGAGGTAAATCCCACTGAATTCAGTGAGACCTATTTCCAAGTAAGTGTGTGTAGAGGATTGCAGTCGGAAGTCACTAAGGCTGCAATCCAATAAATATCTACTCAGAAGTAAGCTCCATTGGGTTCAATGGGACTTACTCCCAGGTTAATGTGTATTGGATTGCAGCCTAAGGCAAGAAAGCCCCAATGAAAACAATGAGGCCTAAGGATGCAATCCAATACACACACCTGGGAGTAAGTCTCATTGAAGTCACTGCAGCGGATCTCCGAGACGACATATATAGGATCTCTCTGAATGTGTGTGCCCAGTGTTGCTGCGCTAATTTTACAGCACCTCATCATTAACGGGGAGAGTAGTCGAACCCCATTCTCGGGAGATAACTTCCCCCTTATCCCAAACCTGTGATTTTTTTATGAAAGCCAGACACACTATAGCCGCAATACATGCATACATACTTTGGAGTAAGTCCCACTGAACTGAGCTGGCTAATACTCTTCCCAAAGACCTTCCTCCCCTTCCCACCGGGTTGTTGAGCTAGCCTGGCCTTCAAACAACTAAGGGCAAACACAGCAACATCTTCCCTTCTTCAGAGGGAAGAAAACAACAAGACCCTGGTGGGCGGAAACTCCGCAAAATTTGCCGCAGGCATCTCCCGGTTTCTTAGCTTTTGGCGTTTGAGCTGCGATCCTGAGATCCTGCTTGTACATTCAGTTCATTTACAGCTGAAGCCTAACCTATGTCTGCTCAGGAGTAAATCTTATTGAAGTCAATGTGGGCTTACTCCCAAATAAGTTAGGATTGCAGCAAAGGTGGGCGTAAACTCCGCTGAACGCTGTATGGCATTCTTCCAAGGAAAGAAGCAACGGCCGAGGTTGCAGAAAGCGCGTCCCGTCGATTTAAGAACATAAGAAGTGCCTACTGGATCAGGCCAGTGGCCCATCTAGTCCAGCATCCTGTTCTCACAGTGGCCAACCAGGTGCCTGGGGGAAGCCCGCAAGCAGGACCCGAGTGCAAGAACTCTCTCCCCTCCTGAGGCTTCCAGCAACTGGTTTTCAGAAGCATGCTGCCTCTGACTAGGCTGGCAGAGCACAGCCATCATGGCTAGTAGCCATTGATAGCCCTGTCCTCCATGAATTTGTCTAATCTTATTTTAAAGCCATCCAAGCTGGTGGCCATTACTGCATCTTGTGGGAGCAAATTCTAAATTTTCTCTAAACTAAAAAGCCCCCAATGCTGCAACCTTTCCTCATAAGGGAGTCACTCCATCCCCTTGATCATTCTGGTTGCCCTCTTCTGAACCTTTTCCAACTCTATAATATCCTTGTTGAGCACCATACAATCCCATCTTATTTATTAGGAAGTCAGTTCTACTCTGTGCAATGGAGCTGACCAGCTCGCTCGCTCGCTCCCTCTTTCCCACCCCACCCCCCCATATATGCAGAGAGGCTGCAGCCTTAGGATCACCGTACAGGTGGAAACTATTATTTTCTTTTTCATAATTCCTCTTTGAGGGTACCCGCCAGTCATGTAAACAAAGGGAGAGTAAAAGAACAACACAGTCTTTCTAACCCTTAACCCATTCTTGGACTCCAAGAGTTAAAATAGTTTCTAAGGAGAAAAGAAGGGGGTGAAGCCGCCCAGCCAAAAAGAATAAAGGGGGGGAAGTTCTCCTGCCCCCAAACTCTGTTGAACATTAACAGCCTGGGAGCTGCATTGCGGTGTAAAATGTTACATATAAAAATGAATCATCTCTCAGATTCTCGTAAAAGGCCCCATAAAAGTAGCTCTATAAATCTTGGTATGCACTTAATCCTTTCGACTTGACTTCTTATGTTTCCACTAAATATTTGCACCCTGAAAGGAAGAAACCTGGTGTGGCTGCTTGCTATTAAATGACTGTCTGGAGGTTCTTTCGTCCCGCTAAAGCCACAATAGCTAAATGACCCCATCACTGCTACTGCTGCTATCACCACCGTTTAAACGGGCAGAAATCTCAGGGAGATTTGTCAACCGAGGTGGCAAGCAAAAATGAGAGACCCACTGCGATACACACAGGGAAGCGCACTGAACGAGATTGCTAAAAGACAGTCAATGGGTTACGGACTAGAGGATCCAGGGGCTATTCTGGAGTAGGTAGACAGGGCAGTCCACATCTGCCTTACTTTCCTTCAATCCATTCTAGACAGCTCCACTTTAAGGTGCCAAACTTGTATAATTATATAATTTTTTAATCCATCATTCCTTTTTGGAAAGTTTTCTCTTCCCAACCCCTCCTTGTTTTTGGATGCTTATTTGGGATCCCATATTTGTACACCGGATCAACTGTGCAAGGTTATCATTGTTTACTGAAAGTAAGTCCCACCCTATTCTTGTGGCTTACTCTTAGATAAGTGAGTGCTGAGGCTGCACGGTTAACAGCGAGCAAGTTTGCTTGATTTGAGGGGGACTTTAATTTTGAATAAAGCCGCATAGGATTCTCCTGCATGTAACTCAGAATTACTTCATGAACGGAAAGAAGAGAGCGAGAGAGATTTCAATGTGAGTGAATGTAAGAAGTGATCTGAAACTTGCCTTGAAATTATTTGCTCTCTTAGAATAACTCATAACTCAACTGACTCTTGGTAGACTCCTTGCCTCAGAACAGAGAAGTGAAGGACTGCATATTCCAGATGTCTGTACGGAACTGGGGGCTGGACTGTATGATCTCCAAATATCCTTCCAGCTCTCAAAACTTGTGATTCTAACAATGCAATTAGGAAATGGGATTTTACTGAAGCTCAGTCCCATCCTGTGAATGCTTGCTTTGCAGTAAATCCTACTGCTTTCATTAGGGATTATTCCCAAATCAATGTGTGTAGGATAGCAAGAGCACATTGAAAGCACACACATTCCAAGAATTCTGGGAACTGTAGTTTGTTAAGGGTGCTGGGAATTGTAGTTCTGTGAGAGGTAAACTACAGTTCCCAGGATTCTTGGGGGAGGAGGATGTGTTTTAAATGTATGGTGTGTATACTGCTCAAAGGTTCGTTCCTGTGCATCTGTAAGTACCTGGGAGTAAATGCTATTCAAAACAATGGAAATTATTTCTGGGTTACATTGCATTGGGCTTCTTGGTAAAGGGAGGGCATTCTGTTTTACTCTCACGGATGAGAAATCTGCTTTGCCCTCATCCATGAAAGTGTATTTTATTCAAACAGGTATCTGTGGGCGTGGGATGCCACCCACTCACACAAGGACAGCAATTCTGTGCACACCTATTTGCAGAGCTTGGAAAAGTTACTTTTTTGAACTACAACTCCCATCAGCCCCAGCCAGCATGGCCACTGGATTGGGCTGATGGGAGTTGTAGTTCAAAAAAAGTAACTTTTCCAAGCTCTGCCTATTTGGGCAAAACGGGACCTTATGCACAGCCCTCAGATGTAAAAAAAAAAAATCAATCCCTGAATTGCACTCTAACGTAGGGGTCTTTCGGCTGTTTTCCCTCAGCACATTTGAGAAAAACACGCCTCTAGTCAACCCCAAGGGAGGGATGTAATTTGCACTGGCACGTTTTAAAAGGCGCTCATGAATTACATACTTGTAACAGTGCAATCCAGTCCTATGTATGTCTGTTCAAGTCTTGCAGATTTCCAATAGAGTTTATCCCCAGGTAAGATGATATAGGATCGCAGCCTAAGCAGGCAAACATCAAAAGTGATCGTTCCGGCACCTGCCTAGCTGGAGCGCTGCTGGGAGAACCAATCAACTGAATGTGGAAGGGCAGTCACTTTTCCTGAAAGAGTCGACCAAAGTCTCCTTTGCTCGTGCTGATTGCCGGCGTTGTTTTTATGATCCCAAACGCTCCATTAAAAAGCTGGCGAACCCATTCATGAAAAAAGAAACGTTACGCGCGCCCAAAAGACGCTCAAAAGCTGTAGCAGAGAAACTGACAAAACGAGAGAGAACTCTCTTTCATTGGATCATCCTTAAAGAAATTATCTTCCTTAAAACGGCTTGGATTACGAAAGTATCTTCCCTAGAGGCGTAGTCGGCCAGGAAGTTAGGGGGCTTAGACTCCTTACTTTTTTGGGAGCAGGGTCCAAGCAGGGTCCCTATGTCTCCAGCATCCTACAAACTACTCAGCATGAAAGGAGAGTGTGTTAGCGACTGAGAAGAATCTTCTAACATGCTTCTTTGTTCTTTCCTGCTGATTGGAGCAAATTAGAGTGAAAGGAGGTGAGTCAGCCACTGAGAAGACTCTTCTCAGTAGCTAACACTCTCCTCCTTAATGCTTATTGGCTCCTAGGGATGTCTGTTGTTGTTGGAGAAGGCATTAACAAGGATCTCCTTCTTAATCCCACAACAAAAAGGGGGGGCATGGCTATGATTAACATGAAGGGAACCTGCAGTTCTGAATTTGCCACTACACTATTGATCTTCCACATGTGCAGGGCTCAATCCGTCCATTCTTCCACGAATTACAATAAGGGCAAGTAGTCAATTCTCTCACTGAAATCAATGAGGCACAGAAGAAACAGTATTTTTTTTAAAAAAAATGGATAAGAACGACTAGCACATGGTTGCATCAACATTGTTACCTATGTTATAACTACAGACAATTGGTGTGTTTATGAGGTCTAGATGTACTGTCCTGGCCCGCTCCTGCATCCATCCCTGCTTTGGAATAGGCAGCAGTCTTGTGGTGATGACCACCCACAGGTAGGAAAACCAGGAGGAGTTGTTTTGCTAGCAACAGGAGGAATGAGAGCACTCTTTGTCCCCATCTTTCTAGAAAGAGAGTTTCTGCAGCAGCATTCATTGTGAAATGGGGCTCTTATGTTGACCCCATACAAACAAACAAGCTGATTTTTCTTTTAGAGAACCCAAACAAATACTAGCTTCCTCCTCTGTATTTATCAAGGTCCAGTTTGAATTACAACCTCCATTGGTTTCCTACCCTAGGATTATTTTGAGCAAAGGTTAGGAGCTTAACTTTCTGAGCTCAGTAGGTTAATTAGCTCTGGTAGGTTAAGTAATGCCCATTTAATGCACATTTTGAGTTAATAATTAGAGGGTTTGTCTGTAGGGAGGGTTTCCCCACCACCACTAGAGCAATTAAGCTGTGTTAGCCAATATAGGTTAGCTAGCCCATTTTAAGACTATTCAGACAGTTTTTAGCACTGATCAAACGTGCTGTGAGCACATTACATTTGACTCTTATTCAAACAAGGTTAAGACTGGCTCAACACAAAACAGGCTTTCTAAATCCATATTAAGTATATTTTACTTGACACCTTAACACAGGCTGATTAACCCTACAGAGGAAAACTCAGCTGAACAGGCCAGTGGCTAGCACAGACTACTTAAATGCATCCATAATACTTTGTTCCCATAGCACAGTGAAGTCCTCTTCAATATTGTTAGTCTTTGTTGCTAGAGTATACAGTGCTCAAAATGGTCTGGGATTTAAAAAAAACAATGCTGCTGCAACCTTTCTGCAAAGCAAACACACTTTAGAAGGTATGTAGCCAGCTTATTAAAAGAAAAGAATAGGTTGCTTTTAGAAGTACTGTTGCCTAATGAGGGCTTGAATGGAATTGCCTTGCAATGCTATACTTGCTTGCATGGGAAGATATGTATCAGACTGCAATGAAAGTCAAGACGTTTTGCATCCCATCGATTTACAGTGGCACAACTAGCTTGAGGTAGCAATGGTGCTGTGCCTATACCAAGTGCCTATACCAAGTTGTACTTAGGGGCAGTGCGAGCAGCAAAAAAACAATATTTTGTTGCCACTATACAATCTTCTATCTGCTGGCTGGCGGAGCTTTTTAAAATTGTCCGAGGGCTGTTACATTCTGGTCCTAGGGACATGATAGATCCATCTGAAGCCCGTTGTAATGAATTTGCTAGGCACTTCCAGGATAAAATCTCTTGCATCCGTCAGGACTTGGACTCCAATGTTATAGCAGAGGAATCAAATGAGGTATCCGGAGCACAGTCTGGTCATGATTTTTTGGATGAGTTTCAATTGGTGCAGCTCGAGGACGTTGACAAGGTGCTTGGACAGGTGCGTGCAACCACTTCTGTGTTGGACCCTTGCCCCTCTTGGCTAATAAAAGCTAGCAGGGTTGGAACTGCTGGCTGGGCCAGGGAAGTGATTAATGCCTCACTATGAGAGGGAGTGGTCCCTGGCTTCTGAAGAAATCTTCCCTGGACCCAGGAAATTTTAACAATTACAGGCCGGTAGCAAATATCCCATTCCTGGGCAAGGTCCTAGAAAGAGTGGTTGCGGACCAGCTCCAGACGCTCTTGGATGAAACCAATTATCTGGATCCATTTCAATCGGGTTTCAGGCCCAGTTTTGGCATGGAGATGGCCTTGGTCGCCCTGTATGATGACCTTTGTAGGGAGAAAGACAGGGGGAGTGTAACTCTGTTGATTCTCCTTGATCTCTCAGCGGCTTTTGATACCATCGACCATGGTATCCTTCTGGGGAGACTCGCTGATCTGGGAGTTGGAGGTACTGCTTGGCAGTGGTTCTGCTCCTACTTGGCGGGTCGTCTCCAGAAGGTAGTGCTTGGGGAGTTTTGCTCGACACCTTGGGCTCTCCAATATGGAGTTCCACAGGGGTCAGTGCTATCCCCCATGCTTTTTAACATCTACATGAAGCCGCTGGGTGCCATCAACAGGAGTTTTGGAGTGCGATGCCATCAGTATGCTGATGACACGCAGCTCTACTTCTCCTGTGCATCTTTTTCAGGTGAGGCTATCAAGGTGCTGAACCGATGCCTGGCTGCGATAATAGACTGGATGAGAGCGAATAAATTGAGGCTCAATCCAGACAAGACTGAGATGCTTTTAGTAGGTGGTTCTCCTGATCAGATGGTGGATGTTCAACCTGTCCTGGATGGGGTTGCACTCCCCCTGAAGGAACAGGTTCGTAGTTTGGGAGTTCTTTTAGAACCATCCCTGTCACTAGAGGCACAGGTACCTCGTTCCTACTATCAGGCCAGCTGCTATGGCAAGGGAGCAGAGACACCTCCCTTCCTTCCTCCACTGCTGCCACGAGAGCAGCACTGAAAATAAATGTGTGGGTGGAGGGAGGGCAAATGCGATGGAGGCAGCATGGAGGTCTACAGGGGAAGATGTGAGGCCAGGAAGGATCAGACCACAACATGCTCATGATGACATTACTAAAGGTGCTGCAGATTCCAAACTAGGCTCAGAATTAACCAAACTATTTCCCAAGCCTTAGGAAAATACTTTTCTGAGCCTGACATGGGGAGTTCTTCCAATCCTTATCAAGCAGCAGTCTAAAAAATGGAAAAATGATTGGAGTGAGTTACTATTAAAAACTTGGGTGAATGGGATGAACTTGTCCTGGCACCTAAAATATAATAATGGCTGTATTTAGTTACACAGTGGAGAAACCACCATGGAGAAGGCCCTCCAACTATTCTCCAAAGGCGGGGCACAGACAAAGGCCTCAGAAGAAGTCCTTAATTAGTGAACAGATTCATATGAGTGAGGTTGTTCTTCAGTGCCTCGAGTTGGTGAGTGGCTAGATAGAAAGGAATAAGCTGAAGCTGAACCCTGACAAAACAGAGGTACTGTTTGTGGGAGACAAGGGAAGGTTGGGGGATGTTAACCTGGTGCTCAATGGGGTACAACTGCACCTGAAAGACCAGGTCCGCAGCCTGGGGGTCATTCTTGACTCCCAGCTGTCCATGGAGGCTCAGGTCTCGGCTGAGAGCCGGGCAGCGCTGTATCAACTCCATCTGATACGGAGGCTGCGCCCCTACCTTCCCAATCATCTGCTCCCATTAGTGGTACATTCCCTGGTCTCCTCTCGCCTAGACTATTGTAAAGCGCTCTACGTGGGGTTACCCTTGAAAACAGTCCGGAAGCTGCAACTGGTACAGAATGCGGCGGCTTGCCTGATTAAAGGCAGCTGCCGGCGAGATCACATCACTCCAGTGCTAAAGGAGTTGCACTGGTTACCGGTTGTTTTCCGGGCCCAATTCAACGTGTTGGTTCTGACCTTTAAAACCCTATACGGTTTCAGCCCAGTCTATCTGAAGGAGCGCCTCCAGCATCAGCAGCGATGCTGCCCAACAAGATCAGCCTCAAAAGGCCTTCTCTCTATCTCACCAGTTAAAACAGCTAGACTGGTGAGGACTAGGGAGGGGGCTTCTTCAATTGTGCCCCCACTTTGTGGAATTCCCTCCCAAATGATCTCCGCCATGCCCCCTCTATGATGAGCTTTCGCCGGGCCTTGAAAACCTGGCTCTTCAGGCAGGCTTTGGGGTGGGCTAAGTTTTATTATTGTTGTTGAGATTTTTAATGTTTTAATGTATTTGTATGTTTTTATTTTGTACGTCACCCAGAGTGGCTGGACAACCACCCAGATGGGCGACTAATAAATTTAATAAAATAAAATAAATAAATAAAATAAGATATTGTGATCCCAGACTGTTAGGGCATTATAGGTCCAGATCAAAATTCTGAATTGTGTTTGGAAATCCATGGGAAGTCACAACAGATTTTTAAGATCAGTCAGCCAAAAGATCCCCATTAAGTGATGTAATGTGGGTGGCTACTAAGGAGAGGGCCTTTTAAGTGATGTTGTCCTGGTTGTGGAAAGCCCTCCCCAGTGAGGCTCAGCTGGTGCCTATGCTGTGGCCTTCTTTTTTCCCCAGGATTCTCAGTTTTGAAAACCCGTTTCAGTACTTTTCAGACCTTGGGCACTACTGCTTTTATTCTCCTCTATTTTGATGTTGTTTTAACTGATTGTATGTTCATGTTATATTTTTATATTTTATGGGCTTCTTTTGTGTGATGCCCAGAAAACTTATTCTTAATCGGTGGTATAATAATGCTATAAATAAGTAAACAAACAAAATAAGCAAATGTATTCAAAAGATAACAAGAGTGCCAGATTTTGAACCAGCTGAGGTTTTCAGGGGCAAGCCTACACATGGCATATTGTATTCATCTAGTCTGGATATTACCAAAGCACAATGGCCAGATAACTATTTGCACCCATACAGTTCTGGAGGCTGGATACAGTGTGAGTGTTATGCACATTTTGTAACGGGAACAGGACTGGGATATGTTTGCACACAGAGAAGCAGTGACATGCACAAACAGAGAAGGTGAATACCTCCCCTATGGCTGTGGCCCAATACTTGAGCTCCATCCATGCAAGCAGGAATTCCTCACCATCAGCAGTAGGAGTGGAGTCTGTAGCATCTGGGATAATGGTATCAGTAGAGGCTCATCCACTTTAGCAGTAAAAGTCCCATATACATGAATGAGACCCAATGTTCTTTGAACTGTGCCTATTATATGGAAAGGAACCCCATTGGTGGAACTCATAGCTTGGACTCATACACACACTGGCAGTGGTGTCATGTCCAGTGATTCTAAGGACATTGATATTTGAATCAATGGGGTGGTGTGCATATACTTTGTGTGGCCTATAACCAGAGATGTATGGCTGGATCCCTTGTTGAGACCAAACAGCTATGACAGGGGTGAAGATTTTAGAATTTCCTCTTCAGTGGGGGTTGGGGGAGTTGGGAGAATGGCAAGGATTCACAGCTGACACATTCACAGTCCAGAAATAAAATGAAGGAAAAAAACCCCATAACAATATAGAATAGGAATGACTGAAACTACTTTCTTTTGGCAGCAGTCCTGAATGGCTCTTCAGAGAGCCTGATCTCTTATGCCAAAGGAGTCCATTTATGTGGTTTTACTGTGAAGTACAATGCATTTTGTCACAAGGAAGAGGTGTATTCTGCAAGTGTGGGTCTGTGTTTTCAGTTGTTTCTTCATGACTGGGACATGCCTTTCCCCATAATTTATGATGTCACATGTCTGTCTTTAATTATTAGTACCTCATCTTGGTCATAATTCAGATCTATCTGACACAAATATCATGCACAACGTGATGTTTTGGTTTTCCCTTTTCCCTGTGTTCAGTGGCTCCTTGCTCAGAGAAGGGATTTTGAATCACTGGACAAGTCTCTGGATCCTAAATCCATTATTTTAAAAAGTTTAACAGAAGTAAAACTTGAAGTAGATGACAAAGTAAGGGAGATTATCAGAATGGAGATGGGGAACTTGCACTCAAGTTGATGATTCACAATAATACTACTATTCACATGATGCTTTAGATTGTTCTAAGCATGTCAAATGTCCAAATTTAGACGTGGTGATCCTGGGAACAAGCTGTATGCCCACTGACCTCCTCCTTTTCCTTTTGTCTGTTCAGCTTGAGCAAAGCTGCCTTAGTTTCTTAAACTTTAATCTCCCATGATATCTGAATTGGGAAATTGGCTGAAGGTGTCTTGCAAAACCAGGTTCTGATCCTGGTTCTATATGCCAGTTTGGAAAGACCCTTTAAACCACAGTTTCCCAGTTCAGAGGTCATGGGAAACTGTGATTTAAGGAAGTAAGATAATTTCACTGAAGTCAGGTGCACAAGAGGATGATGGAAGGGAAGGCAAGGGGTGTACATGCAGGCACAGAACTCATTATAAATAATTATAAATAAATAACGTTATATTGGGCTGGGACCATTATTCTGAATCTTATTTCCATTATCTCAGTAATCTAAGATATGTAAGTATAAACATCCCCATTTGCAGATGGGGGACTGAAGCTGAAAAATAGTGGAGTTTATGGGCACCATAATTAAGGCTACTCAGTGAGTTTATTGAGAGGGAAAGTCTGAATCAGCAACTTCATTTCAAGCACATGGCTTCCTCCAAAGAATTCTGGGAATTGTGATTTTCCCTTCATAGAGCTACATATTCCCAGCACCCTTAACAAACTACAGTTCCTATGATTCTTTGGGGGAAGTTATGTGCTTTAAATGTGTGTTGGATGTGCTTTAAATATATGGTGTGGATCTGCTCTTAGTCATAGCAGTGTACAATGGCTTCCATTGTGGCATGGATCCTTTTAAAGTGTAGGATTCATTAGTGGCAAAGAAATGTTACCTATCTACACCATCATGGCCATACTAGCTTGTTGCATGTACATGTAGCATCATGTGCAACCTTTGCATACAACAATCTACAGTTTACTGTTTTCTCTACCTACAAGTGGTTTCCATGTGTGTCCCAAAGAACCAAAAGTGCCAGTCAATGTCAATATGCATTTTCTATAATACTGATGGACCTTAAATTTGTTTCTTTGAACCCATATTGCCTCTCAGGGTTATTGTTAATAGAGAATATTCTGTTTTCTAAGTTCTCAGGTGAAAAAATAAAAAAATGAGCCATTCATTCTTGTAATGACCGGTAGTTTTTGTTTAGTTAAGTTTCAAGTTATGTCACATTTTAAGAGAGAGACAGTCTTTCTCCAGGATCCTCAGAAGACACCTGGATTAAGGTATTTATTCTGTAAATTAGGTGAGGGGGACTGAAGGAAACCCACAAATCCCATGCCCCAATTCTTCCCGTTTAGCAAAATCACAGCCCATCCACCATAGTTTTCTAAGCAAACAAACAACAGTAGCTATATTTTTCTCAACTTTCATCGTATGGGGAAGGTTGCTAAAATGAGCAACTGTCTCTGTCTGCCAGTTTTAGGTATGCAAGGAAACCATTATTTGCCCTCCCACCCATTCATCCTTTGTTCTGGAGTTGATTTTGTGGTCTTGGTTGGCCAACCTCCATTCAGAGACTGAAAGGGGCCCATTGTGTTCTATTGATTCTATTCACTCTTTCTACTTTATTATTTGCATGCTTTTGTGTTCCAAAGAACCTTATAACATAAGTCCTTCATGCTCCCATTTTTCAGATGGGAAACTGTATGTCTTAGCATATGAAGCTTTTGCATGCTTCTTATTGCTCATTAGCCATGTACTTTAAAGCTGTCTACTGAGTTTGTTGTCAAGATGTTTAGTTAAAAGTTTTGATTCCCAAAGAAAGTTTAATTTCTCCAAAGAATGGGTGAAAACTGTGTGAGCAAAGACTTCTGCTTGCTTCATGGGACTTCCCCTTCCTCTCCTCTTCCCTACAGCCCCCTCTCCCAATCTGCTCTAGAATATCCTCCAGTCCTATGGAGTAGATTTTAAGGGTATGCGAGGGGTGTTAGGGGGGAGGGACAGAAGAGGAACTCTCACTGAATGAGTGGAAATCATGCACAGACACCATTAGATGTCACCCAGCATTCAGATACTGTCTTAAAAATGAAAAAAAAGTTTTTAAAAAAAGTTAAGTGATATGTAGTATGATCACACAAGAGCATGTCTTGAAGCCACCTTTGGGCCACATGGATCTCTTTAATGGAGGGTTGCTTGCCTTCTGAATAGCAAAAGTCTCCAAAAATGAAACAAAGCATGGCATTTATAGCCCAGTTAGCATGTGTTCCTAGTCTTGTTGGAGATAAAATTACGCACAGTATTTATTAAAGATCAGATTTCACATCCTTGTCCAGATTTTACATCATTGCCCATTTGGACCCCTGTGAACAAATACAAAAGGTAGGACAGGGTCCTGGATATGGGCTTTAGCAAAATATTGATAAGATAAAACTGTTTTTTTCCCCCACTCTGCATTATCTCAATGGAAAACAGGCTTATTTCAGACTCCAAATCCACTGAAGCAGTGAAGCAGATATCTGAGTTTTGGGATCATTCAAAGAATTTTGGTTGACATTCACAGCTTCTCAAGCAATCTTGGGAGCATTTGCAGCTACTAATAATCACCCCTGAATGTTCTCCAGGCTTAATAAAGAAAAATGGGTTTGTTTGTTTGTTAGTTCTATAACCCACCTTTCCATATAAAATTCCCAAGGTGGGGTATAAATGTAACAAATTAAATAATAATAGATAATGTAACAGAAAAGTAACATGTAACCGAAAATAATAATGAAAATAATGAAGCTGGCTGAGATAACAAGCAATTTCATTGAATAAGAGAGACCTGCATTACTATGGATCCTTAATATTTATTCTTCAGCCTCAACTGACTGCACAAGATATACATTTGTACAGAAAAGGAATGCTAAAGGAGCACAACAGCATTTAACTGATAAAAATTTACAGTTCCCACTGAAGACCTGTATAGGTTGAAATGAATTTGGAATATGTTCAGCACAATGATATTTTATAGTTATATATGATTATTTTATACATGGGTTTATAAATGCTACCCATTTTATGTATATTTAACTTATACTTGCTAGAAATACCCAGCACAAAGAATTGTATTGATATATATGAAAGTTTTTATTATGTCTTATGACTGATAGCCATTTCAAACAGAATAATATTACATGTAATGCTTGAATAGATAAACCATTTAGCCCAATTTAATTCTTCTAGGTTTGTTTAGGTTGGGTTTCTTTCCTTTTTGTTTTAAGTTAGCAATACAAAACAAACCACTAAGCCAAAATGCCTGTTCAAATAGAATGGGCTTTGCCTATTGATGGAAGGCCATCAGTGAGAGGTCTAGAAGAGTTTCCCTTTGGAAGTTTCAAAGTCTGAGTGCAACCATTAGAAGGCTCTTTTTGGAGTTGCTTCAAAAATTGGATAGGGGTGGGGAAAGAGAGAGAGAGAGAACTCTAGTAATCACCTGCCCTTCACCCTGAAGACCCTGGGCAGGCTGCAGAAGTTTAAAATACATAATTAAAAACAACAAAAATCACACCACCACAAAAGATAGGATGGGTCCTAAAATATGCATCTCATTATTATTATTTATTTAATTATTAGTTATTAATAGTTATGGATGGGATGGTTTTTGTTGCCCTTACCTTACTTTCAAGTTGGCCAAGGGGTGTTTGTGAATGTCCTTTATTTCATTCTGCAAAATTGCTATAAATTTTTGGTGTCAAGATCAAGGTCTGGGATTTGAACCAGGAGCCTCTTGGTCTGCATGCTGGTGCCCCTTGTGGTGAGACAGTGAATCAGAAAAGTGGGATACAAAAAGGGATAGCTTTATCCTCAAAGGTCCTAGTATGGCTTCTCCCCACCAGATTTGGCCTGGTTATAATCCAGGTGCAGGAAACCTTTGGCCTTCCAGATGTTGCTGAGATCCGTCATCCCTGGCCATTAGACATGCTTGTTGGGGTTAATGAGAGTTGTAGTTCAGCAACATCTGGAGACTCAAAGGTTTCCCAGACCTGTTATAAATGCTGCTGCATGAGGTCTGGCTAATAACCCAGACTCCCATCTGATCTTGCCTTGTTCTAGGTGTCCTTTCCTGCCTGCCACTTCCCTGCAACCTCATTCAAGCTCCGGTCAATTGGATTTCTCAGCTCATCCTGTGTTCTCTTCTGCTTTGGGACAGATTCTCTTGTGAAGCTGCCCTGTGCTTCATCTCAGCTCTTGTCCTAGTCTTCCTGGGCGTACTGTCTTCAGCAATCTACAATGTGGCTGAGGCCTATGTGACATCTTTGCTCTTAATTGCCTTCTTCTTTCATCAGACAAAACCTTTATTTCCAAATTAGATTTCCTCACAAAGGCTCTCATCTTGGAGAAAAAACAAAAGGTGATTCTCGGAGCAAATGAAATGAACATTCATCAACAGCTGAAATGTGATTTTTGTGGGATATCTGGAAAGCCTTGGCCAAAGAGCTCCCACAAGCTTTTCAACCGTAAGGGAGCAATGGATCTCCACCAAGAGATGTCACATGGTTTCTGATGTGTCAGCATTTGAAGACTGAAGATACAGTAATTTAATTTATTGCTTAATGCAGTTAACACACAGTATAGTAGGGATGGAGAACCTCTGGCCCACGGGCCTAATTAGGCCTGACAGGCATCCCCATTTGGCCTGTAGGGTCCTTTTTGGACAAGCCATGCTCACCTGCTTTACACCTGACATTATATATAATGTCAGGTGTGGGACAGTTAAAGGCCTGGCTCAGCTGAAAGAGGGTCTTTAGCTGAAAGGAGGCACCTGCAAAGCCCAATGCATAGGGCTTTGCAAGACCTGACAATCAGTTGAATGTGGGTTCTTGGGAAGTACTTCCTGGCAGATCCCTTTGCAAAGTACTCTGCAAGACCCATGCAAGCAAAAAAGGCTACCTGACATCATTTTGGCATCCAGTGTTGACAGGTGGGCAGCCCCACCCACCTGTCAAACTTTGCCTTCAAGGAGTGAAGAAAGATAATGATCTGGCCTGCTTTGCTTACATTTATACATATAGTTTTAAATCAATTAAAATGATTAAACTGGCAAATCTATTAATGAATCAATTGATATTTAAATAAATTTGCATATTATCAAAACCCCAACATGTGGGGGGGGGGGTTGAAGCAAGTGTGAGCCTTACAATTTAGTAAATGACTGGTTCCAATCATTGTGCTGATCCTTATATTTTCTGGGTATTCAGGCAGGGTCTGAGAGTGAGAATTCAGTGCTCACCACTCCCCCTGCAAATATTATCTTCGATTAGAACCAGAGCATTTGCACACGACACTGTGAACAAGGGATATAGTCATCCAGGGTCCCAGGGCAGGTTTACACCCCCTTTTTGAGAGCAGGGTCCCTATGTCTTCAGTGTCCTTTTCAGCTGATTGGAGCCAATCAGAGTGAAAGAAAGTGAGTCAACTACTGAGAAGAGACTCTTCTCAGTAGCTAACATACTCCCATTTAGTCTTAGTATGGCAATCAAGAAGGGAAACTCAGCAAAGGAAGTTCCTTACCTAACAGCATCTTAGTACATTTGCCCATGTGTGTGCACAGAAAATAACAGATCTAGCTGAAAGTCAACGCATGGAGATCTGCACTGGTTATTGCAATACGTCACTAAGAGAAAATACTCCAAAGTAAGAGACTGAAAGCTCATTTTAATATATAATCTTAGAAGGTTGTGTAATCTTAGAAGGGAAAGTGGCCGTGAGGGCACAGGGCTGTGAGTGGGTGTGGTGTTACTATCATGAAGGGACCCTGCACTTCTGGATTTGCCACTACACCACTGTCTGTGAAGTAGATCTTGCTCACAGGACATGCCCACTATAGCAACAGTATGCTATAGCAGAGCTGGCTACTCACCACAAACATATTTTCATCAAATAGTTCTAATTAAAGGTCATGTGTACAGTGGGTGCAAGGCTCCCTCTTAAGGCCCATCATAGTCTGCTGTTAAAAAAAGGCATAACACCTTTTTTATTTTATGTATTTTAATTTATTTTAATGTTTTTGTGATTTTACTGTTTACAATTTTATTATGTACATGTTTGATTTTATTTTTGTAAGCCATCCTGAGTGCCCTATTATAGGGTAGAAGGGTGGGATAGAAATATTTTAAATAAATAAATAAACATTATTATTCTTTTGTTGTCATTAAAACAACACATTAGAATTAGAATTAGAATAAAAATACACAAGGCTGAATGGCCAGGTACTGATTATAAAGCTTTCAGCTCTGATACTTTTATGTCTCTCTATGTATCTCCAGTCATTTTGCACTAGTGAACTGTGGAAGGGCCATAGCTCAGTGATAGAGCATTTTCTTTTATATGATGTTATTTTGAATGCAGAAGGTCTTGGGCTCAATCCCCAGCATCTCCAAGTATGGCTGGAAGAGGTTTCTGCCCAAAACCCTGGAGAGCTGCTGCCAGTCATTGTAAACACTACTGTGGTCTAGAGTAGTGTCTAGAGTATTGGTCTAGATGGACCAATGGTCTGATTCAGTATAAGACAGCTTCAATGTTCCTATGACTGACTAGTAGCTGACTGAAGTAGACCATATTGGACAATATAAGAGTCTTAACTCCAATAGATGGTATTGAATGCTAGTCCTATTCTAAATGCCCTGAACTTCATAGACATGGCTAACTTAGCTTCATTAATTTCAATGTGTTTGTTCTGAGGACTTCAGTTGACCACAACCAAATGTTTTAAAGAATGTAATGTCATATACAACCTATACCTTAGACCTTTTCCAGATCATATCAACCAGACCAGTCACTTTCATTACTGTTTCTGTTTCCACAGAGAAGTCTGTAGAAATATTTGGAAGAGCAGTAGACTACACAGCAGTATTTTGGAAACAGTATTTGGAAGCAGCCTGCACTGGCATAGGTGCCAACTTCAACTTTCTCTGTGGGTGGCACATTGTGAAATCTCCCAAAGGCCAAAGATGTTGAGCTTCCCTGGGCCTCATAGGTAAGCTCAAGTGTTTAAAAGATTTTACATGTAATCCAAGACGACCTTTTGCAGGGAAATTTAGGTTCAGGTTTAACCCTTTGTAGCTCAGATGTTTTTATTAGAACATTTTAAAGAGACTTCAACATCTTTGATTTTCACTAAATTACCTGAATCTTGTATTTCCCCCTCAAACACAGTATGAACTCCCATTCCTTCTCACCTGTGAAGATCCAGAGAAAGGTAGCTGCAGCACCACCCACCAATCTGATTTGTGCTAGTAGCATAAATGCATAGAAGGGAGCGGTCCATTCATTTTCTCAACTTGGCTATTTGGGTTTTATGAATCGTCATTGGTAATCGTATCAGTACACAGACATACAAACATATGAAGCTCTCTTATGCTGAGTCAAACCAGTTATGCTGCCTAGACCAGTATTGTCTGGCAACACCACATACGTTTTGTTTGTGAGAGTTGGGCCTTAGTCTGTTATCTAGGGCAGGCGTAGGGCAGGGGTTCCCAAAGTGTAATCTGTGGATCACCAGTGATCTGCAAACTTCATTCAGGGGATCTGCAGCAGGTCTGTGAAGAGCAGTGGGCACAGCAGCTGCTCTGTTGTTCTTAGAATCCAGTGGTCCACCTGGAAGGTGAGTGGAACAGACTGGAAGGGGTGGGGGAAGGAGGCTTTTGAAAGGAGTGGAGAGCGTGAGCAATGAAGTTAATGGGAGGCTAGAATTAAGAGGGGTAATCTTGATTCAACAAAAATCATGCAGCATCTAGCACGCTGCATTACAATTGCTACAACAGGCAGAGTGGTCTGCCAAGACCCACAGCCATTTTCAGGTGGTCCAGAAAGGGGAGTTTGGGAACCACAGGCTTAGGCTAACTCAGCATAAGTCAGATGGCATGCATTTGTATTGATACGGTGGCTGGTGGGGATTCATAAATTCCCTTTACTAATATGGGAGGTGTTGCAGCCATTCCTGACTCAAGATCAGAAAATATCTAAAGGATCATCTCCTGAGTGTCCTGTTTGTATATATATCTATAGAGATATTTATGTGGCACACGTAGCAGATTACTTCTATTGCAGAATCAACAGTTTGACTGCATTGATGTGGGTGCACTGTCCATGTATTTTCAGGACCAGTTTTTTTTTTTAAGGGGGGGGAGGCTTAATGAAAAGTGGCTTGTATTATTATGTAGTTAGTTATTTGCTATATTTATATACTTCTTAATACTAAAATAGTCTCTAAGTGGTTTACAAAAATAACAAAAAGTATATATCTATTTATAGATATATGAAACAACAACACACAACTGGTTCATTCTGGAAACTTTAGAAAACTCATTGTAAATAATAGCCCAATCTATAATCCAGTTAATCTGAAAAATTTGGATTAAAACAATGTTGCCTGGGTTGACTTTGCCAGGTCTCAATAACTTTGAAGTTCCCAAACTTCACTTGTACTGGGTTGTGGATCAGACTATTAGCCTTGAAAATGTTGCCTCAAAACAAGCAGCCGCTTAAGGTATTGAACAATAAAATGAACATATTACCTCAGCTGTGGCCTTTGCCTCTTAAGAGGCAGTCCTAAATGAATGTTTACAGTAGTCATAAATGTCTAACATTTGAATAGAGGTTATAAAGTAAATGTTTACACACACTCAACCCATTGTTAGTTAAAAGGGGAGAAATCAGTATTTTGGAATTTATTTTGAATTCTAGATGAGACTTTTAAAGGGCTGGTCTCTTAAAATAAAACTTCAAATTATTTTCTTAAAGCAGAAGAAATTATTGAGAACAGGAACACATAAGTAAAATGTTAACAGCAGCAATCTCAGCAGAAAAATCAAAGTTAATAATGATCAGAAAGATTCCAGTTTACAACTGATTTTGGGAAAGCCTGGAAGTTTTCAGAAGCTTTTGAATGAATGTCATTGTGCACTCATCTGCTTTTCTCCCTCCCTCCCTCCAACTTTCCCTGATACTTCATGTTTGCTTCAAAAATGTCTTCAGAGTTTTGGCTCACAAGAGCTTTGACTGAGCACTGAGCTAATATTGACTAATATTTCAAAATAAATTGCTCCCTCTAGTGAGGTCACAACAGAACTGATGCCTGTTAGGCACGGCAGTACCACTGACTTGTGCTTTGTTCTTATGATCCTACAATTCCCCCTTCATTAATTACCGGCAGAGCTCCTTTGTTGGTTAAGGTTTCTGCTGGGGTTAATAGAAATTTATTTCCTTCTATATTAATTATATTATATTAATATCCTACAGCCAGGATGCAAAGAATCGTGTGGCAAGTTCCATCAGGTCAATAAGAACATAAGAACTTAGGAAGAGCCTCCTGAATGAGGGCAATCTAGGCCAGCATCCTGTTCTCACAGTGGCCAACCAAGTTTGTGCTAGTGTGCAAAGAGCACTCTCCACTCCTGCGGTTTCCAGCAACTGGTATTCAGAAGCGTGCCGCCTCCAGGATTCTAGCCTAAAGCCTATACTTACCTGTCTTCATTTAAGTTAGTGGGACTTACGTCTGAGTAGGAAAGGGTGAATCAGTTAATTGTGATTTCTCCCAGTTTCTCATTTTTCCAATTTTAAATTCAGTTCTCCACATTTGTGTAGCAATTTATGAATTCTTTTTAAAAAAGGTCTCTTGAAAATTTATCAGCATATTAGTGTACATTTCTTCTAATAAACACATTCTTGTGTGCAGTTTTGACTAGAGATGTGAAGGCTCAGTAAAAGAAAACAACTGAAAAAAATCAGAAAAGAAGATTTCCCCCATCTTCTCCCCCCCATTTCCCCCCATTTTTTCTGTTTTTCTTTCCTGGATACTGTATGACTCCCAACTAATGATTCTATATAAGTCACCTGCCCTGGTTATCATGTTGTTTTCATCATTTTGAAAGGGTACATATTTAGTTAAGATCCATTTGAGACAGCTTTGCTTATAGCTGGCTTCATTTATTTTTATTTTAGCAAAAATTACAAAGAAGTAAAATAACATTTATTACAATACTGGAAAGAAAGAAAAATGTGATGATTACATCAGGAGAAAAATTGTATCAAGTTCATAAATCAATAAATCAATCAGCAGTATCATTTGCTGTGCCAAAGAGGGTCTCACTGTTTACAATTCCCTATCCTACATCCGCATACACATACATACCTGAAAGGATAACACTTCATCCATCTGAGTAGACTATAGCTTAAGCTTTAAGGTGTCACAAGTCTCTGTAGTTTTTGATGCAACATACTAAGATGGTAACTCCTCTGGAGAGAAAGACTTACAGGATGGTAGGTAACTTGTGCCATGCCAGATGAGCAATGGGGAGTTTTTGATAGCTACAGAGAAATTGAAATAATTCTTGCTATATTAACTTCTATTGTTGTGGCAACCTAGTACCATCTTGAATGCCTACATAAATCACAGCTTCACTATTTGCTTGTGCCCAATGCGGGCTGTTTTATTATACTTCAACCCTATGTATCCTGCAAATTGTAAACTTTGAAAAAATGGGCCGTTGTCACTTCTAACAATAGCAGGTATTTCATTTTATTTTATTTTTTTCAGTCCTATTATCAAACTGGGATTTTTTTTCTTTGTTAAAGTAGTAATGACCTCCACTGTTGGAGGCAGTATGCCTCTGAATACTAAATGTAAATGTACTGCCTCCAAGTCGATTCTGACTTATGGCGACCCTCTGAATAGGTTTTTCTGGTGGCTGAGAGGCAGTGACTGGCCCAAAGTCACCCAGTGAGCTTCATGGCTATGTGGGGATTTGAACCCTAGTCTCCCAGGTCGTAGTCCAACACCTTAACTACTACACCACACTGACTCTCTCCTCTGAATACTAGATACTGGGAATTGCATGTGGGGAAAGTGCTGTTGAGCTCAGGTCCCACTTTGGGGCTTCCCATGGGCATCTGGTTAGCTACTGTGAGAACAGGATGCTGGACTCGATGAACCTTTGGCCTGATCCAACAGACCTCTTATGTTTTTATGACCATTTTCTGCTGCTGAGTTGTGAGAATAATAATCAGTGCTAGCTGACAGAGGTCCTCCAATAGGAAGACCACAAACAATTAGCACTGATTTCCATCAGGGCTTGCACCCCCCCAAAATACAGATGTCTTTCCAGGATCAAAGCAAGGCATGGCCAGCAAAGGAATTGTTTACTTCTCTGTCTAAAGGGTTTATATTGTGAGCTGAAAGACTAAACAGAAAGTCCCTTTTTGTTTTCAGATATTGTGGCATGGCTGGTGCCAATAAGATTGGATGAGACCAGGGTTTTGAGGGGAGGCATTGCTTCATTTAGAAGTGTGATTACGCTGGAAGAGCTGCTGAATTGCAGGGTGTATCTGGCTATGTCTATTTGTCTGCCTCTGCCAATGTTGTGTTTCTGTGCACTGTAACACCAAGAAATAATAGACACCAAGGTTTGAACCTTTAACCAAGTTAACAAACACAGGATCATTTGTTGTCACTAGATATACACATTATTGTTGTTGTTGTTGTTGTTATTACTCTTCATCAGCAGGTCCCAGGGTAGGTTATGACCATTTAAAATTCCGTATTAAAATAGTCAAGAAAAATTACAGGTATAGGGTAGGTCCTGAAAACACACATCTCAGGTGTCATAGGCCAGGGTAAAGAGATGCCTCTTCAGCATTCACTGAAAACTGTACAGTGAAGGAGCTAGACACACCTTTGTGAAGAGGGAATTACACAATGTAGGGGCTGCTACAAAGAACACCCTTTCCCTGGCTGCCACCCTGAGCTTCTGAGGACAATGGAACTACCAAGGGGGTCTCCTCTGCTGACTTCAGCAACCAAGATGGTCTGTAAGGAAGGAGGTGATCTCTCAGATATTTGGAGTAAAAGTCATTTATTTATTTATTTATATACCTCCCCATAGCCGAAGCTCTCAGGGTGGTTTACAGTAACTAAAAACATTAAAAACAAATATACAAATTTAAAACACATCTTTTAAAAACAATTTAAAACACAATTTAAAAATTTAAAACAATTTAAAAACACATGCTAAAATGCATGGGACAAGAGGAAAGTCTTGACCTGGCTGTGAAAAGATAACAGTATTGGCGCCAGGCACACCTCATCAGTAAGATCATTCCATAATTTGGGGGCCACCACTGAGAAGGCCCTCTTCCTTGTTGCCAGACTCCCAGCTTCCCTCCGAGTAGGTACCTGGAGGAGGGCCTTTGATGATGAGCATAGTGTATGGGTGGGTTCGTATCGGGAGAGGTGTTCCATCAGGTATCATGGTCCCAAGCCGTGCAAGGCTTTATAGGTTAAAACCAGCACCATGAATCAAGCTTGGAAACATACAGGCAGCCAATGCAAGTGGGCCAGAATCGGTTTTATATGTTTGAACCGTCTGGTCCCTGTTAGCAATCTGGCCGCTGCATTTTGCACAAGCTGCAGTTTCCGAACCGTCTTCAAAGGCAGTCCCATGTAGAGCGCAGTGCAGTAATTTAACTTGCAGGTTAGCAGAGTATGGACAACTGAAGCGAGGTTATCCCTGTCCAGATAGGGGCACAACTGGGCCACCAACCAAAGTTGGTAGAAGGCACTCATTGCCACCGAGGCTACCTGAGCCTCAAGTGACAGAGATGGTTCTAAGACAGCCTTTCCCAACTAGTGGGCCACCAGATGTTGTTGGACCACAACTCCCATCAGCCTCAGCCAGCATTGCCAACGGTCAGGAAAGATGGGAATTGTGGTCCAACAACTTCTGGTGGCCCACTAGTTGGGAAAGGCTGTTCTAGGAAAACCCCCAAGCTACGAACCTGCTCCTTCAGGGGGAGTGCAACCCCATCCAGGACAGGTTGGACTTCTACCATCCAGTCAGAAGAACCACCCACTAGCAGCATCTCAGTCTTGTCTGGATTGAGCCTCAGTTTATTAGCCCTCATCCAGTCCATTGTTGCAGCCAGGCACTGGTTCAGCACATTGACAGCCTCATCTGAAGAAGATGAAAAGGAAAAATAGAGCTATGTGTCATCAGCATACTGATGGCAATGCACTCCAAAGCTCTGGATGACCTCACCCAACGGTTTCATGTATATGTTGAACAGCATGGGGGACAGAACTGATCCCTGTGGAACCCCATACTGGAGAGTACAGGGTGCTGAGCAATGTTCCCGAAGCACCACCTTTTGGAGACGACCCGCCAAGTAGGAGTGGAACCACCACCATGCAGTCCCTCCCACTCCCAACTCATCCAGTCTTCCCAGAAGGATACCATGGTTGATGGTATCAAAAGCTGCTGAGAGATCAAGAAGAATCAACAGAGTCACACTCTCCCTGTCCCTCTCCCGATAAATGTCATCATACAGGGTGACCAAGGCTGTTTCCATGCTAAAACCAGGCCTGAAACCCGACTGAAATGGATCCAGATAATTCATCTCATCCAAGAGTGTCAGGAGCTGGTCCGCATCCACTCATTCAAGGACCTTGCCCAGGAATGGAATATTTGCCACCGGCCTATAGTTATTAAGATTTTCTGGGTCCAGGGAGGGTCTCTTCAGGAGTGATCTCACTACCACCTCTTTCAGGCAGCCAGGGACCACCCCCTCTCGCAGAGAAGCATTAATCACTTCCCTGACCCAGCACTCTAAACACTACAGTCTGGAAATGAACTTGCAACCAATACAGCTGCTCTAAAACGGAGGTTATATGAGATCTAAATGGAACCCCAGCCAGTACTCTGGCCACTGCATTTTGGATCAGATGAAGTTTCTGAGTCATCTTCAAGGGCAGCCCCACATAAAGCATCCTGCAATAATCCAATCTGGAAGTTACCAGAGCATGGAGTGCTGGGGACAAGTCATCTCTGGATAAAAATTCAAAAATCCAAAAGAAGAGATGGAATGGATTAAAGTGCATTTGGGGCCTTCTGGAATTCTGGCTAGGATGAATGAATGGGTCCATGATAAAACACTACAGCACCATGTCGTTATGCAGCTTTGATTGGGAACCTGTAGAATATATGACAACAAAGGGCAGCTCAAGTTTGTATAAATTAAGACTTCATGAATTTTCAATTGCAATGACTGCTCTGTGCCACTAGGGGCTGCTCTTCATACATTAGGGTGAAAAATGACTTGGAAATTAGTGTAGTTCACCAATATTGGTAAATTCCTGCCTTTTGTTTACTAATTTCATATGTTCAGTTTTTTCTTTTCCTCTTTTCAACAAACTTGTTTGCATAACGTTGGCTTTGGACATCAGTATTTAGCAACTGTGAGACAGCTGGTTGTATGAATTAGATAAAAAAAATCCCCAAGAGCCAGTATGACAGAGTGGAAGGAAGATGTGGGTTGGCTGAATGAACCAAGGTGCTTCCACACTAGCTATTTTCTTTGGAATTGATATTATTTGTTCGCTCAGTGAATTCATAAGGTTTTGCTGCCAAACGGTTACATTTTCCTTGTTAAATTCCTGTTTGTTTGCTTTTTAAGGGCCTCTCCAGACTGGTGTCCTTTTCTTTTGGTGGGTATAATCTGCAACATGTCCTTGACACAATAATAGTACATTAATGGTGGATTTATACTGGACCATCAAAACATCATTATTAGCAGTTCTGTGATGCTTCCCCAATGTTACTGTATTATTTCTGTCTGGAGGGGCACTCTTGAGCTATAGCACAACAAAAGAGGGACAAAAAAGAAGAAAGAAACATTTGAGGTATGAAAAGTTACAGGATTTCAGCAGAAAGCTCTGGGAAGTGCTCTGATCGGAAATGAAGCAGTATGTGCACCACAAAACTTTTGCAGGCGCAAATAGTATTGAAAGTGGGATCACATATAACTGCTCCAATACCATCATGAGCACAAATCATAAGAACAGAAGAAAAACCTGCTGGATCAGGCCAATGGCCCATCTAGTCCAACACCATATTCTTACAGTAGGCAACCAGATGCCTGTGAGAAGCCTGCAACAGGACCTAAGTCCAACCCCCTCCCAAGTCATGATTTACAGCGATTGGCACAATGAAGGCAGAACAGAGTCACTGTGACTAGTAGTGATAATTTATTTATTTATTTTATTTATTTAATTACATTTCTAGACCGCCCTATAGCAGAAAGCTCTCAGGGCGGTGTACAACAAATAATAATCCTCCAATCATAATGAATTACATCTGCAGGGGCCATAAAACTGGGTTTGTTTGTAGTGTTTTTGGGGGGGATTTTCACACAATTGCAATGCAGTATTTCATGTCTAGAATGGAACAGCCACAGGTAGAAATATTAAAGTGGTAAATGTAAATCTTGTTAAATAAGTAAACAAATAAATTTAACTCCACCCACCTCTTTGATTCCCCTTCACCACCAAATGAGGGGGTTGCTTTGTGTATTTTTTATTAAATGCATGTACTTTTGTTTAAATGTTTATATTATAATGCATTTTTACTTTTGCTTATGTTCTTAAATACATTGAAAGTTGCCTGGAGACTTTTTTGCATAAGAAGTTACTGACAAGTTTAAATGGCAACAACAATAACAACACTGGCTATTATTATTTTATTTTATTTTTATTAATTAAAAGATTTGTATCCCACCCTTCTAGTGCCAAAACAGCACTCTGAGTAGGTTACAACTGTTATTTAATGGGCTCCTTTCTGCCATTGTTTTTTCAATAGCCCACATTTTATATTTTTCTTAATTTTTCCTTTTGGTTTTCCAGCAAAGCACAGGTGCACTAATAAAAAACAAAATAAAAACATTCATGGGAAAACATTCAAACCTTTTTTGCTCAGCATTTGCCTTTGTTGTGGAGATGGGCTTTATGGAAATATCATGTGGAATATAGCACTATAAAGCTCTGTAGAAGGAACCACAGTGCTAAACGTGCTTTCTGCTTGTTTGCAGAAGAGCAATATCCTAGCAGCGCTGAAGGTCCCTAATGTGGAAGGTGCTCTCAAGTCAAATGCCTGGAACTGTCCAAGTCACTGGTTTGTCTTTGGCAAATCACTGGCCTGATTTGCATGGCACATGGAGCCAAACTATGACTTATTGGCACTGCATGAACATGTGGGCTCCTAGAGAGGAGCACAAAGCAACTTAGATCCACCCTGGTCCCTTTTGCTACCACGTCACCCTGAGCAAGCTTTGGCTTAGCGTGACATCCATAACAAAGCACATGGTTAAGCAGTGGTGGCTGATGCTCATTGGTAGTAGGAAAGCATAAGCCAGGGAGGCCAATGGTAGGTGGCACCAGAGCCAATGACAGGCACAGCCAGAGCCAATGATAGGAAGAGCCAACTAATTCTAGCATTGTCCCCATCCTTCACCCAGCTGAGTTCTAGAAGGGCAAAACTGAGCCTAAGGAGGGGGAAGGTGGACTGGACTGGTTATAAGTGAGAAGGCAGGCAGGTGGGGGCTGGCTAAGAGCAGACGCAGGTTGGAGGGGCAGCGCCCCATTCAGTCTCATGGACCAGACTCCACTGTGGTTAAGCTCTCGCCTCACTAATCACGAGCTGTAGCAAGGGATGAAAGGATATATCAATATTCGTCATCTCCGTTTCTCATATTCCCCATCTTAAATTCAGTTCTCCACATTTCTGCAGCAGTTTTGCGATTTTTAAAAAAATCCTCATGATTTTTTTCAGCATTTTAGTGTGAATTTCTAAGAAACATATTTTTGTATGTAGTTTTGATTAATACACACATTTTTGCATGCAATTTCTCCTAATACAATGGATTTCTGTAAGTTATTTTCACTAATACAGTATATTCATTTTTATGCACACTTTTCCCTAATATATTCAGTTTTGTAAACATTGGTTGGAGAACTGCATCATAGAACTTGGATAAGTGTGAGTTTTGAAGGAAGGCTGTTTTGGTTTTCACAATGTTTTGGAAAGTGTTAATTTGATAAATTCAGCTTTAAATGTGAACTGAATTGAATCTCTCCTCCATCCCTAGCTGTAACTAAGGTTTCTTAGGTGAGATGTATCCTACTTTCAGTCCTTGAGAGACACGCATACAAATCAAAAACTGTATCTGTGAAACATTTCATCCCCTTCTAGTCTCTTTTCCTTTTGTCATGTCTTTTAGACAGTTGCTGCCCTCTCAGGCTTACGGTGTTATCCTTGATATGTGTAGGCTGCTCTAGGAGTCTTTTTAGGCTGAGTAGGATTTTTTTTAAATGCTTTAAATAAATAACTTTCATGTGTTTTTTAGGCTCATTTTCAAATAGGAGTGCCAACAACTGCAATCCTATCCACGTCTACTCACAAGTCCCACTTTCAATGGGGCTTTCTTCCAGTAAGTGCATATAGGCTTTCAGTCTTACATTTCTCACAGTCCTTTTCTAAACACCCTGCAATAAAAGTATGTACCAGACTAGTTAACCACAGCCCATCAGACCCAGACCATTAAGGGCTTGATAGGTATTAACCAGACACAGAAGCACACCAAGAGCCAATACAGTCAAGCATGAACTAGTTTTAAGTGTTCCTAAAAACCACCTCCATTAGGAAATGGGCAGCCAGAACTTGCACCAGCTTGAAACTTCTGTACAATCTTCAAGGGCAGCTGTACTAATAAAATATTGAAATGACATGCACTCTTTTTATTTATTTATTTATTTATTTATTGCACTTGTATACTGCCCCATAACCGAAGCTCTCTGGGCGGTTTACAGCAACCAATATTGCTGCTTTTTTTTTTTTTTTTTGCTACTACAGGATATATCATAAGAGTTCTTTAAAAGAAGGGACAAAAAAGTGGAAAACGTTATTGTTTTCAGTGACTTTAAAGAAAACAAAGCCCACCCATTATTGATGCAGCATCCAGGCAGTAAATTGTGATACCCTGATTAAAAATACTTGGCAAGCAGGGCCGCTGTGCATGTGACTCTCACTCCAGCCAAGTCACTGACAACAGGCAAGGGAATACAGTCCTGGCTACAATGTTTAGGACTGTTTACTCCAGGGGTCGGGAATCTGTGTTGCTGGACTGCAACTTTCCTCCTCCTTGGCCATTGAACCATGATGTCTGGGGCAGATGGGAGCAACATCCGGAGGACCACTTGGTTTTCTATGTGCATTGTCGTTCTCAAACAAAGATGGTCTGTGTTCCCATTGAATCTTTCTGACAGGTGCTGGTGGGGCATAGGCAGAGACATTTTCCACAACGATGACAGTTCATCACCTTGTAAACATTACCGCTGACACAGGGAATAGCCTTAGCGAGCCCAAGCAAAGCATTGAGCTCATGTGTTGGCTCTGAATGCCATTGTATATGGATAAAAGATATGCAGGTATCTGCACTTGAAATTAGGGTAGACTTGCACACTCACCTACTATGCCAAGGTTTTCTTAGATATGTTGTCCTCCCCTACACGTGCAGACACATAAGAGGACGCTTATCTGAACATACAAAACTTCCTTCCACTGAGTCAAACAGCTGGTCTATCTAGTTCAGTATTGTTTCCTTAGACTGGCAGCAGCCTTCCAGGATCCCAGACAGAAAATATACCAGATCAACTGCTGTCTAAGATTATTTACCCATGGACCAAACTAGACATGCACTTAATACAGAGATAGCCAATGTGGTGTCCTCTAGATATGGTTGGACTCCAACTCCCTTTAGCTCCAGCTAGTATGGCCAATAATCAGGGATGAGGGGAGCTATAGTCCAACTACATCTGGAGGGCATCATGTTGGCTTTCCCTGACTTACTACATAGCAGGCAGGCAGGCAGGCAGGCATCTTGTTCTTTCTTCATTAATTCCAGGGTTAGGGAAGCTCAATTCTTACAGTGAAGGCAATAAGAATTGGCAGTCAGAACTGTGAAGGCAGCATGCAGGAAAGAGAATCTTATCTCTTCACTCCCCCCATCAACATCAGAATGGAGATCCCATTCCTATATGGGACTAGAAGTCTTAGAATAGCATTCACTAACCTGGTGCCCTCCAAATGTTTTATTTATTTAGCAGGATTTATATACCACTTAATCATCAAAATTCTAAGGGGGTTATATACAATATACATTAAAATCACAGAGAACATCAGATATTACAAACAAGTTAGCCTATTTTTCCCCCAGATAAAATCAGCAGCTTTAAAATATATATTATAAAATAAAGTACATTATAAAACAATATCAAATTTACATGTCTGGGTGGGGTTGCCTAAACAAAAATCTGTTATAGCAGGCACAGAAAATACTACAGTGAAGACGCCTGCCTAATATCAATGGACAGGGAGTTCCAAAGTGTAGATGCTGCTACACTGAAAGATAAATTCCTTGCAAGTGCAAAATGAACATTGTGTCCCCAGTTCTATCCCATGCTGATTGGGGCTGATGGGAATCCAAAACATCTGGAGGGCACAAGGTTTGTAAAGGGTGCCTTCAAAAAAGTCACCATTGGTACCTTGCCTTGGGGGTAGGGTACATTTTCCATTCCAATCTTAGTGCAAGTATGGGGAACCTTTGACCTTCCAGATGTTGCTGAATGACAACTCCCATCATCCCTGACCATTGGCCATACTTGCTGGGGCTGATGGGAGTTGTAGTTCAGCAGCAGCTGGAGGGCCAAAGTTCCCCCCACCTGCCTCAGTGGGTTTGTGTAATTGCCCCCCCTACAAAATTAGTTAAAGAAAAACAAGATACGTAGCTACCTGCTATGTATTTAACCACATGGCACTTGGCCCTGAGATTCTTGAATATGAGATCTTCTCTATGCAAAACATGTACTCTTCCAGCGAGCTTTGGCTGCTCCAAGGTCACTTGGGTAACACCTGGATACTACACTATGCATGTAATGTTGTTTCAGTGCCATGCTATCTTCATGAAATGCTGAAATGAATGGAAATAATAGTGTACCTGTATATACAGTAGAAGATAATATAATTGAGGTCTGTTTTACAAAGTCATGTTAGATGCTTTAAATTCCTACTGAACTTCCTCTGAGAGACAGAAAAATGTTTCTAACCTAATTTTCTTTAATTGTAAAATTCTTACTTTGGAATGGATCACTTTTAAGGTACATTTGGAAGGGTGCCCTGAGCACATGGAATAATATGGTTTTTCGATAAACAAAGGACTTATTGGATTTTCAAAGTTGTGTGTGTATGTGTGGTAAATACACACACCAGTGATCCTCACAAAGAAGACTAGGATCATATTATTAGCTCTGCGATAATGGTAATTTTATGCATTGTAAGTAGTCCGGCTAAAAGAAGAAAACATGTACTAGTGGGGAAAAATGATTTGCAGGATCTAGAGTTGCTGTCTGACTTATTTGAATGCACATTTCAATAAATTAATGCATCTCAGTGTTGTTTCCTTTGCAGAATTGGCAGCTTGATCAGGCTTTGGAAGTAAGATTTCTACACATCCCTAATTTGATGTACTTTGAAAATAAAGTCCCAAGAGTTTATTTAAGGTAGAAGGGGATGATCAATTCTAACTCATAAACCATGCTGCAATCTCTTCTCTGTATCGCTTTAGCCATTCAATATTGCTCTTCACTGTTTCAACAGCCTGTTTTCTGGATGCTTCTCCAGCTCCAGCATTAGGATATTTCTCAAAGAAATACTCCATCTTAAGAAAAAAATACATGTTAATTAGCATGATAGAACTCATTTGCTAGAAGATTAATCATTGTCTAGCTTATTGCAGGTTTGCAAGATTTTAGGAGCACAGTCTTTGCATGTCCGCTGGTTGCATATCATTATCATGGATATCAGCTGCAATACCACTATACAGCCATTCTGTGTAGTCTGTAACTGGGTTTTGCAATCTGTTGCATGCTGACTGGTGTGCGTCTGCCTGTCTGTCTGAAATATGTATCTGAACCACAGAATCATCTATAGCAGAATTGCATGGTTACAATGCCAGATCTAAGCTGTCCTATGCCATGCCATTCCTGGTTTAGATAATCTCAGTGTATCACTTTGTAATCCTATTCCTGCTGTGTCTGAGGTCCACATCCCATGGGAGGTTCAGTGACTGATTTGAAACCTTCTATCATCTTCTTTCTTGAAATAAAATACAGATATGGAAGTCCCCAGTTTAGATTAGGGCTGCAGCATAGGCAGAGAGGGGCAGAGTTCTAACCTTTTGTACTAGTGTCACAGTCCCAATCTAAATTTCTCCCTCCCCAAAGTGGTTAATGGCAGCTTCAAAGGGGATATAAATTGGGGAATTGGCACAGGGGTAAAGGATTAGAACCTCAACCCCTGCCATAGCCCTGGATCAAAATCAGCTGATTTATAAAAATGGAACTCCTAGCATTTGGGATTCCACATAATGTACAATTCAACAGTGCCCTGTTTAGGACATAATACTGAACCATAAACTTGATGAATGAGCCTACCGAGGCATGAGTGCTTCTCCTTCCCTCTTCTCCTGCAGTTTGTCCATGAGGAGAAGCATTTGCTTCCTGTTTTAAACTAACCGGAGTTTATAATTATGTCTGAACTGGGAGAAACTCTGGTTAGTTTCAACTCCTGTTTTGTTGAAAAAAGCCAGGATTAAACTGAGGCTTGTGGTCATGGATTGTTAATAAACCATAGTTTAATCTAGCCAGAGCTCCCCTCAGTTTGGACACAAACATAATAATAATAAATAATAAATTTTATTTTTGAGTCGCCTATCTGTCCGGGTTAACGGACACTCTAGGTGACATACAACAATATAAAACATAATATACATATCAAAACAACAATCATAATCAATTTAAAACCAGCCTTCAATTAAAACATTATAAAACTAATCCACCCCAATCTTGTAGGCCCGTCTGAATAGCCAGGTCTTTAAGGCTCGGCGAAAACTTATCAGGGAGACAGCATGTCGGAGTTCAAAAGGAAGGGAATTCCAGAGGGTGGGGGCCACGATCAAGAATGCCCTCTCTCTGGTCCACACCAGCCTAGCTGTTTTAACCGGTGGGACCGAGAGAAGGTCTTGTGAGGCTGATCTTGTCAGGCGGCATAATTGGTGATTCTGGAGGCGCTCCTTCAGATAAACTGGGCCGAAACCGTATAGGGTTTTAAAGGTCAGCACCAACACCTTGAACTGGGCCCGGTAGACAACTGGTAACCAGTGATGTCTATTAACACTGGAGTGATATGATCACAGCGATGGCTGTGCTTGATCGGGCGTGCCGCCACATTCTGTACCAGCTGTAACTTCTGGATCGTTTTCAAGGGTAACCCCACGTAGAGCGCATTACAGTAGTCTAAGCGGGAGGAGACCAGGGCATGTATCACTCGTGGGAGTAGATGAACAGGAAGGTAGGGTCTCAGTCTCTGTATCAGATGTAATTGATACCAAGCTGCCCGGCTCACTGCTAAAACCTGAGCCTCCATGGACAGCTGGGAGTCAAGGATGACTCCGAGGCTGCAGACCTGGTCCTTCAGGGGTAAACTAACCCCATTAAGCACCAGGTCTGTAATTCCCAACCTTCTTTTATCTCCCACGAGCAACACCTCGGTCTTGTCAGGGTTTAGTTTCAGCCTATTCTCTCCCATCCATCCACTTACGGATTCCAGGCACTTGGACATGGTATCCACAGCCAACTCTGGTGAGGACTTAAATGAGAGATAGAGCTGAGTGTCATCTGCATATTGGTGACACTGCAGCCCAAAACTCCTGATGATGGCCCCCAGCGGTTTCACATAGATGTTGAACAGCATGGGAGAGAGGATAGAACCCTGTGGTACTCCACAATTAAGAGGCCAAGGGTCTGAAACTTCATCTCCCAATGCCACTCGTTGATGCCTGTGTGAGATAGGAACGGAACCACTGTAAAACAGTGCCCCCTAGTCCTAATCCCTCCAGATTTAAAAGGATACTGTGGTCGACGGTATCAAAAGCCGCTGAGACATGAACTCCATGAACTCCAGTTAGTTTAAAACAATAAACAAATAACTTTTAATCTCTTCCTCATGGTTGTGCCAAAGGTGAAGGGTGGGTGGGTGTGAGAGCCCCAGAGTAAATTCTGTTCATGCCTGTAGCACTAAGCTATGATTTAGTGTTATATCCAAAATGGCCCAGCAAAGACAGAACTTGTGTAGATTGTTTTGCTAGTTTATGTAGTCAGCTGCAGAGAATAAGTGCAGAGTTATGCACCAAGGCAAAGATAGCCAGCGTGGTACCCTCCAGATATTGTTGGGCTATAACTCCCAGCATCCTAGACCATCATCCTGCAATAAAGGATCTGTGAGAACACTGTTCTTAAGAAGCAGCTCCTATCTGTTTCACCCAGACTGCAGACAGATTCTTTATAGGTGTCTTTGAAACTACTGTACTGTCTCAATGAGGCTCCAGACTTAATCCTACCAATCTAGTATATATGCAGCTCAAGAATGACCCCTTTAATCTGGACAGTCTAAAGAATTTCCAAAGTCTGGCAACTTATAGGAAAAGTTCAAATGAATTGGTTTTACTAAACAGGAGCTAGCTATTGTGTTTTCCTCAAGTCTGTGAAAGGCACTTTAATTTTGCTCAGGTAGCCTTTAAGTGATTTACGATTACAATGTAGACCTTTAATGCTCAGACAAGCTTATAGCCCATCACACTGGAGAAGCCAATGTGGTGCCTGCCAGATGTCACTGAACTCCAGCTCCATCAGCTCCATCCAGCGTGGCTAATGCTCAGGGATGATGGGAGTTGTCATCCAAGAACAATTGGAGGGTACCACGTTAGGTATCTTTATTATAGCTGAACAGTTGGGAACCAAGGTTGTTCCCTTACCTGCCAAAGCTGGAGATCCGTGTTGAATGTTCCTGTTATTCTTGACACAAGGTTACCAAGGTTTCTGTCATTGAGAGTGTATCTGGAAAAATAACAAGAGTCTGTTATGGATACATTCACATAAAGCAGGGATGAGGAACCTATGGCCCTCCAGATGTTGGACTACAACTCCCATCAACCCTGACCATTGGCCATGCCAACTTGGAGGTGGAATCTAACAACATATGGAAGGCCACAGGTTTCACATTTCTGACATGAAGTATGTTGGCTTTTTAAATTTAATATTGAATGGAAAGGGCACAATGAATAACATTAATGCTCTGCTTTTTAGAATATTTCATTTCCAGCTGTTATCCCATTTACATACAACCCTACTTCAAAGAGTACAGATAGGCATACATAGAAGTTATCCCATTATTTCTTCACAACCTAGTGTTTTTAGAGCAGTTGCTATGTTAGAGCCAAACTAGATCTTTTATTAGAAGTGTCATTATAAACCACATATCTTGCTGTAAGATGGGGGGGGGGGAGAGGTCAGTTTCCATCTGGATCACAGCACGTAGGGTAGAGACACACTTACCAGTGAGTCTCTACCTCTCTTTTCTCAAAATGTGGGCACACGACTTTAGTCAAACTCCACTCCTTTTTACTCTTAAAACCTCGTAAGATCAGCTCCAGCGTTTCAGGGAGGTTTCACAACTGATGGATAGATCGACCCCTTTGTCTTCCAGGTGTGGCCAATGGAAACTCTTTGCTGCAGGCTCATGCAGAGACAGGTATTGGCCCAATGCTGTACTGTGGGCGGTCCTGAAAGGTCTGAAGGCAGCAGTGCGGAAGGGTGGTGTGGCCAGCAGAGGGCAGTGTCGCTTCAAAACGCAGCCAGAAAAACCATTTTGGCTGTTTTTGAAGTGACTAGTGTGCCCACCGTCATAGTGAGGGAAGGTGCAACCCTTTCCTCCTCTGCTGTGGACCCCAAGCTGCTATTCTCCCCTGTAAAAAGCTCCCATCAATGCCAATGGGAACTTCTTCCTTCTCAGAGTTAATAACAGCAGGGGGTGTTGTCAATGCTATCATAGGGAGGAAAGGGTTAAACCTTCTCTCCCCATGTGTTGTGCTCTTGGATAAAATGTCCCTGTGCCTGCTAATTATTTCCCTTAAAAATACAGATGTGGTTTGTATAATGCAGAGTTTGGAGTCATGTTTAGTTGGGCCCTTAGTTACACCAAGTAGAAAAAAAGAGTCTTGTGGGACTCTCAAGGCTCTGGTTGCAATCCTATACACACTTATCCAATACTAAGTCCCATTGAACTCAGTGGGGCTTACTTCTGAGTAGCCATGCATAGAATTGCACTATAAGATATTGTGGCATATGTTTTTGTGGAACCCACTTCATCAGATGCACAAAGCATTATCCTCTGTTGTCAGTTTTCTAGAATTCAAAAGAAATATCCAAGGATCTTAAGATTAAGGATATTTTGTGCACCTTCTCACATTTATGACTTAGGACAATTGTCACTTGGATCTTAGAAATTATTGTTAAGGATCTATGCCTTCTATGGAAGCAAATCAGCACTATTAGAGAACTCTGCCTTACAAAACCATCCCATGACAATCAGGTTTGACATCAGCATGTGGCATCCTTGGGCAGCTGACAGGGCTTTACCCAGGGCCGGCACCAGACTGCAGTGGTTCCTCGAAGTGGCTACCGTGACATGGTGGCACTACTGCCACCACTGCTGGGGACTTAAAAATGCCTGACAGCACCAGTGCATTAGTGCACTGTGCATGCATGCCTGCTGTTACCCAAGATGGCAAGCACGCATGCATAGCATGCCAATGTGACTATGCAGGAAGTAGTGCAGCCACTGGTGCCGGTGGCAGGGGGGCTGCCTGGAAGGATGGCTCTTGCTCTGTGATCTGCAGCAACATCCGGTTGTGGGATGCATGCTCCACAACCTGATGCTAGTGCAGACCATGGAGCAGGAGCTATACCTGCCCAGCCCGGCCACAGGGGCCTCTGCCAGCCACAGGGCCCCTCAGACAATGCCCAATCTGGTCACCCATTGGTGCCGGGCCTGGCTTCACCATTATAGCAGGGTCTACTGCTGCTGACTGTGTCACACCCTTTGATCAGTGTCAGGCAGCAAGCTGCCACTTAAATTTCCTACAGTGACCCTGCTGCAGTTTCGCTCCTGGCCATTCAAGGAAAACTTGATAGTGGAGAAGGCTCTCAGTGGCTACTAGCCACAATTGCAATGTTCTGCCTTCACTGATGAAGGCAGTGTGCCACTGAATACCAGTTTCTATGAATCACAAGTGGCAAGAGTCCTATTTCACTCAGGCCCTGTTTGTGAGGCATCTGGTTGGCCATTGTAAGAACAGGATGCTGGACTAGATGGGCCTTTGGCCTGATCCAGCATGGCTATTCTTACAGTCTTATGCAATTAAAGTGGCGTGGAGTCTGGAAATATTAAAACAATGACTGTCCAATTAGGGGGAACAAAACACTGTCTCATCAACCTGAGTCTGCCCTCAGCCAGCCCCCACCTGCCTGCCTTATCTACAACCAATCATGGGGTGGCTCTGCTTATCATTGGCTCTGACTCCCCGTACTGTTGATCTCCCTGCCTTCCATCCCACCAGTCTCAATGGTCACCAGCCATCCCTGAGTGGCTCACAAGCTAGCACTGACTAGAGTGCTGCTTCTGCCAAAGAAAGCCACAAAGGGGTGTTTTTGTCACTAACATAGGAGGGGGCCCATAAGAGTGCATTTTACCAAGTGAACCCCCCAAATCTGGAGCTGGTCTCTATGCACAGGGTTTGAATTCCCTGCAATTTATTTATTTATTTAAAATTATATTCTGCCTTTCCTCCCAGAATCTGATAAAATTATCAGATTTAACGCTTTGTGTTTGTTCTTTTAAAACAGGTATGGGGAATGTGTAGCTCTTTAGATATTACTGGACTCCAAATCCCATAATCCCTGACCTGCTTTAGGATATATAGTCAGCTCATATAACCAACAAAAATATCTTGACATGACATAAGTCTTTCTGTTTATGTTTTCTTCTTCTGTATATTCCCTGTGAATGCTAGGAGGGTTAATTCTTATTTTGTATTCACAAAACGTGTGAACTCTACCATATCATAGACCTGGAGAAAAAAGTACCAATGTGTGTCTTGTGTGGATGTGTGGAGGAAATGGAACATAAAGTTCAGGGGTAGCCAACCCTGCACACTCCAGATGTTGCTGGACTCCAACTCCCGTCATCTCTCCCAGAGTCACTTGTTACCAAATTCTTCCAAGGTACATAGGAAGTGGATTGGACTGTGAAAGACCAACCCAAATGGTGTTTGCATTTTGACAAATTTGTAGGGCAGTCCACTATCTCAGAGAGGAGATCAAGCCTCCTGCTCGCCTGGTGCATTCACTATAGCTGCCAAATTTCCCTGCTTTTTAAAGTTTGATAGAAATATCTGTGGGCTATAGGTACGTTCTTAAACTGCAAGTTTTTTTGCTTATTAGTGAATTATTTATTACATTTATATCCAAGGAGTGAAAAGCAGCATACACTGGAGTTCAGGAATATCTGGAAGGCACCCTGTCGGCTTTCCTTGATATAGTGTATGCTACTTCAAGATGATACTTTTCAGCAGGGATGGGGAACCAGATGTTGTTGGACAAGTCTACAACTCCCATCACCCCTGATCATTGGCCATGTTGGCTGGGGCTGATGGGAGTTGGAGTCCCACAACACCCGGAGGGGGCACAGGTTCCGCCTCCTTGCTTTAAAACATGTTTTCCAGCTTCCATAGCAGGAGCGTCAGTGATTCAGAAATCTAAAGGCAGTGGAGAAATAAGAATGGAAAGTTATTCTGTTATCTGGGTACACACCACCCGGCCACTTTATTTCACCCCTCTGTCCCAGTATGGCCTGTGACCTTCATCAAATCCTGGGCTCTCATGTGTACACTTGGAGGCTTCCTTCATTTGATTTGGCAGAAAGCATCACCCAAACATATGTTTTGCTCTTTAGGCGTGGAGTATCTGTGGCATTACAAGAGATTCTGGGCATGGCTCTTGGATCAGGCAGCAAAATGTCTTGGGAAGGTTCTGCATAAATACTGTTCCTGGATTTATTGTGCAAATATAATTATTCTTAGGGTGTGTTTGTTTGCACAAGAAGGGAGCAAAACGAAATAACTTTATCTTCTAGCTTTGATGGCAAGTGGATATGGTAAAATGGAAGCCATATGTATTTCCTCTCCCCCCCCAAAAAAAGTCCAGAGGCTCTGAAGGTAGAGCAAGCTACACTGAGAGCCTATGCACTTACCTGCTGACTAAATATTCCCAGTTGAGACGGACCCAGTCCCAAACCATTGTTTTGCCATAGCTGTTATAAGAGATGTATCTCAAGACAGTGAACACATCTTGACTTCTAATGAGATTTGTGTCCTTGATGTGCCGTAAAAACCTAAGAACAATCAGATGTGAAGCAATTACACATAATGATTAGTATCCCAATAGGGCTGCATGGGAAATGAGCTGTAAATGACATCTTGAAATATCCTTCCATCAAGACTAATTTGTAAGAAATAAAAAAGTTCTTTTTAAAAACATAAAGAAAAAGAACAAAACAAAAAGCCTGTTTCCGTTGCTTGTAGTCACAAAGCCAGAATCATGAAGAAGTCACTCCGGAGGGGTTTAATCAGCATGGCATGAGTGAGAGGCTGTGGACTAGATGGACTTTGAAGTTGCAATATGGTCTGTTTTCATGTTAAATGATAGCACTTTTAAGGAAAGGAATAGATTATGACCCAGGGCACTGGCAAAGCCATTTGGGTATCTCTGTCGCCCCTTGTGAACAGACCCAACACTCCTCTTCAGCTGCCTGTTGCAAGGGAAGATTGGTAGTGCTTGGTAAATTGTTCTTCAGTTATGTTTTCCATTACCAATCTTCTAACTGAGGAACTCCTGATCATCTTCTAAATAACCTCACAGTTTACTGGCAGTGAGATACAATTTGAAAAACAAAACATAGTTCTAATTTATCTGGTGGATTTGAAACAATAGCCCAAGGACACAGTTAAAGGACTGTTAGAAAAGCAGAGTGGCATCGACAGAGAAGTCAACAAATAGCTTATTTTAAGGACCATCTGCTCCCTCCTGATCGTGCCTGGCCATTAAGACCAGCGTCAGAGGCCCAGCTCCCTCCCCTTCCATCAGCTAAAGGCAAGAGGTTGGTTACAGGAGACAGGGCCTTTTGAGTGGTGGCACTCTCTTTGTAGAACTACTTTGTCAGAGAGGCTTGCCTGACACCATCTTTGTTTTCATTTCAGTGCCAGTTGAAAACTTATTTGCTCAGGCCTTTTGGTTTTGTGCTTATTTTTATGCTGGATTTTTTTTAAAAAAAAAACTGTTTGCTGCAATTTGCTGTTTTTTTAAAGAATGATATTTGATGTTTTTATATTGTATGTCCATCTGGGTGCCAAGGCTGAAAAGCAGCTAATAAATGCTTTTACACAGAAAATAAATAAGATTTCAAACAAACCTGTCCAACAGGGTGACGTTTTTCACTGATGCCAGGCCATATAGCAGCTTCTCCTTTTCTTGAGCTAATGTTGTATTTTGGT